>NW_022111369.1:79863921-79893094 GCF_000313985.2 Echinops telfairi | reverse complement strand
GCTTCCCAATCTCATTGGAAAGGATATGTACATGGGAGAAGCAGCATAATTTCAGAGCTTAAGATCATGGTTGTCTATCTGAGTGTTCCAACTCAGCCACCAACCAGCCAGCTGGGTGACTCTGGGCAAACTACCGAACCTCTCTGTGCTTTTGCACTTAGCAGCAAAATGTGATTCCAGGCGTACCCATCTCATAGGGTTGTGATAAGAGTGAAATGTGTGAATACACATAAAATATATAGACTAGTACCTGGCCCAGAGTACACAGTGACGATTCTGGATTTCTTACTGAGACATGGAAGATTGAGAGGGATATTGTATTGCAATCCTTTTCCTTTACAATTCATGTTGTAAAATTTACCACAGAATAATATCCTTAAATGATGGCACATTTACAGTTGTAAACTAAGCTTCTGGCTTGGCTCGCAAGTCTCACTTGAGAGGAGAGAGAAAGAAGAAAAAGCACATTTGCAAACTCACCCAGAGGCAGAGCAACTGTCCACCAGATGGCGCAGTGCTCTTGCAGTTCCCAGGTTAAGCTACCGGGAGGGAGGCCGGGGATTCTAAGCAGCATCCCAAGATTCACCTCACCTCTCCCTGCGCAGAGCCCAGAGCACAAGACCTGTGGCGTCACTAGGGTTGGCGTCACCCGGTGCAGGACCTTATGGCGTCATCCCCACCCCTACTCTACGGGCCTTCTCCCGTACCAGGCTATATAGGGCCCTTCGTTATGTGTATTATCCATTTTAATCATAGAATGCTATGGAGCATCGTTGTAAATTGCTTCAATGTGACATCTCTTAAGATTAAATGAATACTAACAACACACTTGGTTTTGTAAAAACTGTCCACATCGAATTGCAACGTTATTTTCGGTTCAGTGGTCTAATCCGTTCAGACTCGTCATCCTCCTGTTTGCCACAGAACCGAATGCTGCCTGCTCCCATGCCACGGTCACAGGGTAGGCTTGCACCCAGGGTTGCAGCCACTGCGCCAACCTGCCTCTTCGCTGCTCCTCTCCTTTCCCAAGCACGTCCTTTTCCAGGGGCTGAGCTCGCATGAGAACATGCCCTAAGTGTGTGCTTAGTTAGGCTACTTTGTTAAAAACGGAGTAGAAACCTTGATTTTTCTCCTCCTTTTTCTTTAATTCCCGCTTCTTTCTCAAAAACAAAAATTAAAAAACCGTGTTGATGAAAATTCACGAATACTAACCACAACACTGTAGCTAAATTACAAAAACGTGCCTGTGATGCGTGTGGACAAAACCACGTGATTCAGAGAATCGTTTTAATTGGGTGATAAAGGAAGCTCTGACTAGAGGCCCCCAGAAGCTTCACAATGTCCATGAGTACAGCGTTTAACCTGTGCAACATATAAACTGTCATCCAAAAGTGGAGCGGCAGTGTGTTAGATATATACTTTTTTGTCAATTTGAGGATTAAGAGTGTAGGGGTGGAGTCTAGCTTGTCAATCAGATCACAGCCAACCAGGCCTCTGTGTGGGCATGGCCTTCTCCTGAGAATTCTGGGAAATCTGGCACTTCCTCCTTGGAGGCGGGAGACACTTCTCTCTCTGACACTCCCTGGGAGAGACAGCAGCTGACAAGACACATGGACCCACCCTGATTCAGAGACCCCTGCCAGCGCTGAGATGTTTCCACTGACCCTGGATCCAAAGACTTTCTACCCTACCCACTGGCCTGTGATCGTCTACATTCGGCATCATTGCCTGTGTCTCATAAGTCTGAAGAGGACTTTATAGATTGGTATCTGACACATGGGCTAATATCAGACTTAGGGACTTGATCTGAACTGGACTGGGTTGTTTTCTCAATGTTCAATTGCTCTTGTACATAAATCTCTTTCTTACACATATGTGTGTTGAGTTAGTTAATTGTGCCAACCTGGCTGATAAACATGTGGGGTTAATTGAAGGGCGGAGGGATAAATGGCTTGGTGAGCCTCGCCTTTCTAGTTCTCTGTCTCTTGCTTTGTGATGGTCACACCAGGGTGCAGCTGCCTTAGCAGTTCCCTGCTTCAGCTTGCAAGATTGACTTCCTATAAGACATCCCCAAGGAGAAGCTACATGGACCTATCCCGATGCAGCCCTGGATGCTGGAGCAGCCGTGTGGAGACCCCTGCTAGTGCTGAGATGTTTATTCATTCACTGATTCGGCTTTCCTCCTGCAGTCGGCATCATTGCCTCTGTTTTGTGGGGTGGAGGACTTTGTGGACTGGTGTTGGGTTAATGGGTTAATGTTGGACCTGTGGGCTTGGGCAGCATTGGGTTGGGATGTTTTCGTGATGCACACTTTCTTTACATAAAACTCTCTTATACATGAGTTGCTGTGGATTTGTTTCTCCAAAGTACCTAGACTAATACATGTGTCCATGGATTTGTTTCTCGTGTGTACCCTGACTCACACAGCCAGTGAGAAAGAAGAAGCCGCTCCAGGACATGGACTGACCCAGTGGCTGCAACAATGGGCACAAGGGCGGGAACAATTGCAAGGAGGGCACAGCGCGGGGCAGCCTGTCATTCTGTTGTGTGTAGGATCGCTAGAGGTGAGCACCGAGTTGCTGGCACCTAACAATGGCAGTGACATCATACATGCTGGGGTGATGAAAATGGAAAATGTTTCTGCGCTTATAACTAACCACAGGGATACACACACACAAACACACATACGTAAAATTCTGCTGAAACACTGCATAAAATCTCTTTAGACGGTACAGAAAACAATGTAGCGACGTTGCCATTTCTTCTGAGCAAGTCACTGGCGCAGTCTGCACTGCCAGAACCACGGGCCCGGCGCCTGGAGGAGCCACTGCACCGGCCTTCGTGTGCTGTCAGGCGCATGGCTGTAGTTCTTGCTTGTGATGTAGTAGGAGCTACATAAAAGCTAACCCCACTTTAGCTTTTAATTTTTATCCAGCATTTTACTTCAGTCTACATGTGACCGTTCAAGGACGTATTTTATCTATCCTTAGGACTCCTTAAAACCGAAGGTTTGCATTAGCGGAAAAAGAGAGAGAGATCAATTTGTTCAGTGTTTTGCCTCTCTAGAATTGCTTACTGCACACAGGCAAATAAACAAATCCAAGCAAATCCAACCGACTGCCCCGGAGACAATTCCGACTCATCGCGAATATAGAAGATGGAATCCTGTGGGACGTATTCCACAGGGTTTCCAAAGCTGTGAAGTTTTACAGAGGAAAGCGGCCATGTCACTCTCCTGTGGGTTCACACTGCAGATCCTCTGGTCAGTAACCAATTCTCTAACCACTGTGCAACCAGAGTTATTTATAGAAAAAACAAAACAGAACACTAAAAGCAAACTCATTGTCATAGAGCTGAATCCGACACTCCCTAACGTTTCTGAGACTGTATTCTTCACAGAGTACACAGTCATTCTTCTGGGCAGTGGCCAGTGAGGAGGCTTGTTGGGGCCGGATGACATGTTGGACTATGATCTTCAAGGTCTCTTGTTGAGAACCACCAGCTGCTCCACAGGAGAAACATACAGTCTCGGACACTCCTGGGGGCCATTCTACCCTGTCCTATAGGGTCACTAGGAGTCAGCATAGTACAGTCTTGGACACTCCCGGGGAAGTTCTACCCTGTCCTATAGGGTCACTAGGAGCCAGCATGGACTCAGCGGCAGTGAGTCAGTGAGCAGTTAGAGGGTTCGGACTGCTGTTGACAATCCAATTCTGGAACCCATACTCTGTTGTTAGTGCCGTCACGGGGGTTCAGACTGGTGGACCACAGACAACAGAAGGAAGACCTCCTGGGCCTGCGCCATCCTCACAGTGGTTCTCATGTTCAAGCCCTGGTTGCGGCCACTGAGGCAATCCATCTCCTTGAGGGCCTTCCTCTTTGTCTCTGCTCCTCTCCTTCCCCAAGCATGCTAGCCTTCTCCAGGAACTAGTTTCTCCTGTTGGCATGCCCAAAGGACGTGAGAGAAAGCCACACCATCCTTGCTTCTAAAGAGCCTTCGGGCTATGCTTCTTCCAAGACAGACTTGTTTGTTCTTTTGGCAGTCCGTGGTCCTTTGAATACTCTTCTCCAGCACCATCATTCAAATGAATCCATTCTTCTTCAGCTTCCTTATTCAATGGCCAACCTTGACATGTAGATGAGACATGGATATGAGACCATGGCTTGTGTCAGCAGCATCCTACACTTCAAAGTAGCATCGTTGCTTTTCAACACTTTAAGGAGGTTCTGTGCAGCAGACTTACGCAATGGCATCCTTTGATCTCTTGATTGATGCTTTCATGAACAATCATTGTGGGGCCAAACAACAGAGATCCTGGACAGCTTCAACCTTTTCTCTTTACCATTGTGTTAGTCTGGTTACGTTAGAGAAACAAATCCACAGAAACTCATATGTTTAAGAGAGAGTTTTATATAAAGCACAAGTGCACATCAAGAAAACATCCCAACCCAGTGCTGCCCAAGCCCACAAATCCAACATTAACCCATATGTCTGACACCAATCCACAAAATCCTCACAAAACACATGCAGTGACACCAACTGCACGAAGAAAGCCGAACCAGTGAGCATGTAAGCATCTTAGAGCTGGCAGGGGTCTCTACACGGCTGCTCCAGCACCCAGGGCTGCATTGGGGTAGGTCCATGCGGCTTCTCCTCAGGGATGTCTGTCTCATAGGAAGTGAGCCTTGCCAGCTGAAGCAGGGACCTGGCTAAGGCAGCTGCACCCTGGTTCGACCATGACAAATCAAGAGACCCGAGAATTAGAAAGGCGAGGCTCCCCGAGCCATTTATCTCTCTGCCCTTCAATTAACCCCACATGTATTTATCAGCCAGGTTGGCACAATAAACCTTAACTATCTCAATCATGATGTCAGCCATTGGCTTTAGGGCTTCTTCACAAACCGACACCTCATGGCTGGAGTTGGGGGAGCTTGTTCAATGGGGACTTCAAACCATTTCATTCCAGTTTGACTCCCTGAGGCAGACTTGCGTTTTTGCCCCAGGTATACTGAATCCGAATCGACATTTTCATAAAATCCCTGGTTGACTTTTAGGTGTACCTGGGAAATCGATAAAAAGTGCCTGAAGCTCTTGTTTCAATGTTGGTTCTGGTTCAGGGTCAGTTCATTGGGAATGCAAACGCTCTGCAGGAGGCTGAACAGGAAGGAGCGAGTTCCAATGCCTGCTTTAATCTCCTGGAGGTAAGAGCTGGGTTGGGGCTGCCCCAGGTAAATATCAAGGGGAATTTTGTCTTCAGGGCCTCCTCCCCTCCCTCTCTCTGCCTCTTCTATGGCCTGTAGGCACCAACTGCGCCTAGACTGTCCCCCACCCCCACCTGGGCCTCTCACTGTCCCCTTCTTTCTTATCCATCTCTCCTGGACCCTTGCTTGTCCCCTCATCAAAGCTTAATTGTTCTGAAATCCTTCCTTTTAGAATCCTTCTAATGTGCTCAAGCGAATCCCTTCAAAGAGCCCAGCCTCCCAAGAGATGATTGTGTAGAAATATTAGCCTGACAAAGTAGCACATTCCATTCTCATTCAAAGTTCTAGTACACTCAGGAGCCCTGGTGCCTCAGTGACAAAGTGTTCAGCTGCTAAAGCAGAGGTCTGAGGGTTGAAACCACCCACGGACTCCTCAGGATAAAGACCTGAGATCTGTTTGTGTAAGGATCATGGCGTGAGAAACCATAGGGGCCACTTGTACTTTATTATCTAGTGTTTCAATGAGCTGGAATCCATTTCATGGCAAACAAGAACAATATTATTTCCAGAAACAGACACATGAGGTTCACATTCCTATAACCTATAATAATAATGTGCTCTGCAAGAAATTAGTATTTTAGAAAAATTATCCGGTAAACGAATGAGCCAACTTACACTGACCATCTATACCTAGAAATGTTAACAGTCTAGGCATGGGTCTCACATAGTTAACCGGTCTGCCACATTGCTCTTTGTAAAGACACAACTCAGAGGGCGGGAGCCTACTCAGCTTGTCCAGACTCTGCTTCTGGTGGAGCGACAGCTATTGTGCTGATGGAAATCAAATGGCAGCACTCAGCTCTCTACTAAGCTGGTCTTGGCTCTTGCCTTCCAGAAAGGCCTAGCTGGCATGCGTACTGCCTTCCCCTCCTGTGCCATTTGAAATCCATGCCCCACGTCTGCTGGCAGCTTTCTAAATCTCTTTCTTCCAAATTTGGCACAGCCTTCTTTCATCTGTGACTCTGGAGTCTTATGTAGCATTACCTCGTGAGCCAGGCTGCAGTTGGGAACTGTCTCACCAGCTCACCGGTTCCGTCAGAAAGAATCATTTTTCGTCCCCGAAGAATTTGAGCAGGGCAACCCTTAGTTACAAAGACTCTTAGTTTATCTTAAAAAAAATGTTGTCGAAATACACATAAAACACACACCCACTGAACAATTTTGACATGCACAATTCACTGACATTGATTGCATGCTTTAATTTGCGAAACCATCCCTCTTCTCCATTTTCAAGTCATCCCATGCTGTTCACATAAACTCATAGCACCCCCTAAGCACAAACCCCCATTTCCACTTCCCACCCACCCTCGGTGGTCATCTTTGCTTTCTTTCTATAGACTTCTTTTGTATAACTGAGGTCATATAGTATTTGTCTTTTTGCAATGATTTTATTTCACTCGGCATGTTTTTAAGACTCATCCACATTGTGTCTCCCCTCCAGACCTCCTTTCTCCTCGCCGCAGAGTCGTATTTCATTACATTACATTACATTACATCGTATTACATCGTGCTTATTCATCCATCAGCTGACAGACACTTGAGTTTCTACCTTTTGACTATTGTAGAAAGTGCTGCCATGGAAACCGGCGTCTCAGGTTGGTGCTCCTACCTTCCATCTTCTTCTGGGTGTAGGGATGGTTGAGTCATGTGGTAGTTCCATGTTCTGATTTCTAGGAATCACCAAACGGTTTTCCACAGGGGGAGTCCTCCTTTGGATTCCCACCAATGATAGATGAGGTCTCCAGTTTCTCTACAAACGCACCAATATCTGTTATTAGTGTTCGTGTATTTTAAAAAGTAGATTCTTGCCTTGCTAACAACGGTGAGGTGGTATTTCATTATAGGTTTTATTTGCATCTCTCTGGTATCACATCACAGTGGTTAAGCATTGGGCTGCTACCTGCAAGGTCAGCAGTTCAAAACCAGCAGATGGTCTCTGGTCTCCACCAGAGAAAGGTGGAGCTTTCTGCTCTGCTGAAGCGTGACAGTCTCAGAAACTCACGAGGGAAGTTCAACCCTGTCCTACAGGGACATTAGGAATTGTCATTGACAATGGCAGTGGCTTTCTTGGCCTGGCAAGGGTCCTGGTGGCGCAGTGATTAAAGCTATGGATTGCTAACTGAAAGATGGGTGGTTAAGTTCATCAGCCACTCCACGGTGGAAAGATTTGGCAGTTTGTTTCTAGAAAGATTGATTGCCCTGGCACGCCTACAGGGAAGCTATGGGTCAGAATCAACTCAAGGGCAATGGGTTAGGCTGGTTTACGAATGGTGGCACACTATGGTTCAGGCATTGGGCTGCTAACTGCAAGGTTGATTGTTCAAACAGCCGACCACTCTGTAGGAGAACTGTGAGACAGGTTTAAAGATTGACAAGCTCACAAACCCCGTTAAGGCTCCCATAACTTAGAACTGACAAGATGGCAGTGGGCTTTGGTATAGCGATGTTGAATCGCTTTTCATGGGCTTCAATATTACAGTAACTTCCTTGGTGAACGGTCCGTTTAAGTCTTTTGCCCACTGTTTGACTGGCTCTTTTTGTTGTTACGTTGTCAAATTTATAACCTGTTCAGTGACATCGGGTAAGTTATCATTTTGAAGATGATGTCAATCAAGGCTGGCTTGTGCTGTTCTCCTGTGGCAGACAGTTCTCATTTGCCCACGTTTCCACTTAGAGTCCTCTAACCCATTCAGCCCAAGCTGTCACAGAGACCTGTTACGATTTCAATTGCGGTCTCTTGACTCCTCTGCCTAACGCTCTTCACAGATTGCCCTTCTCTGTCCCTCACATCTTCAGTAGTTGCATGTTAGAGTACTCCTTGTGATCTCTAATTCTACCACTCGCTAGTTGACGTGTTTATTTTAACAGTTTCCTATCTTGCCTCCTCACATGGAGATCTGTAAGAACAGGAACATTGCCAATCTTGTCCTCCTTTGCAGTCTCATGAGTCAACTCTGGATCACACAAGAAATAACTGTGGCTCACGATGCGTCAGAATGGCCTGGATGCCAGCAGGTTGGGTTTAGGTTTTCAACACCTAGGCCTTCAATCTTCAAATAAAAAGAAACATCTTGCTGTTACATGCTGTCCAGTCAGTTTCCCTCAGCACAACCGTGTGGACAACGGGAAGAAGCACCGCCCAGTCCTATGCCACACTCAGAGTTGTTTGTATGTTCGAGCCCTTTGCTTTAGCCGCTGTGTCAGTCCGTCTTTGGGGGTCTTCCTCCTCTTTGCTGCCCCTCTACTGTCCAAGCATGTAGTCCTTTTCCGGAGACTCCTCTCTGCTGATGACGTGACCAAAGCACACGTTATCAGGAAACTGACAACGTGATAAAAGAGAAACTCACAGAGTGATGAAAACCGAACCAAACCCAAACCTCCCAACTGTTTTACTGAGCACCTACTTCTTGCCAGGCATTTCACACACTCCCAACCATCCTCAAACTACGGCCCATGGGCCACATGCGGCCCACCGAGGACATTTATCTGGCCCGCTGAGTGTTTTTGCCCTGTGTGTTTTTTTACTTCAAAATAAGATATGTGTGTTGTGCGTAGGAATTTGTTTGTAGTTTGTTTTTTTTTTTTAAACTACAGTCCAGCCCTCAGTCTGAGGGACAGTGAACTGGCCCCCTGTTTAAAACGTTTGAGGACCCCTGCTATAAGCTGTTGTGTAAATTTCACCAGGTTGATATTATTACATCGATTTTATGGATGAGGAAATTGATTCTCAGGAAGGAGAAATGATTGACCCAGAGGCACACAGAGCTGGGAGACAAGGCACATCTCTCTAGGTCTCAGATCCTTGTAAGACCTGAATCAGACCTCGTGTCTGGAACACCCAGCTCAGTGCCTGGCATACAGTCGGTTCTTGGAGAGGTTCCTCTCATCCCTTCCCCCTTACTGAATTGTCTTAGAAATAGAATGCCACAAAGCATTGTCCCACGGCAGCAATGCTACCTAAAAGGCACTGTTTAGGAACAATGTAACCATTGAATATCCCATTAAGAACATTAACACAGAAAGCCACCTGGGCATTTTCTGCATTGGAGTAATCAATAATACTAAAAATACCAAATGTTTGTATCAGAAACGATTCTGAGCTCTTTAAATGTATAAATGCATTTAATCCTATTAGCTGCATGCTTTTATCATTTCCATTTCATAGATGAATAACAGATGGGCCAAAAAGTTAGGTAAGTTGTCCAAGGTCACACAGCAAGTGGCAGAGCCAGGATTCATATTCAGGGATCCTGCACTTAGCATGGCGTTTGTTGCTTCTCCGACTCTGCTCTCTACAGGTACGAAAGCAAACACTTGTGTGTCGTCTCTGGGCCAGACCAACTGCTGGCTTCCATGAGCCGTACTGCCCAGCCCAGGGGCCACCACCCACTGCAGTCGAGGCAGGGACAGTGCACATTCTGGACAGCTGAACATGGGGGGGTGCCCCAAGAGAACTCCAAGTGCTCACCCCCCAAATGAGGCAGCCTGTGAAAGCAACCTTTATAAAAACAGAGGGTGGGGGTGGTGGAAACACCAGGAACAAAGAACTGAGAGATTAATTTTTTTATTCTTTTATCTATTTAAAAGGCATCAAGTTATGAGATGCATTTGTAGTTAAATAGTTTTAAATTCATAGACTTCTCTTTATGGGGACCAGTGGGACAGATTTCTAAGACTTTTACGTCTGGAAACATTGTATTCTTGGGCAAAAGGTATTGTTTTATGTTCCAGAAAGTCTCTCTTGAGCAATAGATCAAGTTACCTTTTCATTTAGGATGCTGAGAAGCTCAGGACTGAGGTGAATTTTAAAGCTTCATAATTGTATGTGATCTCAGCGTCAGATTGCCCAATAAGGAACACTATCAAGACATTTGCCCCCCGTAGAAGGGCATTAAACAGGCCCCACTTCTGCACCACTTCAAAGATTCTGCTTGTAGGTCTGGCCACCATCTCTCTCCTAACACCTTCCCGCAGGAGCAAAGCCTCTTCCGCATGCATTTCCAGTCCCTCACAGGGTGGGCTACCCAGTAAGCAGGATAAGTACAGGCCAATCTGTGCTTCCTTCTAATCGGTGGTGAACTGTTTCACTGTTTCCCACCACCGATGAGAAGCGGCTCACTCCCAATTGGTGAGGAAGCACAAGTAAACCTGTGCTTACTTTGCTTGTTGCTGCTGATCTCACGGTGTGTAGCTCAGGGGACTGATTTCCCGTCTGGTTTCATGTGTTTTCTTTTACCTGGGCTGTGAGTTCTTAGGTCTCATTACATGTTTATGGCTGGTTGTGTGAATTCTTTCAGGTTAAAAGTCAAATCCTTTGGCAGTAGGGTCCGGGGCAGTAGTTGAGAGTGACTGCCCCTTTGTTGCTGCTCGGGGCCATCCAGGGAGTTCCGACTTAGAATGACCCCATGAACCACAGAAGGAAACACCGCCCGGTCCTGCGCCAGCCTCAGAATTGCCCTTCTGTCTGAGCCCATAGGTGCAGCCACTGTGTCCATCCATCTCGTCAAGGGTCTCCCTCTTTCACTGCCCCTCTGCTTTACCAAGTAGGACACCCTTCTCCAGGGACGGAGCTCTCGTGGTTGCCTGTCCAAAGCACGAGAGGTAAAGTCTTGCCACCCTGGTTTCTGAGGAGGTACTTGTCCCCAGACACAGACCCCCTCCGAAGGACATGAAGCAGCCCACCCCCTCCCCCAGATGCAGTCCCTGCTCTCTGTGCTGAGTGGCCAGGTCCCTAAATTGTGCTCCAGTTCGTGTCGGGTGTAAATGTTCTCTGGCTTCTTCAGAAGGAAGACCGCTTTGCTTTGCTGCTCTCGGAAGGGGAAGGAAGTGGTGGTGCTCCTGTGGCGGGCGGATGGATTGTAGGACAGCAGTCTAGTTGTACAGACCATCATCCAAACATGTTTCATGTTACATTTGGTCGACGGAGAGCTGGCTTGATTTTGATAAACATTTAGCTGAACAGGAAAGTCTGCCTCGTGCTAGGGCAGCCAAGGAAGTTTATGGAAACAAGAGAGCAGGTGTTCCTATTGGAGCGAAGGTCAAGAGCGCTGCTTACAATTCCCTCAGGTCTGGTCTGTTTCCTTTATGTGCAGAGAAGCACCACATTCAGCATCTGTCAGTGAGGGGTTTGGCTATGTCTCGCCCCCGGAGAAGAAAGGAAAAGAAGGAAAAATGTCCCAGGAGGTTTTCATCTTGTTTAATCTTTACAGCATCCTTAAGAGACCATCACTGATGTTTATCTATAATATGGGGATAATAACGTTTCAGAGAGGTCAGGGAACTTGCCAAAGATCACACAAAGCTTTTCTGACTACAGGCCAGCTCGGACGAGGAGTCAGATCAATCTAATCGCCTAAACATGGTCATGCTTAGGATTTAGGATCACCAGGAGAATGTTTATGCCTATTAGCACCCTGTATAGCGCTTGCCTTTTAAGAGCAGGGCACCATTGTTAACTATCATACTTGACCCTTTTGAAGCCACAACTAGAGAACAATGACAGTGCTTCCAGACACGAGGGGAGGTTCTTTCTGAAACCCTGCTTGGCGGTGCAGTTCATGCGCAGGAAGTATGGGCCAACCTGAGTATGGGCCAACCTGCAAAATGGGCTTTGAAGTAGTTTGAATACTGATTGACTACAGTTGCCTTCATGGTGTTTTGTGATCAAAAGGCAAACTATCAACAGATCCTAGCTGCCGTTAGCACTGCCAAATGGCAGCCTCTCAGACCAAGAACTGAGTTATCCACTGCCTGGGCTCTGTGATGCTGGCTCCAGACTGGGTTTGGAGCCATTTATTCATTCCAGTTCCACCCCAGGTGAGATGTTGCCTTTCTACCCTGGATATATTGAATCAAAACCTATGTATTTTGTTTAAAAAACGTGGACTTGGGATGCGGAAATGCAGCTTGTCAGCAAGAGGTGGGTAGGTGCGTTCTGTTGGGCACCCATCAATCCCGGGAACGAGATGAGCTGTGACCTTTTCTAATCGGATGTTAATGACTCCAGAGGCAGGGCACTACGTGTCTTAAAAGTCCACAACATGTAAAAGGTGTGTCGCCCTGTTTTGTAAGGCGGTAGTATGCATTCAGCTTGGCCTCTGACCAGAGGATTCACCTGCTCTCGTTGACCTTGGCATCTCTGAGTCCTCTGTGGTCACAGTAGAGAGAGGGGAGATGGTGTCATCAATTCCAAATTAGAATCATCTGTCAAGTCTTAGAGGGCACCTTGATGTTCCGGGACCCCCAGGTCCTCACGTGCTGGTGAGAGAAACCTCCATGTCATGGGGACAGGGACTAGATAAACAATGTAAGGAGTGTGTTTACAGATATGCAAATAAGCATGCAAATTAGACTCCTGTAGGCTTCATTTAGAATGTAATTTAAAATTAATTAAAAATTAAGAGGTAAATTAGAAGCTAACATTCAACACCATATGGGAAAATATACATATTTATCAGAATGGCATGTATGTATACTGCATGGACAGGGAGCTAATTGTGATGTGTGCAAAACTCCTCCATTTTGAGAGTGCCTAAAATCATGGTGGGGAAACTCAAGATGTTACAGGATTACTTTTTAGCACACTTTGAATAAAGTTCCACTCTAATTTAAGGATTAAATGAATACATTTCAAATGCATTACACTTTCTGTAGACTTACACTGAAGGACAGAGTTTTATGACCGGCAAGTGAGATGCTAAATCAGGTACAGTTTACCTCCATATGCTATAAAATATTCGTGAAACTCATTTTTCTCAAGTGGGGTCATTGAGCACATTCACCCTGGCAGGCCTTTTGCATATTGTTAATATTCGATCTCTGCTTGGAAAGTAATGATTTCCCTCTTCCAGCCACACAGGGGTTCTGGGTGATTAATGAGTTAATGGCTGCATCCATACAAGGCCAAGACAACTCATTGAAAAGTGAAAAATTCAATCACTCCACTGACTGTTTTGTCTACAAAACAACCGAACCACCTCCGCGATTGATTTTCTTTTCACTGAATTGATTACTATATTTTGGCAACTTCACTGAATTAACCAATTGTTTGATTCAACCACAGTATAGGCTTTGTCCCTAAGGGAACATTGTAGAACATTCATCCGACCTCTCTACCATCCCTACAAATATATACAAGGGATGATTCTGTGGCCATGCCTACGTAAAAGAATTACAATTAATTCCCTGCTTTGGCTATTTTGGAAAAGATATTTAATTTTACCGTGACACAACTTCTTTTAAAATGGTCATATAGAGGTCACTTTAGTTTTTGAAAACATCACAGAGACCAGTGGCCCTGAAAGCGACCAAGATAGAATGCCCGCAGAGTAGGCACGCTATGGAGAAAAAGGGAAAACAACAGTAGCAGTGATGTGTCAGTCTGGGCAAACTAGGGAAACAAATTCACAGAAACTCATATAAATATATATACAAGAGAGTTTTATATAAAGGGTAAGTGTACATTAGGAAAGCATCCTAACCCAGTGCTGCCCAAGCCCATAAGTCCAACATTAGCCCATATGTCTGACACCAATCAATCTACAAAGTCCTCCTCAATCTCACAAAACACATGCAATGATGCCAACTGCAGGAGGAAAGTCGAAAAGGTGAGTGTGTAAGCATTTCAGGGCTGGCAGGGGTCTGCACATGGCTGCTCCAGCACACAAGGCTGCATCAGGGTAGGTCCATGTGGCTTCTCCTCAGGGATGTCTTGCAGGAAGTGAGCCTTGCCAGCTAAAACAGGGAACTGGCTAAGGCAGCTGCACGCTAGTCTGACCATCAGAAAGCAAGAGACCTGAGAACTCGAAAAGCAAGGCTTGCTGAGCCATTTATCTCCCCCCCTTCAATTACTCTCACATGTGTTTATCGGCCAGGTTAGCATAATAAAACCATAATTATCTCATGCAACAACAAAAGAAACAACTAAATTCTCACAGACTGAAGGAGGGTTGAGAAACAAAGCAACCAATGAACAAATTATGCCTTCAGAAGCATGTTCTAGAAGCCAGAATAGTCAGTCAAAACGCCCCCCAAAACAAACACACAAACATGTGCTTTATGCTGATCTACAGATGTACAAAATATCCTAATATAACTGAACGCTGAATACAAGTAGTTATTTGCATGCATTTATCTCTGTTGGCTTTGATTGTTTTATTTTTTAATAATGCTGACAGGCTCTGGCTGAAAAGGAAGAAAAGTTTAGTTGTTGGCATGAAGAGCAGGTAAAACGCACCTGTTAGAGAGTCCATTAATATTTGGAAAGGTAAGGGAGAAAGTGAAGTTGTGGGCAGCTTTCCTCTTATTCGTCTTAATTTAAAGGCATGGCAGGTGTGAACAGAGGGAAGAAAAATTCTCATTGTTCTGTGCCTCAGCTGAATGCAGTTAGGTTTTTAAAAAGATGTGGAACTACAGGGCCAAAATGAACCTGGCCGTCACTGTCTCTGCCCTTCTTCACATACTGATGTATCTGTTAGGCTTGGAAGGGTGAGAGGACCCCAAGGCCATGTGGCTAATGTGTGCTGGGGGCAGAAGAAGCTTCCGGATTGGCAGAGTGGGTATGAGTTTGGCTGCGATTCTCAAGGTCAACAGTTTGAAACCACAAGCCGCTCTGAGGGAGAAAGATCTGGGGTTTTCTATTCCTATAAATAGTTACAGTTTTTGGAACCCCAGAGAGTCAGTTCTAACCCATCCTATAAGGGTCACTGTGAATCAGCATTGACTGGATGGCAGTGAGTTGGCTGGGATTTGGGAGGCCAGCAGCTAGTCCCAGTATATGTGTCAGAGATGAAGATGGAAAGTTTAAAGGTGGTGGGGAGGGGACTGGTAGGGGGCGGGAGACTATGTCAAGGAGTCCAGGAAGAAAAAGGATGTGTGGAAACTGATCGTGGAAGCAATTGTACAATTCTGCTTGCTGCGATGCAAGTATGGAATGCTATGATGTACTAACTCCAAATTAACAATAATTATATTTAAAAAGTTAACACTTGGAAGGCTGTGTCTGAATTCATTTCAAGAGATACCTTTGGTCCAAGACTCTGGTGAGTGTCTCATCTTGTTAAGAAGAGATGGATGAGGATGTCAGGATCCCCCTCTCTAGACCGCAAACTTTCATGTCAAGAATCCCCCTCTCTGGACCGCAAACTTTCATGTCACGAGCCCTTGAGCTGTGTCGCTTGAATGGGTCTTCCTACTTCCGGGAGCACGGATCTTCTCGTAGGGAGTCTCATCAGCTAAGGCGAGAAGACACTGAAGCACAGAGCAAGAGGGCCATGAGCGCTCCAGTTTGGAGCGGTCTTGATGCTGGGGCAGTCTCAGAATAATGCAAGACATTGCTGCTGTTGGAGGGGAAAAAAAGAATGATACGAGAGGGATTTTTTAAAGCGTGTGTTATTAATATGCCCTGTTGGTTATTCCTTGGGCTGCTAACTACAAGGTTAGCAGTTCAAAACTACCAGCCACTTCGAGGAAGAAAGATGGGGCGTTTTCCTCCCGCAAAGAGCTGCAGTGTGGGAAACTCACGGGGCCAGTCCTCCTCCCCTGCCCTTTAGGATCGCTGGGAGTCTGCATTGTCTCCATGGCAGTGAGGCTGGTGTTTCTGGAGTGCTATCAGCGCTGGAGTGAGGCGCGTACAGATGAAAGTGGGCAGTGACGAGGAAGCCCAGAGTGAGGACGATTCAGGAAGACCTTGTGATAGACAGGCCAGGAAGGCCAGATCTGCATTTGGCTTAAATGCATTTTAACCCAGTGTCAATATGCCTCTGATGCTGCTCTTGGGAACATTGACAGCCTGTCACTGTACATTGCAAACCGGTTCACTCACACTGTATTTACATGCCGTGCACCTATTGAGGTGCTTTGCCCACCGTCAGCCTGAACCAGCGGCACCCGAGGACCAGGCTGGCATGGTCTGTCCCGACGAAAGCTCCTTTCTAAGCAGAGAACGGGATTTTGGACCAGGGGCTCCCAGAAGTCACGCACCTGTGAATTTCAATAGGTCAACACTTGGGCTTATGTATGGATAGAATGAAGACTTGCTGTTGGAGAAGACCTGGGAGGCTGGGCAGGGGGGTTAAAGATGGGCACAGGCATAGCATCACTTAAACTTTTCATTCCAGGAAGAAGGATGAAATAGAGAAAGAAATAAGGTGGCCTGTTGTGTATTTAATGCCTTCTGTTTTTTGTTTTGTTTTTTTTTTTGCCTAGAAATAAGAAGGTCTATTAAAAAGAAAAAAGTGGAAACTCCCAGAAAGACCAATGATTGCTTGACACTCTGGGAGGATTGACTCTCGTCAGCCTCAGGCAGCTCTAAATGGTCGTGGTCACAGCTGCTAGTCACAGGGAGAGAGGAAGAGTTGTCATTCGTTGGTGTCCTGAGCCTCTTGTTCCCTGCTACGGGGAATTCTGAGCCCATAGCCCACAGGGCTGACATGTCAGCTGGGGGACACCTAGTTCCCCCGATTCCCGCTCACCGCATCACAGATCTGGAGAAAACTTGGGTGAGGGGAAGACTGCTTGAAAGACAGAACAATTTTGTTCAGAAGAAACTGGTTAGTCCCTAAAGGGACTGTTTAAATTATTGCATCAAACTAAATTTAAACCAGGTTAGACATTGAGTTAATTTATTTTTCTCTAACCAGCAGGTGGAAGTTGGGAGGAAGAAAAGATTATAGACAAAATGAAGGCACTACATTTTCGCTGATAAAAAAGTCTCTTCATATTTTCACCTCCTGTTAGGTTTCTGGGAAACAGAGCTACTCTGTAAAGAAATCATCTCAAAATTGATGTGATGGATTAAAGATGGGAACGCATGTCCTGGAATGCTTAATGGGAACATTAGTCTATGTCTAAGCACACAGATCAACGTGACAGAGTTTGCTTTGGAACAAAAACAAGTTGAATTCAGCAAGGCAATAACTGTATTGCTTAAGAAGACACAATATTGGATTAAGAGCACTCCTGTAGTCTTTTATTTTAGGGTCCACATGCAGAGTTACAACATGACTGTGAACGTTTTTTCTCATAGGAATTTTTTCTAGATCTACCAAGAGCCAGATGTTAGAAATTATTTTGTTTGGAAGTATTTGAGGGAATGTTTAGGCAAGGGATACCTGGTAGTAGAGGCCAATCCAATCCAATTCAACAGATATTGACCAGGCCCTTATTCTGTATAGGGTGCTGGATTGGAGCTGAGGGCCTGGGGGGAGAAGGGGCACATCAAAGGAGGTGGAGAGCCGTGAGGGGACAGAAGACACAGAGAGTAATTCTGATGGGGAATTAGAAGGGTTGAGATGATGGGCTTGAGAATGGGTCTGGGAGAAAGACTATGGCGTCCATTGATGGAGACTTTTCATGAAAAGGACATTTGGACTGATGAATTATGGGTATTTCAAAACTGGAGACTGCCCACAGTGGCTGGCACAATGATCTGATGTTCCTGGAGTAGGGCACAGGCATAGAGATGGGATAGAGATGGGCCAACCGAACCAAACTCACAGATGTTGAGCGGATTCCGACGCCCGGGGCTGAGCAATGTGACAAAAGGAGGGAGTAGTTAGGCTATGGACAGACTAAGATACCTGGTGGTATAAAAGGCCGTTTGTTCTGGAAGATTGAAAAATGAGGTCAAGATAACCCAATTTCTTGGACACTGTCTACATTTGGCAGAGGCCAACATCTGAGTTAAAAAGATCCAGGGCTGGTGATTCTCTGGGATCTACCTCACATGGTTCTTGTGTGACCGGACTGGAATCTTCAGGTCTGTTCTCTGGGTGTGACTGTTTTGATGGGTTTTGCTGGATCAGATTGACTGGATCTCTTGGATGTTACCAATAATCCTAAAGAGATCTAGACAACAGGCTTGTTTACCTGGGGATCAAAAGAAACACAGAGGGACTCGGTATAAAGGAACTGAGGCCAATCACTATCCTCCAATGCCCAGATGGGAGAGAAGAGAGCTGTGGCAAGAATCCCAGAGTAACCACAAACCCCACTTTAACTCTGAGGTTCAGGCAAAACAACAAATCCTGGAGGGTATATTCCAAAATCTCTCTGTAGACTGATATTTTTAATTTGTTATTTGAGTGTAACACCTGTGTTGGTTCATTCTTACACAAATTCCTGAGGTAATTAGGTTCATAGAATATTTCTAGGTTGGCATATTTTCCCTCGCTCCCATCACTCCTGGGAATAGCTGAACGTGAAGACAGGTACTCTTATCACAGAGGTATATTAATAAATCTAATTAACATAAAACAACATTAATTCAGCGGCTGGCACCCGAGGCTGGCAAGCTTTCCCTTTTCTCACACCACAAAATTGCTGATCTTGGGTCTGCCAGCTAGGTGTGTTTTTTTTTAAAGTCAGGTGTAATGAGGTATAATTTACATAGAGTAAATTTCTCTTTTTAATAGAACAGTTTTATGAGTTTTGACAAATGTATACAGTCATGCAGTAACCACGCTTAACGTAGAGACTATTTCCACTACTCAGAAATTTATCTCATTTCCCCTTCTAATCAAACCTCTCACCAGCACTGACTTCTGTGACCATAATTTTGCCTCTTTTTTAAGATCAGACAAATTAAATTGGACAGTCTCTAGACTCCTGTGAACTGCTCTGAGGATGTCACAGGACTGGGCAGGGTTTCCTTTTTGTGCACAGGGACACTATGAGTCAGAACCCCTCCAGGACACCCACCACCAACACAGCGTCTTGAGCCTTCTGCTCAGCACAATCCACCTTTCAGATTCACCCAGGTTGTTGAGGATCAGCATTGTTTTCTCATTCATTGCTGGGTGGGCTTCCATTGTTCACTAGGCATCTGTCACAGTCCGTTGTGGGTGGCTTATGCATTGTGATGATGCTAGAATGTATGCCACCAGGATTTCAAATACCAGCAGGGTCACTCACCCATGGTAGAGAGGTTTCAGTGGAGCTTCCAGACTAAGACAGACTAGGAAGACTTGTGGTTTACTTTGAAAATGTAGCCAGGGTCACAGCTCCGTCTGACACGGTTGCTTTGGACAGGTCGTCCGAAGAGATCAGTTGCTGGAGGAAGCCATGATGTTTGATGGCGTGGAGGACCAGTGAGGGCTTGAGAGAGCCTTGGTCACATGGATGCCCCTCACAAAAAAGGGAGAGAGCATGGATTCAACATGGCATGACACAGGACCAGGTCCCTGCATATAAGACCGCCATGGAGCGAAGTTGATTTGATGACAGCTACTGACACGTGGGTGGCTTCCAGTTATTTTGTCAATTGTGAGTGAAGTTGTTATCAAAGTTCACCAACAGCTTTCCACGTGGACAGACGTGTCCATTTCTCTTGAGTAGAGACTGAGTACGAGGTTGACTGAAACCCATGCTAAGTGTGTATAAGAAGCATGCATGCTGTTTTTGAAAGTGGCTGCCCCCTACCAGCCACATGGGAGAGTTCTGGTTGCTCCCCATTTTCACCAGCCCTTCGTGATTTTCAGGGTTTTCCATGCAGTCATTCAGATACGTGTGTTGTGTTATCTCCCCATGGGATCTCATTGGAAATTTACATTTCCCGTATGAGGCATGATGTCGAGAGGGTTTTCATGTATTTGCCATTGTATTTTTTGCTTTGGAGACATTGGGGCAGGAACAGCCACATAGGTGAAATAGAATAGGGAGGTCAGAAACCACACATAAAAGTTGACTGAAGCTCTACAAAATGTACATCATTTCATTAAATGGAGAAAGGATAGTTTTCTCAACAAGGGGTGCTGGGCCAATGAAACCATCTTGCACTAATCAATAAAACTCAACCTCGATCTATCCTTCACATTATTGGCAAACAATCATGCCAAATGTTACGTAGGCCTAAATGTAAGTAACACTGCGAACTATAAAGATTTAAGAGGAGAACCTCACCATGATGGTACATGAAGCCAGTCATTCTTAGGACACAAAAGGCATATGTAATATAGAGAAACATATTGCTGACTGATACTTTCCTAGACTTATTCGAAGGAGGCTCGGTGGTGCTGTTAGGGAAGCATTGGGCTGCTGACCACAGGCCTTTGAAAAAAGCTTCCTGCTGTTGAGTAGAGTCTAGCTCATCTGGACCCTGGAAGACAGGGTCCTGCCGAGACCATACCCATTACAGGAGTGGAAAGCCACATCTTTCTCTTGTGGCATTGCTGGTGGCTTTCACATGTTAGCAGCCCCAAACAGAGGGAGTTCTGGGTGGGCTGTGGCTCAAGCATTGGGCTGCTAATCCTCACATTGCCACTTGGCCGCCCTGTGAGCGAAAGATAGTCTCAGAAACCCACAGGGGCAGTTCTACACTTATAGAATCTTTCTGAGGCAGAATGGGCTCAAAGGCAGTTTGTTTTCTTCTTTTTTTTATTGTGTTAATAAAAGGAAATGCCAAACCACAGACTCAGACAAAAAAATTGCAAAGCAGGCAACCAACCATCTACTCTTATCTTGCACCTATAAAGAACATTCACCACCCAGTCATAATAATAAAACCCCAAAGAAATGAATTCAAAGGGGGGCAACACATTGAAGCTTGACAATATATAACTTTTTTTCCCCCCTGTAGTCTGTTTTCCTGAGTGGCAATGCTCTTGAGACTACTCAATCCATTCTGCTCTGTGCTTTTCTGGAATCTACAAATAACATGTGTTTTCACTGTCTACTTCTCTTGTACGCTAGCCTTCCCTTTTCTGCCCACCACACATCGCTTCTGCGACTGAGCCACTGATCTTCCTGGGCTGTGCCACGCAGTTCTTTTTCATCCCACTCCCTGGCTTCTCTTCCTCTCCGTCTCTTCCCCCTTCATCCTTTTTCTAACCCCAAACCCCAAACCAAATCAATTCACTGCCTTCAAGCCGATGCATCTCGGAGTGATCCGACAGGACAGGTGGAACTCCCTCTACGGGTGTCTGAGACTAATTGTCTTTGGCACCAGAAAGCCTTGTCTTTGTCCCAGGTTGCAGCTGGTGGTTTCGAACCGCATACTTGGCAGTTCTCAGTCCAATGAGTCACCACTGTGTGGCCAGGGCTTCTCTGTCTCTGAAAGAGAGAATACGATTATCCCTGCCCCCCCCCATCCCAATAGTTTTGTTTTACGACATAAGGAAACCGTGTTCAGTGAATGATGAGTCTTGTGCCTCCTGAAAGCTGTGTGTTGCGCCCCAGCTTCGAGGGCTGCGCATCATGTGTGCAGCCCAAGTTATTTGCTTAGGACAGCTGTGGTGCCAGCATCTAGCCTAACGTGCAGTGTCTCAGATGAGTTACTTTTAAGCTTTGTTTTCTTTCATCACTTTTCCTGTCCCCAGGGAAGGCTAGAGGGAGCTCATCTAACCAAGAGTTGTGTGTGGGGGGGGTGGGAGTGTGTGTGTGCTCCAAGCCTGCTTTCAAGTCCCCGGGAGCACGTCATCCAGGTGTACTGTCCCCAGGCGGTTCTGGGTGGATGCCCATGGAGTTGTGTGGACAGCTCCTTCTCTCCTGCCCTTCCTGCAGCGGGCGAGAGCTGGGAAGTAATATCGGATGGAAGCCGAGCTGGAACAGGTTACTCTGGGATCCTTTCCAGCTAGCTGAACCAGCCTCTGTAGGACCGGACAAGACAGGCAGAGCCAACCCCTAGAATCATAGTTTATCGGACCCATCTTTTAGCTCAGAATAATGCTTGCTGCTCTAACTGGTTCTTAAAAGGTACTGACCAGTCTGGAGATAGGGATTTGGGTGGGCTCTAACTTGATATGTTGTTGGTGTTGTTAGGTGCCCTTGAGTGGGCACCAACCCATAGTGACCGTGTGCACAACAGAAGGGAAGAGCACCTGGTCCTGCCCCATCCGCACCATCATCCCCACACCGGGGTCCGTTGTTGCAGCCAGGATGTCAGTCCCTCGCCTTGAGGACCTTCCTCTGCTCTTCTGCTCCTCCACCGAACGTGGTGGCCCTCTCAGGGACTGATCTCTCCTGGCAACATGTCCAAACTGTGTCAGTCAGTCTTACCCTCCTGGTCTCTAAGGAGCCCTGGCCGAACTTCGTCTCAGACAGATCGGTGTGTCCCGTTAGCAGCCCTCGGTCCTTTTAATATTCTTCTCTGGCACCACCGTTCAAATATATCGATTCTCCTTCAGTCTTCCTTACTCAACATCCTACCGTTCACAAACACAGGAGGCCGTGGAAAGCTCCGTGGCTTGGGTCGGACAC
This sequence comes from Echinops telfairi, assembly GCF_000313985.2. Lineage (NCBI taxonomy): Eukaryota > Metazoa > Chordata > Mammalia > Afrosoricida > Tenrecidae > Echinops > Echinops telfairi. The sequence goes on along the minus strand of NW_022111369.1, from coordinate 79,870,639 downwards.
ATCTCAGTCCTCAAAGTCACTTGCTATGATGGACCGATTGGGGTGAGAGAGTTGCGAGTTTGTCGCATTTGCAGTACCCGCTCATTCGCAGAAGAGCAGGAGGGGCTTTGTGTGGTGTTCCGGGGGAGTTCGTTCCCACAATGATAGTGTTAAACTTACCTTCCAGAACCCCACAAGCTTCCCTGCTGAGAGCCAGTTCTTGTGGCTACAGACTTTTCTCCCCAACAGTTGAAACGAGATGCTAAGTGCCATTGAGCCAGCTCTGACTCTTGGCCACTGCATGCACGTGGAAGTTTAATTTTGCCCCACGGAATTTTCAGTGAGTGCCCTGCTGGCATTGTGGGTGAGGAGGCGGGCTGTTCACCGCCAAGTCAGCAGTTCGAAACCACCAGCCGCTCTATGGAGCAAAGCAAGCCTAGGCTTTCCACTCCCATAAAGAGGTACAGTCTCGGAAACCCACGGGGTGGTTAGTCCGACAGAGTCCAAAAGGTGGCGATGTGTGGGTACCAGTTCCATGGGAGTGGGTTTGCTTTGTTGATTTGGGATCAGTTGGAACCAGATACCCAGATACCTTTCTTTCTTTTTTTTTTTTGATACCTTTCTTTCTGAGGCCTGCTTGGCGGGCCCCAGCGTTCGACCTCCCCATTTACATTGGAGGCCAGTATCCGTTTGCACCAACCCTAGCAATTAGAAATGTCCCTGAGATTCGCGTGTCACACATCTGAAGTGTAGTGTAGCCCTTCAGTGTCGGGTTTCAGGTAGAGGGCGCGTGCTTGCTTTGGCTTTGTTTCGAGTGAACGTGGCCGCGCGTTTGCATGCGAGGTGCTTTTGTTAGAGAACCCCCTGGCCTTCGGGAGTGGGGGATTAGTCTTTGAGCTCTGGAAGAGATCCGTAATCTTCTTTGGTTGAGGAGTTCTTAAAAACCCGAACTCCTTTTCCATCTTCACCTGGGAGCAGTCATACCTCTGCATCTCTTAATGAAGAAAACACCCCAGAGGCGCCATGACTTCAGGGTGAAGGGTTTACATAAAACCCCGGCGGCGGCGGCAACTTAAAATATCGGTGAAAAGATGGGTGCAGCGGACGGGAGACTGCCATCTCTCCCGGGGCCTCAGGTGGAGGAAGTCCCTGGGTTGGGATAACGGATGGACTGGCGTGAGATTTTTATTTTATTGTATTCTCTTCCTTGCGCCATTTATTTCGTGTGGAGCACTCACAGTGCTGGCTGAGAGCACAACTTAAATAAAGGTCATGGATCATATCACGTGTCGGCTGGAAGGACTCCCAGGCGTCCTTTAGTGCAGGTACCTCATTTTACGGATGAAGAAACTGAGGCCACGGCGTTTCAGTGTCTGGGCCATTTCAAGCAGCTCCTCTGCTGGCCGAGCCTGGAGGGGCCCCACTTCCCGCTGCCTTTCTGTCTAAAGGGCAGCTCCTGCTCTCTCTAGTCTTAAAACACGTCGGAGGCAGCCCAGTGCCTTAGTCCGTTACATCCACGAAAATGGTTTTTCAGGTGTTGAAAATCTTCTTCAAATTCATTTTGCCTGCAATGATATCTACAAAAACTTTTAATACAAGAAGGTAGTTGGGTCGACTTGGCATCAGGCTGATTTTCTGCCTATCAGTTTCTTCTTTCACAATGTGCTGGTGCCTGAGAGAAAGTTGATTTCAAATAAATTAACATTGCCAAACAATATCTATGCTCTAACTGATGCAATTTTGATCCTGTGCTACTGGTCTACTTTGGGTGCGGCTGGCAGCCTTCTGACGCACCAGCTGCTATTCCCAGAATGCCCTCTAGAGGGCAGCCTTTACTTTCTTGTGTTTTATTGATGCTGGAAAAAGGCTTGGCCTTTACCTGGACCGGAATGGGCTTGTTTGTCACCTAAGTGCAAATGTCATTTTAGCACTTCGTTGGTCACAACACCCTTCCTGGCCTTTATAGGAAATGACATATTCCTGTGTTCTTTGTCTCCAACATATGCTGCAGGAAGGCACTAGCACTAATTCTGCTTTGAAAGGTTGGAGAGAGAACGCAGAGACCTGTGGGCCAAATGCCAGGGAGCAGAGAGAGCACAGATCAGGTTCCAGTGTCACCTGGGGCTCGTGGAGAGTAGAGGAGGCGAAGGATTGGCTTGGTGGCCTGTTGCTATTAACATGCTTTCCACGGTCATTTCTCTTCCCTGGGTCAGAGAGATATTAAAACACGATAGGCACTTTCCTGGTCAGATTGGTTTTTCTCTCTTCCATCACCCTCACACTTCCCGGCCCACTTCCCATCCCCCTGCCTGGGCCTGGCGGGTGTGTGCCCCGGGCACTTAGGTCTCTTTATCAGTCCCTTGAGCTGCTCTTGGCACCGAGGCAGCAGCTGCGAGGTGCTGCTGAAAGCAGGCCCAAATTGCCAGTGACGGCAGGTGCCAGGGAACATCGATCTGCTGCGTGCGATAGCTTAGAGAAGGAAGGTTAGAGCAATGTTATGGCCTATTACAGCGCCACTTTCTCACCAGGCTAACATTCTGACAAGGGACTCCATCCTACCTGCGTCTCTGAGACACTGAAACTTGCTTTTAATTACGGTAATTACTGCTCTAAGCCGTGCCTGGCTGGGGTGGCCATAGACAGGGTGCTGTTCTTTATCATCCAGAGGCATCTCGTTGATGCCTTCCTGGGTCTTGTCATACCGGCCTTCTTCCCAATATCGCAGGGCCACCAAACGCTCTCGTAGCGTGTCCCTTAGGGCCTCCAAAAAATTACCAACAAAACACAAACAAACAAGAAAAAACAAACCCCCCAAGCCCCATTGCCCTCAAGCGGCTTCTTGGGGAGACTTGTGCTTGATACGATCTTGAGAAGTGGATCACCAGGACTTTCTTCTGAGGCTTCTCGGGTGGGCTCAACGTGCCCGCCTTTGAGTGAGCAGTCCAGCAGTTTCATCACCGCGGGCTCTAAGGGCAGCCCAAGGCTCGGCACGTGTGTCCCCCCTTTTCCTCCTCACCTTTCAGCAGGCTTTGAGGGCTGTGCTGCTAAGACCGCAGCTTTCAGGGCAGGAGTCTGAGGCACGGAGAAGCCCCTCGCACTTGGCTGAAGGCCTTAGAACTGGTGAGTGGCAGAGCTTGGCGGGGCTGCAAACCAGGGGGCTAGCCCACTCCGTGCCTCTCAGCACCCCGCCATCGAATGGTCAGACACGCGTGCGTTCACTTTCTGTGAGCAGAGAGAAAAATTGTCTTGAAGAAAGGGTGGGGAAAAACAATGTCAGGCTGCCTCGGTTTCCCCAAGATGATGCCCTGGAAGGCAAATGGATTAAATGGTACAGCTGGCAGGAAGCACCTGGCCCAGTAGGGCCTCCCTGCCTCACGAGGACAGCGTGGGTGTGCAGCCCATCACAGTGCACACTGTGCCACTGGGCCCTCATGGGGAGTAGAAATGCCCAGCCCCCACCTGTCCCCGTGGATTGCTAAACTACCCCCAAGGAACCCTGATCTTTCAATCGACGTGTTCAATGGACACTGCACAGTGATCACGTGCCAGCATTCAGTTTGGTTTGGAGGACAGGGACTTGTAAGATGCAGTCTTGCCATCTAGCCGTTCATGGTCTGATGGGAGAGCGGGGAAGAAGCAGCTGCATCGGGTTGTCACTTTGCAGCCAGGCCTGCAGTCGAGGAGATGGATCAGGGGCATCGGTGGGAAGGGCCTTCACAGTCCTAGGAAACAGACGACAAGGAGTGTAAGTCCAAAAAAAAAAAGCAAGCTCACTGCCATGGGCTGATGCCGACCCATAGCACCTCTGTTGTCCTGGGAGGAATGACCCCCCATACATTTCTGAGACTTACACACTGTGGGAATAGAAAACCCTGTTTCTTTCTCCCTCTGAGCAGCTGGTGATTTAGAACGGCTGACCTAATGCTTAGAAGCCCAATGCACAGGCCACCAGGCCTCCTTTATTTAAGTTGTGGGCTCTAGAAATTCTCACCCATGTCAAGGAAGCTGTCCTGAGACAGATCACAGCTATACCTCATTATAAGCTCCCAATAGAGCAAGGGGAGTAAGTTAAGACCCCTGTGTGGCCTGGGAAGGAGCTCTGGTGGCAGGTGGGATAAGACTTGGGCTAACTGCAAGGTCAGTGGTTCAAACCCATTAGCCACTTTCAGGAAACAAGATGGATTTGTGCTCGAATAAAGATTCGTAGTCTCAAACCCTCTGGAGGGTCGCTATGAGGCAGAATGGATGGAGAGTGGGTTTCCTTTCCCAATGTGGACCAGAAAGGAGTCCTGGTCAAAAAGTGGTTACAAGTTGGTCTGCTAATCACAAGGTCAAGAGTTTGAAACCACCAGCTGTGCTCTGCAGGAGAAGGACAGGGCTTTCTACTCCCATAGAGAGTCAGAGTCTCTGAAACCCAGAGGTGCAGTTCTACCCTGCACTACATGGTCGCTATGAGTCAACACCGACTGGATGGCAGTGAGGGGCTGTTTTTTAATGACTTGTTTGTTTGAGAAAAGAACACTGTTGGCGCGATGGGTTAAGCACTGGACTGCTAACTGCACAGTTGGTGCATTCTGCTGGAAACAAACGAGGCTGTGAGCTCCTGTAAGGATTTCTACTCTGAAACTCTCAGGAGATCCCTCCCCAGGGGGTGCTGGACTGACCCAGGGAGCTGCAAACACAAAGACTTCAGCCTGGACCATGGGCAAGAACAGACGCCGTTGTAATTGATAGGACACGCTGAGTTTTGTTTTCCTGAGAAGGGGCAGTAGGCGAAAGAAGTCTGGGAACCTACGGTCTGTACTAGGGTCGCTCTGGACTGGCATTGATTCGACGGCAGGCGGGTTGGCTTTGTGCACTGGAGGAGCGAAGGTCTGTCTCCACAGTGTGGCCCGCTGCTTATGTATCAACACCACTTACAAAGTGTCTGCATGAGGCATTTCAGCTCCACTCGAGGTTCATGAGGGCAATCTTGGAAGAAGTCTCCCTCCCTCTTGGCCTTGACCCACTGCAAGTTGGAAAACTTGAGGAATGAGCTCACAATGGTCTTATCATTGTTCCCATGTGTTCCCAAAAAGCAGTGGTTCTCAACTTTCCTCATGCTGCGATCCTTTAATGTAGTCCCTCATGTTGTGGAGACCACCCAACGATAAAATTATATTTGCTGCTACTTCTTCACTGTAATTTTGCTACTGTTATGAATTGTCATGTAAATATCTGATAGGCAGGATGTATTTTCATTGTTACAAATTGAACATAATTAAAACATCATGATTAATCACAAAAACAATATGTAGTTATATATTGTGATCAATTTATTTCTAATTACAAATACATGAAATTTTTGTCTTGAAGCATGGTATAACATGGGTAACAGTCTCCATGCCGGATACTCGTATGTGGGCATATCTGCGTGTGGGTGGACCTGCCTGGAGATGGATAGAGGAGCAATGTCTAGGTTTCTAAGACCATCAGGACCCCTGTGAAAGGATCGTTTGACCCCCAAAGGGGTTGCGACCTACAGGTTGAGAACCACTACCAACAGAAGGAAGTAGAGATGGTGTCGGTGGATTTGAACTTGGATGCAGACATGCAGGCCAGGGAGAAGCCATGGAGGTGAGATGGCAATGCAAACAGCATGGGCGGAGTTGACTGGGAAACTTCCTGGGAAAGAAGAGGTGCAGATTCTGTCCCTGACCTGGTTCCACATGGCAAGTACTGTGTTAGTCAGGGGTGACTAGAGAAACAAATCCATAGACACTCATATATGTGTAATGGAGAATTTTATATCAAAGGGTAGTTGTATATTATGAAAACATCCCAGCCCAGGGCCAGATCAAGTCCATAAATCCGATATTAGCCCTTTTGTCCGATACCAGTCTATAAATCCCTCTTCAGACTCATGCAACACATGCAATGGCGCCAAATGCAGGAATATCACAAGCCAGTGGGTAGACAGTCTTGTGGTCCAATGGTGGTGGAAGCATCTCTGTACTGTCATGGGTCTCCACAAGGCTCTTCCAGCTCCAGGGCTCTGGCTCCATCAGCGTAGGTCCATGTAGCTTGTCAACAGGAATGTGTAGCAGAGAATCTGTGTGTCCCACCTGGAGGGAGGAAGACAGGAGTTCCCAGAATCCTCAGGAGAAGGCCATGCGCACACAGAGGCCTCACTGGCTGTGACCTGGTTGACAGGCTAGATTCCACCCCTTTGCAAGCTGACAGATTACATAACTGCCACCAGTGCTATTATTATTATTCTTATACTCCCATTTCAGAGAAGAGCACATTGAGGCACAGAGTTGTTAAGGAACACATGGTGGGAATAGGATTCCAGCTGGGCAGCCAGGGCCAGTGCTTCTCGGCGCACTGCTTACAGAAGTCAAGGTGGACTTTGTAAGCTGGTGACCACAGAGATGGCAAAGCAGTGTGAATGTGACAGGCCCACATGGGACACCCTGGCTAAGGTCAATGAGAAACCCCTGTGTCCGGTGACCCGGAATGGGTCAGCTTGTTAAGGCCTGCTTCTTTTCTTCTGCGTAGGCAGCAGATAATGATGCAGTCAACTCTTTCAGCAGTTAGCTTCCAATAGGCCCAGTGTCTCAGCCAGCCAAGTGTTTGGGTGGCAGGCAGGCGTCCTCAGATGCTGGATGATTGGGGCTCAGCGATGACCAGGACCACTGCCAACAAGCACATCATTCAGTAACGGCTCCCTAGTTTCAGGATGGAGAAGTCCACCGGC
>NW_022111369.1:79855737-79862599 GCF_000313985.2 Echinops telfairi | reverse complement strand
GTGCGTCTGACACATCCATGTGCGCACACGCACACACGTGCACCCGATGCATCCCCATGCAGTCTGTGGCATTGGGGATCTGGAAGGGAGGGCTGGGCGAGGAATTCCCATCAGGTGATTGTGCTTTTGAGTGTTCTCCAATTCAAGAAGCCTGCCATGCTTACAAACAGTTTGCATAATACCTTGTTCATTAAGGCCCATAAATTAGCACTGTTTTAATTGATTCCCTAGAGGCTGTAAATAAAATGACACAAAATGACAGTCGAGGGGGCGGGGGAGGTATGACACGAGCTAGGTGTTTTTCCTTCTTCCCCTCAGCTCCTGCCTCCCTGGCTTCCCTGAGCTGGGAACCACTGCCTCCTTCACACACTCCTCGGCTAGCAGGAAAAGACCAGTAAGACCCCGACCAGCTTCCAGGGCCCCCACTGCCCTCACTTCCTGCCTTTGGCACCAGGAGCTGCCAGCACAGGCTGTGTGTGCAAAAGGAGGTGGGCAGGGTCAGGCCTCAAACCAGGAGCAGCAATTTTGCTAATTATGGAAACAACTCAAAAGTCTTGATCCCTGACGAAAGCCATTTCAGTCATTCTGTGTAGCTGTCACTTGAGTCCCCCTGGCTCGCTAGTCTCTGGCTGTACATTGGGCGACACTGGGAAAGGCAGGGAGAGACGTGTGTTTACGGAGGCCCTCGCCGTGCTCCGTAAGATCTGGCATCACAGTCCAGGTCAATCGGTAGTGATCTCTCCTTTGGTTCAGAGGGAAGCACAGTGCTTCAGAGAGGGTGGTTGTGTGGCTCATGGTCACACAGTCTACCAGTAGTGGAACCAAAATTTAAAGCCATGTCTGCATAGTTGCAGTGTGTGTCTTCCGACTAGAAAATGATACCCCATGGTGGCTTGTGGGATCTGGTCACAGGAGAGTGAGGAAGGAGAGTTCCCCCTTTTTGTCTATTCCAGCAGGGCGTTGCATGAGAATTTGGTGATGGGCATGAATAATTCATTGTTTATGAAAATCGGTGTGTTTCCTGGAAGCACTATTTGCATCTCAAGGGAGCCCTGATTGTGGGATAAAAGAACATGTCACATATTTTTGTGTTTTCTTCACTGTAAGATCGTGCATTGCCCAGAACTGTGCCTGCTGCGTAGAGGATACTTGGTGAATCTTGTTGATTAATTAAAGTGATGCCAGTTGTTAGGGAAAGCTTAGGAGGACCTTTTGGGATGAAGGAATGTGAAGTTGGGATGTGTCATTTCCAGAGTTGCCACCACCACTGTCTACTGTCATCAAGCTGATTCTGCACACGTGACCCTAGATAGGGTTTCTGACTATAAATAAAGTTCTATAGTTCCAGGCAACCAAACTCATCTTTCTCCCATGGAGTAGCTGGTGGGTTTGAACTGACAACCCAAGGTAGTAGCCCAATGCTATAAATATATATTTTAAAACCCAAACTCATTACCATTGGGTCAATTCTGATTCATGGTGACCCGATGGGACAGGGTTGAACTGCCTCTGTGAACTTCTGAGACTGTAACTCTTTACAGGAGTAGCAAGCCCTGTCTCTCTGCTGCAAACCAACTGGTGGTTTCAAACTGCAGTCCATCTCGTCAGGGAGGAGTGAGCTTTCTTTCTCCACTACTCATGTCTCTGTCGCTCTCACAATAGGCTTGGGTGGGACTATTCAATAGGGCAGGTGTCACACTAATAGAGGGGTGGGTGATCTGGCTACGAAGATGAGAAAATAATCGGAGAAGCTGGACTCCGTGGAGAAGAACGCCGCATCAGGATGGGAGGATGACATCATCATGCTTGCTGAAAGCCGGAATGACTTGAGGCAAAAGCGCAGAACGGTTCACCACTCAACGGAAAAAAAGCACAGATCATCACGAGTGGACCAATAGGCAAGCTGGTGATACACAGCGAGGAGACTGAAGTTGCCAAGGCTTTCTTCCGTCTTGCTTCCACCCACAATCAGTGCTCAAGAAAGCAGCAGTCAAGAGGTTCAAGAGTGTAGTTCCTTGGTAAATAAGCTGCAGGAGAACTCTTCAAAGTGATGAAGAGGAAGGATGTCGTCTTGAGGACTTAGGTCGACCTTAGTCCAAGCCATAGGTTCTTCAGTCGCATGTGAAGTTAAGGCAATGAATAGGGAAAGCTTCACGAAGAACTGATGCATTTGAATGGTGGTGGTGTAAGTACCGTGGACTGCCCGAGGAACAAACAAATCTTGGAAGAAGTGCAGCCACAATGCTCCTTATAATGGAGGATGGGAAGACTTTGTCTCATGTACTTTTGACGCGATATTAGGAGACCAGTCCCTGGAAAAGAACATCATGCTTGGTAAAGTAGAGGGCTGCAGAAAAAGAGGAAGACTGTCAAGGAGATGGATTGACACAGTGACTGTGAGAATGGACTCAAACACAATCACACCACGGTGGTCCACAGCTAGGTGTTGTTTCATACTTTGGGTTGTTATCAGGTGGAACTACTCAATAACACCTAACAACAACAACTACAATAAAGAAAATTGGGCAAAGTAGATGGAAGGTAGAGGAAAATGCCATCTTATCTTAATCCAGTAGGGTATGAGCCTCATGAGGATAATCAAGTGATAGAGTCACTCCCAAGCCTAGGTCATAAAAAGACAATGACTTTGACCTTGGCACCCTCTCTCCCTTTGGGATTTCTTGGCCTGAGACCCACCTGGATCGAGCTTTCCAGATGAGGCTATGGTTCCTCAGGCTGGCAGTGTGGTTGCCAGAAGCAACCAGCTTAACTCCACTCAACCCCGACCCACACATTCCACATTGCCTTATGCCACTTGGTTTGGAATGACATGTTCTGCAGCTGTTGATAACTGATGCAGTCCTACAAGACTGTAACCTGCTTAGAGCCAGAATGCCTTCTCTGTCATCTTTCACCAAGGCCTGTCTAAGTGGCTGGAAGGGATGCTCACCTATACCTGTCTGGTGCTGGGGAGAGAGAACTAAAATGTTAAGAATATCTTGTTAGAATGTGTGATCGTTAGGCTGATTGTGCTAACCTGGCCAACAGGCACATGTGGGATTAATCAGGTCACAGTTTGATTGGAGGGCAAAGTGATAAATGGCTCTGTAAGACCCGCCCCCATCTCTCTTGCTCGCTGGTGATCAGACCAGCGTGCTCTGCCTCAACCTGTGCGCTACGCCACCTGTGGGCAGGGCCAGCCTGTGGATCATGGGTTGTGTTGCTAGAGATTGCAGCCCTTAGAGACCTGCTTTGCCACACTGCTGGTGCGTACATCACTTGAGCTTGAGGCTGGTGCATCCCATTGCCTTGTGTTGCTTGAGTTCGAGATCCCATTGGGGCCTGCTTTGCTAAGCACCCGGCTACTGACTGTTGCTGACCCACCTTGCTGTTTGCTGCCCATGGGCAGACTCTGCCTGCCTTGCCTGAGGGAGGAGATGGATTGACTGAGGGAGGACTCTGCTGTCTGCTTCCTTGACCTTGGACCCGCCAGCTCACGTGAGTTGAAGGATTTCCAGTACATTAACTGTTTCAAGGAAGTGAGTTGAACTGAACCCTTTGTACTGCTGTGTCGACTAATTAACTAATTAGCTGCTATATTCCTTCTCCCTGTATAAACCTATCCTCATATATATTTAATCATAAGTGTCCTGGTTTTGTTTTGCTAGAGAACCCTGCCTAACACAGAATAATACTAGTAATCCTGGATGACAATAAGAGAGTTTTCTCAATCACAACGCTGGCCACTAGAATAAAAGCTTGGTTTAGAAAAAAACCCGGAGTGGCACCCTTGGAATGGCAGGACCCCAAAATGTCACACTTTGTGCCACGGAGTCCATTAAGACTCACAGTGAGCTATGGGACAAGTAGAACTGCCTCTTTGAGTTTCAGGGACTGTCCATCTTTACAGGAGTAGAAATTCTTCTTGCTCTTCCCAGTTGGGGCTGGTGGCTTCAAACTGCTCCCCTTGGGGTTAGCAGCCCAATGCATAACCCACTGTGCCACCAGCACTATTGTGTCATAGTTTGTGACTTCCCAAGTCACTCTGACTGGGAGACTATCCTTTCTTGGTGAATGATTAGATTTGGCTGGGCTCAGGAAGAATGATTTCTTACTTTGCTACATGCTGGCTTCTCAGATATCTAGTGAGAAAACCCATTTCAGCTCCCCCTTGACTCCAGGGTCTCGAGGGTGAAGGACATGAATTGAAACAACCCTCTTGGCTTTGACTAGTGGGACTAAGTACCAGTTTAACAGAGGAAGAGCGTGCAACTGCATGGCTGCCTTGACGAAGGAAGGGGTTATCTGAAGGTATTAAGAGATTGAGAGATGATGAATGTCTATGGACTATTAATGTCTGTCCTGCTTCAAAAGCCTGCTACTGTAAGTCTTCCTCCTGAGCACCATGGAAGATGGAGTGAAATCTGTTGCAATCTCCGTTTCTCCTAGGCTCTCCCGCTCCTTTGAGAATTACCTGACGAGTAAGGGTTTGGTGGATTCCACTTGTTTTAGGATACAAAAGAGACCCTCTCTCAAACATGGTTTAAGAAAACATTGAGTCTTGAAAGAGACAAAGACAACACCACAACGACACATCAGCAGGATGAGGGAGGCCACGAACGCAAGGTTAAAATGGCCTGCCAGGGTTTGTTTAGATGCCAGCCTTTCAGACGGACAAAGGGAAACGGTCACAAACACATGATTGGTGGCAGATTAACACATCACAGCTACAGGCAGACCTACAGAAACTGGAATGGGCCCTTGGCTGGGACACGTCCTACGCACATCCCTCTACACACATCCCTCGTTAGATAGCAGGACTTCAAGGATTGGTCCAGGTCCTTCTGACCAAGATAGTCAGGGTGAGACTGATAGGGCATGACTCCAGATTAGGAGCCCCCTGTATTGTCCCCAGTAAGGTGACCTCCATTAGGACACACCCTCAGCAAGCCCCTAAGAGAGAGACTGCCCCTCCCTGGGCTGGCCAGAGAAGGGTGGAGGCAATCCACTCTTCAAGGGATTCTGCCAAGACTGTCTACATTCTTGGTGGATGATCAGAAAACATTTGAGGGAGGTGTAATTTATGTGGGGATTCCGCAAATGGCTTTGGGGATGTCACTGCCATTCTCAGCTTTTTGTTGTTGCAAACCAGGGTATCGGAATTTAAGCTCGAATACACATTGAGTCAGGTGCGTTTTGGCAGGTGAGGTGGAAGGCTCTCAGTAAGGTGGGATCATTATAATATTTTCCAGCCATGTTGCAGAAGATGTGGAGAAGCACTGCTCGGAGAGCCTCTGTCTTCCTTCCCCTTTCTGTCTCTGCCATCCCTCCCACTCTTCTCCAGCTCTGGAGATTACTGCCAGGTGAATGCTCAAGTTTCTCATTTCATGGTAGACTTATGGGTAGCAATCACTTCTTGGACCCACTACTTACTGTTAGCACTGAGGGAACCATCGGCTGGCAGCGGCCCCAAATACTGCAAGACACAATGAACAGTGTGATTAAATCCCTCAGTTTCTCTCCTTAGGTCTGTGTTCTTAAAATGGAGATCTCAGCACCTTTGCAATGTGTATCTCTGGAATGAGGATGTAGCACAAATACTTAAAAAATCCTCCAAAGGAGCAGGCTTTGAGTTTGAGAGCATAAAGGCATGCCAAGCAGAGGCAGGAAATTTATGTCCCAAGATTTGGCCCCCAAAAGTGCTGATGTACAAGCCTAAATTTGTTTGGGGTGTTTGTTATCACTGTTGTAGCTGAAGTTATCAAGTGGGGGAAAGAGAAGTTCTTTTTTCCCAACATGTTCTCATTTGTTTCTTGCCAATTTTTTTGCAATATTGTGAACACATTTGGTGTGTGTGTGTGTTTTATAATTAAATCTGCTTTGTCAGGCTAACAAGTCTCTCATTATTGGCAAATACGGAAATACTAATGTAATGTACAATTTATCGACCATGAGAAGTTAAAAGTGTGTGGAAAATTTTTCTCAATTTTTAATCTGACTCTTATGAAGGACATTGCTGAATATTATCTTAGAACAGATCATAGAAAGGAAACATGTCCCTGAGAAGATATGTGTGTGTGTGTGTGTGTGTGAGAGAGAGAGAGAGAGAGAGCAGCTACACAATACATTTCTTTAACCTAAATACACACAGATTGAAGGGACAATCCACAAGAATTATCTTCATTATTCCACAGCCAACAGCAAAGGCTTATAGCCCATTATGGTAATGTGCAAACCTTTGAACTTAGCATTGTACACTGCCAAGCATCAGCACTTAAGGCTTAGGCAAACAATGTTGTACAATTGCTTTAGGGAGTTGCTAGGATAAAACCTCAGCTTGTATTTCTGAGTAGGTTTGATCCTGTCTTTCCAGACTGCTTTCCCCAAAGCAGATACTGGGAAGGCATGAAAATGGATGAAAAAGGGACTGTCAGCCATAAAACAGCAAGATTTCTCTCTGTGCTTTACTTCTTCCTTTGTTTGGTAAGTGCTGGGTGGGAGGAGAGGGAGGGGGTGACCTGCCAAGACATCAATGTACTATTGACTTAGTCTCTGCAAACCCCTTCAGGTCCATTTTCAGAGTATGCCAACACATCTGGTCAAATCTGCACGCAGCTTATCTAGAGATGTGACAGAATTCACAGGGAAAGCAGTGCGCCGCACAGGAAACCACAGGCGGTGGGGTCAGCTAGAGTGGGATCTGAATCTCACCACAAATTGCCTTGAACAAATTATTCATCTTTCAGCCTTTTTTTTCCCCCTTCTCATCTGCAAAATAGCAGAGACAATATATCGCGGCCCACGTGACAGTGACTGGTGGAGAGGAGACCACCCAATAAATGGAGACATTCACAAACAAACA
>NW_022111369.1:79847424-79855189 GCF_000313985.2 Echinops telfairi | reverse complement strand
GACATATGGGCTAATGTTGGACTTATGGGCTTGGGCAGCACTGCATTGGGATATTTACTGGATGTGCACTTATGCTTTATATAAAACTCTCTCATACATATGAGTTCCTGTGGATTTGTTTCTCTAATGTACCCAGACAAACACACAAACAAATAGAAAACATCAACTCACTTCCATTGAGTCAATTGTGATTCATAGCAACCCTGTAGGGCAGGGTAGAACTGCTACTTTGGGTTTCCAAGACTGTAACTCTTTACAGAATTAGAATAGGATGGTTAATCCAAAGAGGATTTTCCAATGAATGATTCTTTTTTTTTTTTTTGCTTTAAAGGTAAATTAAAGGAGAACTGATTAAAAATCTGATTGGATCTGGGTGAATATGCAATTTTGATGGGGGGAAAAAGCCCACCAAACCAATGATTTGCCATGTTCAGCACCAAGACTAGGTGTGTTGCTTGGACTGATCATTCATCTATGGATCTATGGCAGTCCCTACATTTTCATCTGACCTGTCCCTGACTGCCTCACGGAAAGCAGTGTGTCTCCCTGGTGTTTCAAGCTGATGACCATGGCAGGACTTGAATACAGACACGATGCATTCAAAACTATTATTTATTTAATCTCAGGACTAAAGAGTTGAGAGACCTCAGAAGGGTCGAAACAGATGTCAAATCCCTCCCGTGACTGGGTCTTCTCTTTTTCCTGGAATCTCAAATTCATTTTCCAGGCCCGCTTGCAATGACACTGCCTTCTCACTCCTGGTTGTGAGGAAAAGTCACGGGTCCCATCAGCCTGAGGGGCTCAAGTGCACAGGAAGTGGTTGGAAGCCACAAGTCAGATGTGAAGCCTCCATTGGACTAAGTGGTGGTCTCTGAAGAACCATTCAGAACAGCCATTCTCAACCTGTGGGTCTCGACCCCTTTGGGAGTCAAACGACCCTTTCACAGGGGTCACCTGTTTCCTAACAGTAGCAAAATTACAGTTATGAAGTAGCAATGAAAATAATTTTATGGTTGGGGGGTGATCACCACAACATGAAGAACTGTCTTAAAGGGTGGCGGCATTAGGAAGGTTGCGAACCACTGACTCAGAAGAATGCCAGCCCATCAACGTATTCATGACTCAGTACTCCTGGATGAGTGTGACATACATTTCTGCTGCATTAGCGCCACTAGATATTTGGGGACCTATTTGTTATCACAGTCAGCCGACCCTAGTTATTCCTCCTGTTCTCTTACCACACAGCTGAAATTTCCAAGGATGCTTCCAAGTTATGTCAATCCAAATATGATTTTTTTAACAAGATGACCAAGAAACATAATACATCTCCTAATCACTTTTCCCCCACTGGCATCATTCCTACGATATCATGTTCAAATGTCTTTTTGAGTCCACCGACGCTCTTTCCCTTTGTGCTTAGCATGGGACTTAATCACATTATTCACACACTCCAACAACTACTGTCGGGGCTGCTTTGGTCTGTTTTTCAGGGTAAAGAACAGTGACCAAGATCAAAGTAGAATTCCTGGCAGAGGGGGCAAAGTGACACAGAAAGAGAGCGAGCAAGCACGTGGGAATTCAGGAGGCACTGACTCCGTGCTCAGGCCCTGACAGCTGAATACAAGCCAGCGTGTTCAAAGCGCTTTCAGGATTCCCTGTGCTGAGCTCCTTGTCGCGGGAAAAGGGTGATCCCTGGGCAGACATCCCATATGTGACTTTGGCAAATCACCCAGCTCCTCTGGTCTCCAATTTCCTCATCATGAATGGGACACTGACTAGATGATTTCTGAGATGTCTAAGCTCTAAATATTTGATAGCAAGTCGTATGAGGGAAAATTTAATGTGCTGATAGCCATACATTCGTATGCAGCATTGTAAATGTTGGAGACATCCCTCGCCTTTCATGGAAAAATCCTCCGAGGTTCATTGACATGCATGCGCAGCATCATTTCTCAGGATTTGGTGGCCATGCTCAGTGACATCTTATGCAGTCCACAGGGGCAGGGCATCTGGGGCAGCCACTCTCATTTTTAATGGAAACAAAGCAGAGCACCAGCTGTTTAGCATTAGAGGGAATGTCAAGCCTACATTCCAAGCCCATCGAGGGAAGGAGCGAACAAAAGTCAGAACGATTGGAAGCCACTCCATCTAAAATATGTACGGCCATCTGTATTCTCTGTACGAGTAGCCATCACGTGGAACACGGTCTCGTTTCCCATTAAGAAATCAGTTGACAAAGATGTACGATAGGATAAAAGGTGCACTGGCATTCAAAATATTCAGTTCTTAGTGCAACTTCAGTGCCCCTGTCATAATTATGAGTTATTTGTCTAAGCCTCTGTTGCAGTGCCACTAAAAATAACAAGAGATCCAAGTTTTACAGCTGAGAGCAAAGGTGGATTTTGTTTTTCTCTGGCAGCACACATGGGCTTTACGGTGACATCTGTACATAAAAGCCTTCCTGTTGAAATGCCCTAGCACCACCGGCTAGCACCTTGGAAGAATGAGCGTGCTGTATGACATTGTGTCGCATTTGATCCTGCCTGGCTGCTGCGTCTCTGAATGTCAATGGTGGTATTTATAGCGGCTTCATACCAATGTTTTCTTTATAGTTAGGTAATGACACTTTTAGACATTCTCATTCATCCTCCTGAATTCTGAGTCTGGGGATCATTTGGGTTCCATGAACTACTGTCCCTTATTCCTTTGCTTTTCATTAACCCACTCATCCTTCAAACTTTCTGTAAATATTGCTGTAAATATATGTACTGTAATAAAAATATATCTACCACAAGCTTTACCAATGCAGCATTTGTCATGGGTAAAAGTTGCTGGAACCATTTATATCAATCATATTGGACAAACATCACTAATATCCCTTGCCTCATTTTTCATCCCCATCAACGAAAACCTAATGCTAATTAGACCAAGATGTCCTTCTTTACCTGCACTTACGCCTCAGGTAGCACCAGATAAGCTCTAACTGCTATGCAATGCTCTATCCGAAGTGTTGCATATTTTCGAAATCCTATGATATGTGTCCTTTTGTGATGGACTCTTTTCACTCAACACAATGCTCTTAAGACTCACTCATGGTGTCGTGTGCATGAAGACTTCTTCCTCTTTGTCGGTTAGTCCACTGTCTGCGGGAGCCGTGTTCCGTTGGTTCATTATCTGCTGCTGGACAGCTGCTGCTGGGTTGTTTCCACTACTGGCTTTTATGAAGAATGCTGCAATGATGTCTGGACAGACAGCGAAGTGGAAGGTGCTGCAGACACAGGGACCAAGGGAATAAATGTATTCCCTCCCCACACCATCTAATGGAGGAAACAAAGATGGAGCATGTAGTTACAGTATGATAAATGAAGGTCTGGGAAACAAGAATCGGGGCCCTGGTGGTTCAGGGGTGAAAGGGCTCAGCTGCTAACTGAAAGGTTGTCAGTTCTCGCCCACCTGACACTCCATGGGAAAAAGCTGCCGCAGTTCGTTTCTGTAAATATTACAGCCTTCAGACCCCTGTGGCTCCACCCTGACCTTTCCAATGCTATGGGTTGCAATCGACTCCAGGACAGTAGGTTCAGGTGTGGGAAGCAAGAGAGGGTGAGATGATCTTAATGGATAAGTGACATTATCCAAGAGAATAGAATCAATGATGGCAAGATACTTTGGGTGAATTACCAGGAGAGGCTCACAACTTAAACCTAATTCGCTGCCATCGAGTTGATTCAGATGTACAGCAAGTAGTTTCTGGAAAGGGGCATCATGCTCGGTGAAGTAGAGAGTTGGCTGAGAAAAGACAGGCCTGCAGTGAGAGACACTGGCAGAGTTGCAGCAACAATGGGCTCAACCGTCACCATGGTGAGGAGGCAGTGTTTGTTGTGTTGTATGTAGGGCCGCTATGGGTTGGAACTGACTCAATAGCACCCAGCCACGGCTTAACAAGACCATGTAAAGAGTGCAGGCTATGTAGAATGCAGTGAGAAGATGACAAGACAGATCTTTTACTAAAATCTGAATACTTGAAATCACCACTCTTGCCAACTGTTTGATTTCAGTTAAAGTCCCACGTGTGGGATCGAATGGAGTTTCTTAATGGGCTTTTCAGTGGCTCATCTCTTGGAAGGAGATCAAGAGGCCTTTCTTTAAATGTGCCTCTGAGGACATTAAGGAGCCCTAGTGACGCAGTGGGGCAAGCATGCCATAGCTCACCCAAAGAGAGCAGTGGGAACACGCTAGAGAGATGCCACACTCCGCTTCTGTACAACTTCACAGCCTTGCAAACCCCCCGGGGCCATTCACCTCTGTGCTGTCACAGAGCGGGTTCCACAGCAGTGAGCGTGTTGGTTTGGGTAGACTTGACACGGCAAACTCAAAGCATACAGAGATCAGGCAGGTAATGAAAATTAGTAAAGCCCTCTGGACAGAAACTAGTGACAGCAAATGCCTTGACTAACAGGATAACCCCTTCTCAACTCCATATTTTAGTTTTTTTGCTCTGAGAGAATTTGTATAAATTCTACATAATAGGTTGTTTGATCTTCCAAGGCAATGCAGAAATCGGAATTCTATGCAAATTATGCCAAATCTTAAATAATAACTGGTTGAAAAATTTGAATTTTACACACACAAGTACACAGATGAGCAAAACACCTTCATAAGTTGGCCTCCTTTTATTGGTTTTCAACTGATGGTTTTAACTATTTCAGAATATTGCTGGTTGGTCTAAAGCAGTGGTTTTCAAACTTCCTAATGCTTCCTGTTGTGGGGAGGAATTGTTTTTGTTGTTGTTGTTGCTACTTCATAACTGTAATCTTGCTACTGTTATAAACCAGGTGACCCCTGTGAAAGGGTTGTTTGACCCACAAAGGGGTTGTGACCCACAGGTTGAGAACTGCTGGTCTAAAGTCTTACTGGTTTTCAACCTATGCTTTTAAATATTCTAAAACTTGTTCCAGTTACTAGATATAGACGTTCAAACATACTGCCAAACAGTTTTGGAATAGTGGTGTGTGTGACCATGATAGGTAAGCATTGGACTGCTGCTAACTGCCAGGTCTTTGCTTCAAGCTCAGCTACCCCTCTTTAGGAGAAAGGTGAGGACGGCAGTGCCCATAAAAATTTACAAAGCCCCAGAAACCCCGTGGTCACTGTGTGTCAAATTACCTTGATAGAAGTAGGTTTACTTTTTGGTTAGTGTGTGCAAGACATTGTTAAGGTGCATACAAAAATGAAAGGCTGGCTTCTGTCCACAATGGGCTTTCAGTCTGGTTGGGAAATAGGAAAACATGTGCAAAAGATAACTACCATTTTAAGTCAAAATATAAATGTAGATTGAATTAGGCAGCCTGGAAGTTAAGTAAGACTCACTAATCGCCATCTCTTGAACCACCTGTGTTAAACAGGGAGCTGAATGGGGAAATCCCACCTTCATTTGTAGCAATGTCATAATGATGAGGATGAATGCGTTGCCTCAAATATATTTTGGCTCCAGGTCTCACCTTTCACTTCTACATTCTTGTCACCAGCCACTAGAAGCAGCACTCTGTCCAACCCTACCCGCCATCTCACAAGTTCAAAGGACATTATCCTTCCGCCCATTGTCCTTACAGCCCTTCTCTGACCATATCTATTTAGAGCTAGCTTAGCACACACCAGTTAAAGGGATTAGTTCTTCAGACTGCCAAATAGGAGTTAGCTAGATTCAAGAATGGACAGTCTACCTGACATCCTGACTTTTGACATGCCGGCTCTGAATGCCCACTTGAACTCGATAATTCACTACAATAACCCACAGGACTGCAGAATATACCATACATACACCTACTGATTTATTGTAACCTGAAGGTCTACAAATGTGGGGAAACATTGGGTGAGATTTTTGGGGGTCTCAGTGTGAAGCGTGTGTGTTTCTGGGAACATGCCACCCTTTCATGCACGTAGATAATTTTCACCCACTAGGAAGCCTTTTATTGACTTCATTCTATGGCCACAATTAGGGCCTCATTGAATGTGCATGATTGATGAAATCATGCTCCCTTCCCTTTCTGAGGTTAGCTGACCAGGTCATCTGGATAACCTGGCCAGCCCTCCAGAACTTCAGGAGTGTTATCTGGTGGTTTTGGATAACAAAGGTGCCTCCATTACTCAGACAATTGTAAGAACTGTCTATTAGGAACCAAGGACAAAAGACCAATTTATTTTAGGTAAGGTATTTCATTGCCACTTCAATACCCTATCTATTAGTTATGTAATATGTTCCTCCAAACTCCTGTGTCTATAAATTCACTCAGTTCATAAAGGAAAATTAAGTCTTAAAAATCTGCTTGTTCATCTGAAATTTCAAAATCCTGAGGTCATGAACTGAACACTGCTTGTATTTTTATCTTCCACATTGCTAGATCTGATTACTGCCAGTTAAAAGGTTTCTTGAATGAATCAGCAAGCAAACTGGAGTCTATAAGTGTAATTGATCATTTCAATGCACATTAGAAATTTGGTACTTATTTGCTTCATGGGTTTTTGTGGTATGTGGTCATAAATGGTTTCATGAAGAAAGTGACCTTATTCATTGGACTTTGTTGTGGGGGAATAGGATTTTCATACATGGACAACCCTTTGAGGAATATTTTGGCTGAGAAAGAGTATGAAAAAAACATGGTGTCAGTGATTAGACTGTGTTGGAATGTTATTGTTGTTAGGTATTCTGACTTATAGCGACCCTTCAGCAGAATGAAACACTGCTGGATTGTGTGCCAACATCACACTGGTTGTTAGGCTTGAGCCCATTGTCATAGTCACTTGGTCGATCCCTCCCATCGAAGGACTTCCTCGTTTTTTGATGTCTTTCTCCTTTACAAGCATGCTGTTCTTTTCCAGGGAGTTGTCTCTCCTGGTAACACGTCCAAAGACCCTGAGACAAAGTCTTGTCACATTCGATTACTAAGGCGCTTTCTGGCGGCAGGCTTTCCAAGACAGATAAGATAGCTAGAGTCAGGCACACCTTCGTCTTCAAAGTAACATTGTTGCTCTTCCACACTTGAAGGAAAGCTTGTGCAGAAAACATACCCCATACAGTGCATCACTTGATTTCTTGACTGCTACTTCCATGAGCATTGATTATGGATACAAGCATGATGAAATCCTTGATAATGTCAAACTTTTCTCTCTTTATCATGATGTTACTTACTGGTCCAGTTGTGAGGATTTTGATTTTCTTTACATTGAATTATAATCCATATCGAATGCTGTAATCCTTGATCTTCATCAGTAAGTGCTTCAAGTCTTCCTCACTTTCTGCAAGCAAAGTTGCGTCATGTGCATTTGGAAGTTCATAACTTTCCTCCCATCCAGATGCTGCATTTGCCCCCCATAATGGAGCTTCTTGGACTGTTGGTTCAGCATACAGATTGAACGAGTATGGTGAAAGGATGATACAACCCGGACAAACACACTTACCTTGCTTGATTTTAAACCACGCAGCATTCCCTTGTTCGGTTTGTACAATTGCCTCTTGATCCACGTACAGGCTCCACATGAGGATAAGTAAGTGTGCTGAACTTCCAAGTCTTCTTCATGCTATCCATTGTTCGTTATGATTCACATTGTTGAGTGCTTTTGCCTAGTTCATAACACACAAGTAAAGATCTTTCTGGTAGTCTTTGCTTTCAGTGAAGATCCATCTGATATCTGCAATGATATCCCTGGCTCCATGTCTTTTTCTGAATCTGTCCCGAATTTCTGGCAGCTCCTTTTGGATGTACTGCTA
>NW_022111369.1:79844599-79846318 GCF_000313985.2 Echinops telfairi | reverse complement strand
GAAAGGGCCACATTCCTAGAGGGCATGCTCAGGCTATCACCTGATTGACAGTTTGGGTTCCACCCCTACCTCCACACAGGTACCATTAAGTTGACATAGAATCTAACTGCTACATCTTGTAATTGCTTTACACTCTTGGTAGAGAAAAAGCTATTTACAGGTTGAATGCATTTTTCCCTTAGAGACTATGACAATACTTTAAGCACCCCCAAATGGAACGCTATCCATTGGTCTAATGCAGTGGTTCTCAACCTTCCCAATGCTGTGACCCTTTAATACAGTTGTGGTGACCCCCCAACCATAAAATTGTTTTCATTGCTACTTCATAACTGTAATTTTGCTACTGTTATGAATCAGGCGACCCCTGTGAAAGGTTCGTTCGACCTCCAAAGGGGTTGTGACCACAGGTTAAGAACTGGCTGGTCTAATGGCTTGTTTTTTGGCTATAATTTTATATATGCTATGCATTGCAAGTAATCAATCATTCTGTCAAACAGGTTGTACTCAATGTGTTAATGGCCTAGCAAATCAAGTATTTCAAAAGTAACATTGATTTTTAATATTTGGATGACATCAATAATCTGCTCAAGGAAAGCAATTTTATAAGGACAGATTTCCATATATGTTATTAATAGCTGACAGGCAAAACACCACTCATTATAGCCATTGCTGATTTATTTCCTTAAGCTCCCTATATTCTCAGTTCCCTAATCCTAGTGACAATGTTAGTAGTAACAACATTTTTAAATTATTCATTATCTCTTGAACACCCGAAAATCTTGTGGTTTACTTGTGTTTTTTTTAGTTCAAGTGATTTAAAAGAAATAGACCATTGTTACCAGTTGAATAACATGGAAGGAAACAACACAAGAAACAATAGAAATGAGGAAAAATACCATTGAAAGGTAGCATTCACTGGGAAGAGGGATGAGCAGCGTGGGGAGATGCAGACAGTACTGTGTGAACTCGGAGTGAAAACGTTGAGGCTCTGATGCTCCAATTCTGAATCGGGGAAGCCACCTGGCTTCCCTGAGCGTCAGCTGTTTTTCATTTCTAATCCAGGGGTAACAGTACCTGTCGCCTATGGAATGTGAGCAGGGAAGTGGGTACAGCTATCTGGAAAGCAGCCTGCAGGGCTTAGCCAGTGATAATTTTGTCCTCTTCACCTTCCTTCTTTTTGTCACCCCACCCCTGATCTTTCTCTCACTATCCATTTCTCTCTAAAGAAATGAGAAATCTGACTTGGAAGTTGATGGGAATCGATAGTTTTGTTTTGTCAAATGACACATGGTTTCCAAAGAATGATAGTGCTGACTCAGTACATTAAATAGAATGGGTGATCCATGCTGACTTATCCCTGAATGTGCATGTTCTCATGTAAGTAGAGAGAGACTTAACAGTGTGGAGTTCGTACTGTGTAGCAGCACTGGAGGATTTTCTTTAAATCTCATGACAACCCTGTAAGCGATCAGTGTCCCTGTTGTTTTGGATGAAGACATTGAAGTGAAATAAATTGTTGGCTGCCTGATAGCACACACAATTATTATTTAAGTGATGTCAATTATTGCTAAATCACATCAAATATATATATTTAATATTAATTTTTTTCTTTTATTTTTTTAAATTGGGGGCTCATACAACTCATCACAATCCATACATACATCAATTGTATAAAGCACATTTGTACATTTGTTACCCTCATTATTCTTTTTTTTTTTT
>NW_022111369.1:79825150-79839979 GCF_000313985.2 Echinops telfairi | reverse complement strand
GCCATATTCCTCTATTGCTTCCAACACTGCACTTGTGGAGTTTAAGGGATCTTCGATATATAGAATCATATCATCTGCGAATAATGATAATTTCACCTCTTCCTTCCCCAGCTGAATACCTTTAATATCTTTCCTTTGTTTTATGTTGTTAGCTAGGACCTCCAGTATGCACATCATATATTTTAATGGATCTTAACTGAGGAGGGAAATGTGGTTTCAGAATCAACTAATGCCAATGTGTCCTTTCATGGATAGGAATTTTGACTTGGGAATTTTTGAGTCATGGGGGTAGAAACACTACCTTATGCTGTTGTGAATTTTCAGCCTGGCAAGAGGTGGGTCATGCCCCTTCTGAAAGGATTTAGAGTATCCTATGGGTGTTTTCTGTAGTGTTTTACGAAGCAAATGCATTTAAAAATGAAAACTCTAATGTGGTCTCTTATTTTAGAACAACCAGATAAATACCTAAATAAAAATTGGGAACAATGTTTATGTATTTTTTAAGGCACAAGAAAACTCTTTCTTGTAAGTTGGCAGGAGAGAACCGGAAGTGATCCTGGGCAGTGTGCTTGCTGAGGTGCTCAACCACCCATCTGTCAAGAAACTGTGTAGAATGTGGATCGAGCCTGAAACCTCTAACACAGAACAGCCACTGGGGACGGGAGATGCCCCTCCTAGGAGCAAAAGGCTGCGTGGTGGTGCATTGCCTCTGTGAGGAGGGATTTCCATTTATCTTCCCCTGATAAAGGGCTTTCATTACAGTTGAAAAAGGCAGAGGAGAAACGGCTTTGATCTTCCACAACAAGAGGTGCAATTTGCAGGTTACAAACTTCAGAAACTCTAGTTGAAAGATCATCTTATTTTGGACTTTGAGAAACCTAGGCAAATGGTATTTTAATGCAGTGAAAATAAACACTCTCACACTAACAACTGGGGAGGAAAATTCTTGTAAAGGAGAATATTTGAATGGAACAGAGTTGACTTCAGCTTTTTATGGCTTTTATGTTCCGGGTCAAGGCTGTAAATTCTCTCCAATATCCACCACCCTCCTATATAGAGAGAGAACCAGCCTATCAACCAAAGGACCAGTTGTTATGAAGTCTATTCTGATTCATGGTGTCCCCTTGTGTATTACAATACAACTGTGTGCTATAGGACGTTCAATAGGTAAAAATTTCGGTTATTGGTTAGCACCATCCAGAGACTTCATAGAGAGAACCACCTGGTCATTACACAGATCAACAACATTTTTTCTTAGTGTTTTGGTTTTCAGACCTGTTCCTGAGGTTATTTGCAGTGCGGATTCAGAAAAGTGCACCAGCTGTAGTTTCTTAGCTGCAGTGTTCCACTCCATTTTCAACTATTATCCTAATTTATTAATTACCACCCTCGTTTTAAATGTGAGAAGAATTCTGACCTACAAATTAAAGCATAAGGCAAAATAATTAAGTATTAAGGAACTTTTAAGGGATACTATGGATCTATGGTTTTTAGCTGGTTACAAATTGCCAATCACTAGGTCAGTGGCTAGAACCCACCAATCACTGTTCGACCTTTAAAATATTCAGATTTGAAAACCCACAAGGGCAATTCTCTGTCATATAAGGTCGCTATGAGTTAGACTCGATTAGATGGCAGGGTTTTTCTTTTAGGTATGGGAGGCTGTGCAACATATACGGAGACTACAAGTTAGATACTGCAGAGCCAGAATACAGCTTACGAGTAGTGGAAAATAAAATGAAAATTGGAAAGGCACACATGTGGAAGGTGTGAGGGCAATCTAGCATGTCATAAATGTAAGACCATATTTTCATATATATTTGATGATCTAAATTTTTCTTCTTCAAATTAAGGAGTAACCATTTCAGAACACGTTTTAATATCTATAAGTCACTGGATAATTTATGTTAAATGTTTCAGAGGCGAAGTTGACTCCAAGCTTCTTTATAAGAAAATGTCTAAACTTTTAAGAGTTTCTGTGCCCAGGAGAAGCTGTGCCACCTCATAATAGGAGCAGGCCACGTTCATGTCAACAAAGGAGTTAACTGTGACAAACCCACGTGGGTTTCAGCACACCGGAATCTCTGTGTTCTGTACCACATTCACTATGTCAGCCTATCGTGATGCATGGAGACTCCACAGGACACATGGAACTTCTCCTGTGAGTTTCTGTGGCTGGAAATCTTTATGGTAGCAGAGAGGCTCATATTTCTTTTGCAAAGAAACAGGTTGCTTAAAAAGCTGACCTTGTAGTTAGCAGTCAAATACACAACTTACTATGCCATCAGGCTTCCTTATTTATTGTCCAGTAACTCTTATTTCTGTCCCTCTTAAGGTAACAAATTGGAATGGCTATTCAGTTCCTATTAGAGATGAAGCAATACTTGGGGAAAATTCCAAGTTCATGTAATTTGCACTGTTCAATTTATTTTTAGATCAATGGACTTGTGAAGTATAACTTAACCTAAATATTTAGTACAACACAAACTACTTTCAATAAAGCCAGTGTGCACTTCCTCTATCCTAGGATAGCTAACACTACATTAAAATACTCTGATATTTTATGAGCAAGCAGCATGAAGAGTGGTACATAACAGGCATGCCTTCTGTATCTCAAAAACTAGAGCTGATAGGGGAAATTGGTGCCATTCTTGGAATCAGCGGGAGAAAAGACCTAGGAATGAACCTAATGTCTGAGGTTCCAAAAGGTATGTTGATCTGTGTAATCAATATATAAATAGCTTGCATTATTTAGTTGATGGATACTGCGTATGTTGGATTGGGTTCTATAAAGAAGCTTGCATGTGTTGTGCATGGAAAGATATTTCTTTGAAGAAATGGCTTATACAGTTGTAGGAATAGGTAAATCCAATCTGGTTCAAGCCAGACGTCTCCTGACTCTTGCAAGCTGATGAACAGGAAGCGGATGACAAAGCAGAGGCAGTGGGACAAAGGGGGTGGGGGTCATCTTCCCAAATGTCTGCCTTTGGCTGTGGGGCTGCAGGGAAATCAGGCACCCATTAGATATCTATGGAAAAGCTCAAACTGAGCATGCACAGATTAGGGCCATGTAGGCACAGGTGATGCTAAACCTGGCCACCACCTAGGCACATGACACCACAGAAGGGCTCTTGAACTCAGCCAATATGGTCGGCCAATACCTCAACCATGCCTCCTCAACCAGTGCAGTGGGGAGGGGAGAAAGGCAGGGCTCACAGCCCTACACATTCTTTGCCTCTGGGGATTTCCTGGTTCTGCATGTGTAGTTTTGTGCTCCTGTTCTGGGATTCTTTCCACGTGGTTTTTTGTGTTCAGTCGCAAACTCCTCTGTGGTTACCGCACAGCTTTGTATCCTTTCCAGATATGGCATGTAATTTTGGAGACTGTGATACCTAAAACTTTCCTTTCCCTCAAAAAAGTCACTTGTATTACAAAAGTGCTTCTGTCACATGAATTCTGTCATGTGGTGAAGAAAGAATGGGGGTGAAATCACTCCAGACACCTAACATATCTGGTGCCGTGACTCAGATAGAAACCATCTGGACTCTACCTTTAAGGTAAGCCCAGCTGGGGACACCTTTCTGTCCCTGGAGTGGGTGCAAATCTCTGCCTCACTCTGGTGCACATTTTATTTCATACTCCACCTGGCAGTGGGCTCAAACTTTCTAAGTATCAGACTTAAACTGCGAGGCTTGCAGTTTGAAAACACCAGCCTTCGTAGGAGGGAGATGGGACCCTTCTCTAAGACTCACCTGAGAAACCTATGGGATCTAACCCTGTCCTTTGGAGTTCACTGCTAGCGAGAGAGTCAACTCTACAGCAGTTCACCCTGGGGTCACCTGTACATGTTGATAAACCACGTGCTCTGATAAGATGGCTTCTGGAACTAGCCACCCTCCCTGTGTCTGCCTCCTTAATCTCCAGTGCAATTCCTGCCTCTGTGTTTCGCTAGCTGCACCTCCTAAAGCCTCTTTCCCTGTGATGCCACTGGAAGCCTCTCACCTGTGCAAGCTTGCACACCTTCTGCCTTTCTTTGCTTTTCTGGCATGTTTCCCTCATGTTGCTGCCTTCCTGGTAACCCCCAAAATGCTGCCAACTCATGCTGTTTAACTTGGTTAGTCTCTCTGTAGGACAACTGCTCTCCATACTTTCTCTCCTCAGGCTTCCAACATTCCCACCATTTCTTTCTTTTTTTTGCAGGATAGCTTAACATGTGACCCTCTGTTGATTCATTGTCAAGATGGCATTTCTTGCTTCACCCACTAGTCTGACCACATGTTCCTGGGGGCAGAACTTTTGGTTAACCAACCCCATCTGCTCCCTCCTGGTTTACCTTCCCCTGTCCATTCTGGTTAGTCCCCATTCCCTTTCTGGTTTTCCTGGCTAGTCCCTCCCAGTTCCCATGGTCCTGGTTCCCATGGGTCCCCCCATGTCTGTCTTGGTTTGTCCCTGGTTCTTCTCAGTTGCTCCAAGCATACTTCCTTCCAGTATACAGATAAGCCAAGGGAATGCCTTCCTTTCTTGAGTTCAGCTCTGTTTTGTTTTTGGTGTTTGGTCTTTATTTTCCTGTCTGTTTTTTGGAAGCTAGGTCACTAAACAATTGCTGATCCTGTTGTTCCCAAGATCACTCAAGAAGCTTTTTAAGCACATCTGTGTCTTCTGCCTTTTGCTTCCTGCCTCCGCATCAGATATGTTAGGTCCTGGAGTGATTTTTACCTTGGTTCTTGCTTCGCAATGCTGAAAGAATTCACAAGACAGAAGCACTTTTGTGATCAAGTGATTTTAATGAGGGAAAGGAAAGTTTTCGGTATTACCATTTCCAAAAGTACATGCTATCTCTGGAAAGTGTCCAAGATTGTGTGGGAATCTTGCAGGACTTTAAAACTAAACGCAAAAAACATGTAGAAAAAAATCCCAGAACAGGAGCTTGGAACCATACCTGTGGATCCAGGAAATCCCCAGAGGCCAAGAAAATGTTTGGGACTGTGAGCCCTGTCTTTATCCCCTCCCAGCCCCACTGGTCAGGGAAGCATGGTTGAGGGTATCAGCCAACTCTATTGCCTGAGTTCGGCACACCTGTGTGATGTTATGTGACTACATTGTGGCCAGGTTTAGAATCACCTGAGCCTAGGTGGTCCTAATCTGTGCATGCTCCAATTATATTTTTCCATAGATGTCTAATGGGTGCCTGATTTCCCTGCAGCCCATTTATGTGGCTCTAGGCAGGCATTTGGGGGAGATACCCCCTTCCCCTTGTCTCTATTCTGGCTACCTTTCAGATGCAGAGTTTTGAACTTAGCCAAATGAATCCACCATTGGTAGTCTGCTGATGGCTCCTGGGATTGACACACAATAGGAGATTGAGGTGCAAGAAGCAAGAGCTAGCTCCAGCAGAAGAGCCAAAGAATTTGGCCATGCCATGTCTCCCTCTCTTATATCAAAAGGTGTATGGCACCATGAATGTTTCATCAGGCTGTGACACAATTGATAGGCTGAGTTCTGCAGCTGCCTTTATCCAGGAGTGTCCAATTTCCAGGATGCCTAACCATCACATGGGTATTTGAAAAGACACTTGAAATTTAAGATGTCACCATTTATAAGACAATGAAAGAGATAATAGCATTGCCTTTGGAGCTAGGAATACTCTATTTGCTTTTTTTTTTTTTTTTAACAGCAGAATGAAAGCCTGTGGTGTTTGTACATATATATTTTTTATATTCTTTTTTTTTCCTTTGCACATACACAGTATGAGCACAACCACATGATCTGAATTCTCTTTTGTTCTTCTCACCACCTTCATTTAAAACATTTTCTCTGCTCGTATCTGGGCACTGGTGTTGTGATGTGTCATATAAGGAGAGTTAAAAATTTGGGGAGAAATTCCATTTGGAACATTACATGATGTACATCAAAGTAAAGCCAGAGAATTTAGCGAGAGATATTCAAAGGTAAGGGATTAGAAGTAGACATTTGTTAATACTGTGAACGAAGGATTAACTTTCTTGCTTTGAAATAAGAAGAAATTATAAGATACAAACCTATAGATTTTATTTGGTAAAATCTTTAGTTCCCTCTGCAGCAAATTTGAAAGAATTGACATTTCTGCTTTATGTAAGTGTAGCCAGCACAGAGCAGATATTCCCTAATCTTAATGATTATTGTTTTATTATCACATTGTAACACTTATATATGATGAAGAGAGCCATAAGCAAATTAGAAATAAAAACAGCAATCTAGAGAAAGTTTATAAGAAGAGAAACTGTGATAAAATCTAAAGGTAGTCTTACTTGTGAGTTTATACTCTTAATAAATGGACAAAAGAGACAATAGACCTAATGTGCAAAAGAGGACTTTCCAGAAAAAAAATATCAAACGTCCCTCAGTTTACCTTTTAAGTTTAATAGATAGAACAAAAGGAAACAAAACTCATTACTTTTCAGAATAAAGTGGACTGATAATATTATGCCAATTGGAACCAAATTTGGAAGTTTATTCGATCACACACATGAATGATAAACCGTGCCAGGAAAAAATGTTTATCTAAAACATGTTTATCTTGGTTTTATTTCCAATACTAGCCATGATAACAAGTGGATACACGATTTTAAACTACAAGAAGAAATGATGCCGGTTTAGGAAAATAATAAAGTAGTGTTTGTCATCATTTAAAATATGCCCTGCCTCACTGCTTTCACTTCAAAGGGATCTGTCCGGCAGGACAGGTGCGTGGATATGGGGTCCCCTCACTAAGCCAGGGGCAATATTTATTTTGGAGCAAAAAGTGAAAACAACATGCATTTTTATCAAAAGGAGCTAGTTAATTATTATTGTTTAGTGTGATATAATATTATACACCCAATTAAAATAATGATGTAATCTCTGTGCCAGCATGGAAAAATTTCAAAACACATTGTTAAATTAAAAAAAAATGAAGTTGCTAAATAATTTGAATAATATTTAATTATATTAAAACGAAGCAAATTATATATATATGTCATTTAAACATATGGTGTATGTCACCCCATAGACTAAGTTTGAGACTAACAGGGCACACAACATTTTAGCAGTGGAAATTATGGAGACTTTATCACGTCTTTTCTAGGCATTTTTTCTTTGCTCATTATTTAAACAATGAGTATATAATAATGTATTTCTTGCATAAGGATAAAATAATGTAAGCCCAAATGCTGAAACATGGAAAGTGCAAAATAATAAAAACCAATGATGACTATTTCAGTCATGAGTGTAAGGGGGACTTTATTTTCTCTTTTTTCTAGCACTATTGCAATGTAGTCTGACTGGTTTTATATTTAAAGATCCGAAAGACTGCCTCTGTTAGGTACAGATGTTATATTGGGACGATGGCTTACAACAATAGTTTTATAACATGCAGCTGAGGGAGGTATGGAAAGGTCCTTGGTAGTCCTTGGTGGACTCGTAAAATTCCTCTACATGAGAGTAGCTTTAATTTACCTAAAATGAAAGTGCACATATTTTGCTACAATCCTATTCTCTTATATATATATTTTTTGGGGGGGTATGGCAGCAGTGAGGGTAGGGCAGTTGTCATATGACAAACAATAGGGATTTTCAATTCTCAAAACGTTGGGGATCACTGCTTTAAGAACGAACCATCTAAGCTAGATGACATGTGACACAGACAGTTATATAAAAAAAGACTTGCAGACGACTGTACAAGTATTGAAACAATGAAGTATTTACATTATGCATGAATAATATATCTTTGTGCACGTCTCCTGGGTGATCTTGTCAAACTATCTTTCTCCTGTCTGCTTTGGAGTTTATTTTAAACCTGGAAAATCTTTTCTACCCTGGAAAATCTTTTTGTATTTCTTTGGACCCTCTGGAAATGGCTGACAATGACATACACCTTTCTCCTATTCCATTTATACTGGGCTTCCTTTCCCTGCAATATATTTTTACTTTCTGATTTGTTAGTTTAATTTAAGGTAGAGGCCAACTGGATAAAGATGATTCTGTCTACTTTAATGTTCATTGTGTTGTCTCTGCTACATTCTGGCACCTAGTAATGTCTATATAATTTACCACCACAATAGGAAATATTTTCTGAGACTTCACCCATAAACTGGCTTGAAAACTCTCTTTAGTAAAATCTTAATGGTTGAATTCATGCTAAGCCGTATTATCTTTAAAATAACAAGAACAAGAGGAAAAACAAAGAAGGAAAAGATCATAGTTACCTTAGGTCATGAGATCAGAGGTGATTGTTCCCTTCCCCAACAACTACATCTTCTGTATTTATAATTTAAAAAGTCCTAAAGTAGAAAGAAAATAAATAACTGATTGCATTCTGTGATACGTCGCTAATAACTTACCCTTGAACGATAAACATACAAGACAGTAAAGGCAATATTCATAGTAACCATGAAGAAAATGTGTGTGTGTGTGTGTGTGTGTGTGTGTGTGTGTGTGTATGAGAGAAAGGAGAAGGGACCTTGGAAGGCTTACTACAATAAGCCAACAAGGCGCAAACGCTAGCATTATTGGAAGACAAAGAAAAAAAGACTTAAGACACCAAGAACAACAACAACAAGCAGAAGTTACGTATCAATAAGTGTGGTGTAAAGATGCAACTTTGATAAATGTGGATGTTGTTAGCTGCCATCAAGCCGGTCACTCATAGTGACCCAGCATACAACACAAAGAAACACCACTTGGTCCTGCACCGTTCTCATAATTGTCCTTGCCTATTTTTGAGCCCATTGTTGCAGCCATTGGGTCAGTCCGTATTTTGGAAAGCCTCCCTCTATTTTACTGCCCCTCTGTTTCACCAAGCATGAAGTCCTTCTCCTGGGGCTTGACTCTCCTAAGAACACGTCTAAAATACATGGAAATGAAGTCTCACCATCCTTATCTCTAAGGAGCATTCTTGCTTTACTTCTTCTGAGATGGATTTGTTGATTCTTTTAGCACTTCCTGGTACTTTTCAATATTCTTCATAGGCACTATAATTTAGGCAGGTAGTCCTGCAACCATAGCTGAAGGCTTCAATATGTCACTTTCAATATTGAACAAGATACTGGAAAGAAGATCAGCAAGAAAGCACTGGACCCGAATGACACCATAAACCACTTAACAAAGAAGTAAAAGAGCATTGCCACCAGAGTTCCCACTCACACACACAATACTTGGTAAAATTTATCCTCGGAGATAGCCTCAAACAGCACATTATACAATTTACTGTCCGGTGCACATAGATAATTCTCCAGGGTAGACCAGTTTGTTACATTTTAAAAGGTTTCTCTGATCAGAACTGAGTTCAGCTAGAAATCATTAGGAGAAACTATCCCTGGAAAATACACAGATATATGGAAATTAAGTAACACATGATTAAAGTACTAATGGGTCAAGGAATAAATAAAAGGAGGAATAACACATTTTTTAGAACCAAATGAAAAGGAGAGTGCAAAATATAAAGATTGAAGAAAGACAGTGAAGGGAATATCTACAGGAAAACTTATAGCAATATATGACACCCTACCTTGACAATTCTAAGAACTAGAAAGAGAAGAGCTAGCTAACCCTGAAGCCACTAGAAGAAAGGAAGTAGCAAAACTCAGAACAAAAGCTAATACCACACAAAAAAGGAAACAATATAGAGAATCAATAAAACCAGAAAAGATCAATAAAATTAACAAGCCTTTAATTAGACTGGCAAATGAGAAAATTTGAAAATAACCACAAAAAGAAAAAAAGAAATTAAAGAGTAGACATTACCATCAACTTGATAGAAATTAACAGGATTATGACAGAATAATATAAATAACTCTATCTATGCAAACATAACTGGTTAACTTTCATTAAATGACCAAATTCTTAGAAGCACCCAACCTATCCCAATTGACTCAAGAGGAAATTGAAAGTCTCAACATACCTGTAACAGGTGAACAGACTGAATCAGTTATCAGAAAATTCCCAACAAAACAACAACCAAAGTGAAGAACAGATGGCTTCACTGAGGAAATCCTGCTAACATTTAGAGGAAAATTGACATCGATACCATTGAAATTCTTTCAAAAGATAGGGTATCTTTATTAAGGAAAGAATATCCTTAATTCATTCTATAAAGTAAACATTACCTGAATCTCAAACCAGAGAAAGATACCATGAGAAAATTAAGCTGTATCTCTTAAAATAGAAATGCAAAAATCCTCAACAAAATGCTACAACAGAACTCAATAGCAACATTGTCAGGCCCAGCTTTCAGTAATGGATAATCAGGTCTAACCAAAATGCACCCAGCAAAAGACAAAATAAGCAGATGGGACCTCATAAGAATGAAAAACTTATCATCAAAAGACTTTACAGACAAGCTACTTATTGGAAGAATACCTTTGGAAATCATATATCTGATAAAAATCTAATAACAAATGTATATATAAAACTGTGGTAAATTAAGAAAAACAAAACCCTATCATAAAATGGGTAGAGAGTGTAAATAGACTCTTCCACTGAAGAAGACACTCAAATGATCACCCACCACATAAAAGATGCTCAGCGTAGTTAGCCTTCAAAGATAATGTAAATCAAAACCACAATGAAATCGTGGTTTTACTTCCACTGAGATGGCTATTTTGTTGTCTATTCTTAGTCTGAAAGCTCCGCTGAAACCTGTTCACTTTGGATGACCCTACTGACCTTTCAAATACCAGTGACATAGCTTCCAGCATCACAGAAATATACCAACCACCACAAAGTCTTATTTGGATCCATAATCAATTCTCATGGAAGGAGCAGTCAAGAGAGATCAAAAGATGAATTATATTAGGCAAATCTGCACACAATTTCTTTGGAGTATTGGAAAGCAAGGATATGACTTTGAGGACTAAGATGTGCCTGAATCAAGCCATGGTACTTTCAATTGCATCAGATGTATGTGAAAGTTAGACATTGACTAAAGAAGATTGAAGAATTGATGCCCTTGAATTGTGGTGCTGAAGAAGAATATTGAAAGTATCATGGACTGCTAACAGGACAAACTGATCTGTTTTAGAAGAACAGCCAAGGTTCTCCTCAAGGGAAAGTATGGCGAGACTTCACCTTACATACTGTGGACATGTTGTCAAGAGTGGCCATTCCCTGAAGAAGGACATTGTGTTTGGTGAAGTACAGAGGTAGTGAACTAGAGGAAGCCTTTCCAGGAGATGGGTTGGCACAGTAGCTACAGCAGTGGGTTTAAGCACAGGAATAATTGTGAGACTGGTGCAGAACCAGGCAATGTTTCGTGCTGTTGTGCATAAAGCCACTTTCAGTTGGAACCGACTTGATGGAATCTAACAACAACAACAACAACAGATAGCTAAGATTAAGATGCCAAAACAGACTATAGCAAATGTTAGAAATGATGTAGAGAAATTAGAGTTCTTATCATTACTGGTGGATTCAGACATTGTGGACCACGTGTGATAGTTTGTCAAATATCTAAAAATAGAGCTTGTGATTTTATGCTAGAGAACAGCAATGCTTGTTAAAGAATTACCAGAATAAAACTTTTCCTTTCGTGGTCCAGAGAAAAGCGCGATAAATTGTTCCATTATGTTGTCACCATTCAAAGCACAATGACCACTACCCACTGGAGCAGAAATCAGCATTACCAATACCCCATAACTAAATTTCAGTATTAACTATTGTTCCTTCCCCCAAACTCTCCCCTGGTTTTAAGGTCCGAGGAAAACCATCCTCCTTTGCATTATTGCTTTTGCAAATAAAACTCTCTTTCCCTTTGTCAGAGTATTTTGGCTTGACTTTGGTTGCAGGTTGAGGCCCAGTTGGTGTGGCAAAATCACTAGGCATGCCCCCACCAATCATTGCCCTGAGTCAATTCTGACTCCATCTAGCAACAGTTTGGGCTAAAGAGAATCGCCCCTGGAGGGTTTCCTAGGATGTGTATCATTACAGGAGCAGAAAGGTCATCTTTCTCCCACAGAAGGACTGGGGAAGTCGAACTGTTGACCCGGTGGTTTGCCGTTTAACTAGTAATCCACTCTATCATCATTGATCATTAGAGGGATGACAATGAAAACAACAGTGAGATTACATCTCACTCCAGCAGTAATAGCAAAATTAAACAAAACAAAACAGAGAACAACAAGGGCTGATGAGACGCGGAGAGACTGGACCCCACACCTGGCTGGTGGGACTGAACGGTGCAGCCACTGTTCAAAACTGTGCATCCCTCTTCTGAAATGTTAAAATAAAAATAACAGTTCATTCAGCAATCTTGGCATATGTCTTAGAGAAACATACTTGGCATATGTCTTAGAGAAATAGTAGCCGTGATACAAATATGTATGATGGGGGCTTCAAAAAGAGTTTGGTAATGGAAATGAAAGATAATGAGGTTTCCATGAACTTTGTGAAACCCTCTCTTCCCTCCATGTTTATTACAGCACTATTTCACCATAAACAAAGATGGAAGCAACCTGAATGTCGATTGATGGAAGAATAGAGAGACAACTATATCTACAACGGGATATGACATGACTTTATTGATGAATCTGTGAAACCTCTAAGCATGAATGCGCTTGGAGAACATTATGTTGAGTACAATAAACTAATCACACATGGAAAGATTATGAGAGTACCATTATGCAAAATCCAGAAAAGGCTTTTGTATTAACAGAAACATTCTTTGATGGCTACCAGTAGTAAAAGGGAAGGGAGGGTAATTCATTCACTGAAGGATAAATAGTTACCAATTTGGGTGAAAGGGAAGCAAACAATAAATAGATAACTAAACAGATGAATAAAAACATATTGGTGATTTTTTCAAGGTATTAAATTGGATGCAAATGTATAGAAAGTAACATTTATTAGGTGTTACCTGGTGCAGGAGGTAGGAGAAAAGGGCAGCTTCACAGTGACAGAAAAAAGTTAAAGCTATACAGTCTACCACATATAATTTCTCTCACTCAGAACACTTACTGTCATTGTGTCAATTCTGACTTACAGCCACCCTGTAGGACAGAATAGTACTTCCCTGAGACTGTATATCTTTTAAAAAAAATCATTTTATTGGGGGCTCGTACAACTCTTATTACAATCCATACATCCATCCATTGTGTCAAGCACATTTGTGTATTTGTTGCCATCATCATTAGAAAAACATTTGCTTTCTACTTGAGTCCTTGATATCAGCTCCTCATTTTCCCTCCTCCCTCTTTACTCCCTCTTCCTCATGAACCCCTGATAAATTATAAATTATTATTATTTTGTCATATCTAACATTGTCCGATGTCTTCCTTCACCCACTTTCCTGTTGTCCATCCCCCAGGGAGGAGGTTATATGTAGAACCTTGTAATCAGTTCCCCCCTTCTACCCCACCTTCCCTCCACCCTCCCGGTATCGCCACTCTCACCACTGGTCCTGAAGGGATCATCTGTCCTGGATTCTCTGTGTTTCCAGTTCCTATCTGTACCAGTGTACATCCTCTGGTCTAGCCAGATTTGTCAGGTAGAATTGGGAATATGATAGTGGGTCAGGGGGAGGAGGAAGGAAGCATTTATGAACTAGAGGAAAGTTGTATGTTTCATCATTGCTACCCTGACTGGCTGGTCTCCTCCCCGTGACCCTTCTGTAAAGGGGTGTCCAGTAGACTACAGATGGGAGACTGTATATCTTAATGGGTGTATAACGCTTCATCTTTCCCCCATGGTTGGAGTAAGTGGTGGTTTGGAACCGCTGACATTGTGGTTGGAAGCCCAGCTCATACCCACTACACTCACAGTGCTCTGGTACATCTCTGCGAAGTTTTGCACCTGTGCAAAGTAGCTCTGGCAAACGTTGTGTGCAAGATATGCTTACAATGACCACATACATCCCTAAAGAGTAGCTACGAGACATCAGCTCACACAAACACTTTATAAGGTTTGGATCTTTGGCTTGGAGGTATGGGGTCATAGTTTCATGAGACATCCCAGTTATTTGGCCTAATGTTTTTACAGCTTCTGTTCTAGCCCTTAGTTCAATGTGTAGTGCCTGATGTCTTAAAAGCTTGACAATGCAACAACCATCCGAGACGCAGCAACTGGCTTTATTCACCCTGGGGACAAAAGGAAGAAGCACAGCTGGAAAAGGAGGAGCACGTGGAATGTGTGGCTGGGGGCCTCCAGGACCAATGGCCTCCTGTGTCCATGAGACTCGAAGAACTAGATGGTGCCTGTCTACCACGACTGAGCACTCTGACAGAAGATTCCATCGAAGAATCCTGATCAAAAATGGGAGTTACAGAACATAATTTTAAATACTAATGGACTCTAGGTTTCCTGGCGTCATCCAGGGTAGATGGATCTCTAGAAGTATTGCCCTGAGATAATCTTCCCTTAAAGTTGTCTTAAAATGAAATAATATTTTACCTAAACTAGTAATAAGAACTATGTCTTAAGAATCATATTCTTTTAAGAACTGTTGCATATGAGATCTAATTGGCAGGCAATGCACATGATAGGGAGGGACGTCTCAGAAAAGAAGGTTGTCACATGAGTTGCACAAGGGTAACCGCAACTTGAAGAATGCAGCCACTAAAGGGTAAACGCGGAAACTTGTATTGGTATATGCTTGCTGTGTATTTTCTCAACAGCAACAACAAAATAAATGCAATTTAGGGGAAAATATAACTAGCTTGCATATGGAATCCACCTTCAGGGCCTCCTTTCTCATGCCCTCATTTTGTGCTATAAAAGCTGCCTTAGATTTGTCTCACAGACTGCATGGGAATTTCAGCAAGAGTTTTAATAATCCCCCTTGCAGAGGGGTCTCGGGGAGGAGATGAGCCAGTCAGGGTGCGA
>NW_022111369.1:79816694-79824817 GCF_000313985.2 Echinops telfairi | reverse complement strand
TGAGAATTAGCTAAGAAAGGGGAATCTGACCTTTTGACATAAGAGAAATAGAAAGGGTGGGAAGAAACCAAATGAGCTGAACAAAGAGTTGCATAATGACCTGATACACAAATCGGGACATCACACCAATTGGAAACTAGAACTCTGTGCTGCAGAGCAAGGTAGAGACAATGGCTTTTGCGTGTGAAATCAGAAGAGCTAAGGCAAGAAACAAGATGCTTCTAGCAAGCCACTAAAAAGAAATACCGTTCCAGAAACCTACCCCTTCCACCTCTCTTTAAGCCCAGTTACACCGGAAGCCACCACCCCGTGTAGGCGTGGTTAGGGCCATTTGAGATCATTTTATTCACGGCCTAGTTGCAGTGGAAGTGAATGGCCAGCTCTGTGCTGGAGACCCAGCTTTTGTTCCGGTGCTGCCATGCCCTTTGAATGGTCACAGCAAGGCCAGTAGCCACACCTGGGGCACTGGCACCAATCACTGGGACTTAGAGGAGACCCTGGGCACAGTTGCTCCTTTCAAACTCCACATCTGGTGTGAGGAGGGGACCCACTGCCTTCAAATTGATTCCCACTGCTAGCAGCCCTAAGGCTCTGAGACTGCAAATTTTTGTGAGAGCTGAGTCTTTCTTTTTACCCCTTGAAATCGCTGGTGTGTTGGAACTGCCAACCTAGCAGTTGGCAGCTCACTGCTTCACCGACTGTGCCATCCGGTGGGTAAAAGAGAGAAAAATATAGATTCTCTAAAAGGCTGATCTTCACCTAGAGCGCACCCCCTTCTTTCCGAAAGGGGGTGCGGCTAACCTAGAGCAGAACATTGTAAGGCAGTCGGCTGTCATCATTGTAGAAACAGGGGTCTGAGGGCTGTGAGTGGCATGTTTTCTCATTTTCTTGGAGGTTGATCTCCAGGCCTTTCTTCTGTGGGGTCCAGGTTAGATTTGAACTTCCAACATTTGGTTAATAGCTGAGTGCATTAATTTCTTGTGCCACACAGGGAGACTATGGAACATCAAAGTAAATTTTTGCATTGCCATAGAGCCAATTCTGACTCATAGCAACCCTTACATAGGGTTTCTGAAACTGTAACTCGTTATGGGAGCAGATAGCCTCCACTTTTCTCCCGCAGAGACGCTGGTGGGTCTGAACCCCAGACCTTGTGGTTAGCAGTCCAACATGCTCATCAGGCAACACCCACCACCAGGTCTCCAGAGGACCTTATCATAGGTCGGCTTTGTATTTGGAACTAACTTCAGGTGCTGCCAATTTGGGGTTCTGTCTTCTTTTGCCCTTTCTCCTCATGGAAGGCATTTCACAATTTCTCCTTGGGAGCCCTGGCATCATCCTCTCTCTCTTTACAAAATTTGTCTCCAGAAAAGAATCTGATAAGCTCATTAACTCGGAGGCAAAGTGCTGATAAGGTTCAAAGTGGAACTCCCTCTTCGTGGTGTGTTTGTAATTGGCTTGAAACCAAGGCAGGCAGGGGGCGTGCAGCTTCAGCAGCTGTTTGTTCAGTGATTCCAAAACGATTCACCCCAATTCATGCTTTTTATTAAGATTTCCCTAATATAAAGCATATGTTGGTAAATATTCATCAAAACAAATTTATCAAGTTATTTCCACATTGAGTGGTCTCATGGATGGGTATAATTTTAACCAAAGGCAAAGTAACTGAAGTTAGGTCCTGTACTTTTATATTGGCTAAATGTTAGGTGTTTTAAAAATTATTAGTTTAGTTTTGGTTGCCTGTGTATTATTCAGTAAATTAATATTAGGCTAGTGGTTTTTGGAGCTGGGGGCCAGTGAACTACGTAGAGAAGGCCATTTTGGTTCCTGGAACTCTGACCTCCTCTGTTTATAAGACCCAAGAGTGCTGGATGAGCAGAAATGTTACTAACCCCACTGCAGCAGTCACTTCCCAGTGTTTCCTGGGACTTCTGTGACTGTAATTATTGAAGGGACTAGTAAGCCTCATCTTTCTCGTGAGCTGTGGTTTCAACCACTGACCTTGGACAGTTCTAATTTGTATATCCGGGGTCACCATCAGTTGGCAGCAACTCAGCAGCAGTGTTTTTATTTAAAATTATTTTTTGATTTCCTTCAAAACCACCATCCAATTAACTGCCAAGTTCTGTGATCTCTACCTCCTGAATATGTCACGTCTTACTCCTTCTCACTGAATCCAGAGCTTGCAGATTACGCAAGAGGACATACATTTTCACCTAGAATACTTCAGAAGTCTCCTAATTATTTTCCTTTTCTTCACGCGTTCTTGCCCTTTCTCACACTGTCAAGGATCCCTGATGACATTGTGGGTCAGGTGTTGGAATGGTAAACAAAAAGTCAGAGGTTCAAATCCACCAGCCACTCTGTGGAAGAAAGAGGCGGCCTGCTCCCATCAAGATTTACAGAAACACTATTTAAGGTTGCAATGAGTCAAGATTAATTCAATGGCAGTGACTTCCACACACATACCCCTCCTGCCCCCTCGCCCCCCACTGACTTCTCCCTCCCAATCCATGGTCCATATAGTAGCTGGAATAATGGGCTGAAGGGTTATTTTATCTAATAGTGATTACCATTTGGGCTGCTAACTGCAAGGTCAGCAGTTCAAAACCACCAGCTGCTCCTTGGGAGAAAGACAGTGTTTTCTACTGCCATAAACAATGATCTTGGCCACTCACTGGGGAGGTTCTACCCTATCTATAGTGTGAGTCTTAGTTGGAATTGACACTGTGGTTTGAGTTTTGAGTTTAAACTCTCTCATGTGAAAAGCCTCCGATGGCTTCCTTGCCCAATAGAGATGAAATCCAAACTCCTTTCCTGACCCAAGAGACCCTCTGCCATCCTTCCCTAGAAGCCCTCACTGACTAAATTACCCAGTAGATTCCAGCCACAAAGGATATTTTCCCTTGTTCCAGAAGCAGAGCAGGTTGATTCTTAGCTCAGCATTTCTGTTTTAGCAGTTGGCTCCATTTGTATTGCACTTTCTCCCTTCCTACCTGCATATTCTTTCCTTGAGCTCATGATGTATGATGTATTTTCTGGCTCAGTATCCCCTTACCATTTGACCCCTTCCCATCCCCTGCCCAGAGCAACTGTTTGTTCCGGAATCATTAGGTTACCACGTTTGCTTCTGTTCTTATGAGTTGTCTCTTCCCTCCAGACCATAGGCTTTGTTAGAGCAGGGCTCTTGTCTCTCTTGATTACTGCCGCACTCCCTGCTCCTAGCACAACAACCTGCCACTTAGTTGATGCTCAAGAAACTTGTGTACAATACTTGGACAAAAGAAGCAGAGAACATACCAGCTTCATTATACAGCTTCCAAGTATTAGAACAAGACATCCGATATCATTTATCAAAAGGCAGCAAAACTCAAAGCAAGGTCTGAAAACAAGATCCCCTGATGAGAACAGCCATCCAAAGGAAATGGGGTTTATTTTGGATCGTGCAAGGATGAATCGTCTTAAATCATGGAGGTTTGGCTGGGGCTGGTCATCAAGAGGCAAAGTCATCATCAGTCAAATTGGAGGTTTTGTTTTCTTCTCCTTTATTAAAACAACACTATTTTTAAATGACTTAAAGCTTGCAGTTCTGTTACAATGACGCGTCAACTTGAAAAATGTGTTTCTTCAGGGTGGGAGGAGAGTTTTACATTCATAATTCATTTGTTGCAATGTTCATTTATTAAAGCACAGCCACATTCTCTCACACTCTCTCCATTTTGGGGTGACATTATGCATTTTCCTGGCCTTGTATCATACTTTATGCATGTATATGCATACATATAAATAAGAAATTGTGAGATGCAGTTTATGTTCACAGAAAGAGCATTTTTAATATGTCTGTGTGTGGAATGGAGCATGCTCTCCTACATTTCATGGCAGTCCGGCACGCTATTCTACTATGTGGGGAGAATGTGAACGTAAAGAGCAAATACCCACCCCCACCCTCCCTATTTATGGCTCCAAAAAAAAATTATCATCAAGTTCATGTTTGTAAATAAGATGCCCTAACCAGAGCAGGGAGCAGAGCTCCCAGAGATCTCTGAATTAATTAAATTATTCAGTTTGATCCTCACCCAATGAAACAACAGATCCCCCATGGGGCAGTGGATGTAATCTATGCATTCAGCCCCTTCCTCACTAAGTTTCTATTAAAGCACTGCAATCATTAAGCGGAGGCGGAAATCACCAAACTAAACAAAGGGGCTATTTTTACAGAAAGGGATGAGAGGCAAGGCATAAATCTTAAAAAATAATAAATAAATAAATAATGATGTTTCCTCAAAGCCCAGAACAGTAGCAGAAGGATTTAAGAATATAAACATAACCAATCTGTCTATTCCAGGGGATAAAGGCTATGTTTCTTAAACATAAAAGAACAAAATTTCTAAGGAGCAAGTGAGTTGGAAGCATTTGCATAATGGATTTTATTTACATAAATTATGTTGCTTATAGCAGTCATCTGATAAGACTTGGCAAAGGTGGAAGGCAGAAGTTGAAGGGAGTGAAGTGAGGCATACATGTAGACATGGAGGGCCAGCACTCCTTTCGGCACTTTTTGGCTCCCCCTCTATCTTTGAAGGCTGTATTTCTTTGGGGGTGAATGTGTGCATTTACCTCAAAACCTTATTACCTTGAATGTCAAGAAGAATTAGATTTGGTCATTCCTACATTCTCTGCACTTCGTACCCTGTTTTGTTCTCCTTTATGAAAGTAAAACTGTGCTCATCTGTCAACTCTTGGAGCATGTTAACTCCTGTATGGTGAGATATGACAGCCACTGGCTGTGAATTTTCTCGCCATAACAACCAAATGGAAATGTCAGCAATGAATCTTTCTGCTAAGTGCCAGATTTTCTTTTACTCATGTGCACCATTTCCCTGGGACCGAATAGAAAATTCCAGCGGCTTTCCTGAGCTCCCAAACAAAGAGCTTCTTTCTCATGGTCTAACATGAAGAACAATGAACAGGTCTTAGAAGAATGAGTACCCATCATGCGAGTAAGTGTGAGGACCACCGGCTCAGCTTTCTCAAGTGCGAAAAAGGCATTCGGATCTCAGACAGGCTCAAGGTAGAAACCTTATTCAGTCTAAGAGAGCCACTTCCTAAGGACCTTTTGATTTTCTGTCAGATTTCCAGAACCAGCGATGCTGCATCTGAAGGAACGCAGCAGAGATGTTGGAAGATAGTTCTTCCACATTCTGCCCTACCTTCTTAAACCTGATGTCTATGATCTGATAGGAATTGGATAAAATCGAGTTTTATTGGAACCTCCAGATTTGAAAGTGTTGCACACATGGACTTAAACACATTCATCTAGAATGAGTTGGTCTTTTCAACTCTGTCATCCTTTGGCTATGCCCAAGGGGTGGCTTGCAATGTTTTTGGTTCCGGCTAAAACTGTACCAGACTCAGGATAGCTTCAACAAATAAGATTTTTATTTTCTCACAAAACAAAAATTCTAAAAGTTTTGTGTTCGTGGCATTGTTTCTGTAAGAAACCAAGTTCTTTTTTTTTTTTTCTTTCATCAATATCCTTATGTTTGTGCATTAATCTCCATGCTTGGTCCTGCATGGTTGCAAGATGGCTACCACAGCTTCATACGTGGAGATTAAGTTGAATGGAAGAAAGGGGAAATGGAGAAAATGGGTTAGTAGCAGTTGTCCCGCTCTATCAGGAAAGAAACATTTCCCCCACCTATTGTATTCTTCCCAAGGTTTTTTATGTTTTTGTTTTGGTTTCATGTCTCCTTGGTCCGAACTGTGCCAAACGAGTAGTCCTTGCTGTGAGTGAGGCATTCCTAGGCATCAAAGGAAGAGGCAGGCAGGGGACCGGGACTGACTGGGGATAATCCCACTGTAAAAAGCAAAACATTATTCTGCACACTGCAAGTTCTAACTCTTCCGCTTGCCCACTAATCTCTATTTGCCTTTTGGAACAATGTAGTTGGCTCTAAGCGTCCTTTGTTTTTTCTCAGAAAGATGGCTGGACTTCTTAATGGTTTACATCTCAAATCACAATACAAGTAAAAAGGGTTTGGACATAATTTTGGGTCAGAAAGGGGAAGATTGCTTTCAGTATTTGAACACATTTTGGTGTCATGATTTTGAAGTCAATTAGTCTCTGGGAGAATAACCGCTCTAAGTTATTGACCCCAAACAAAACAAAATCAAAAATGGAAAACAAAAACTCCAGCCAACAAAATAATTGATCATTGTAGTCTCGGACTCGTGGCGGCTTCGTTGTTGTGCTTAGAGGCTGTCAAGTCTATTCTGACTCACAGTGACGCCGTGCGTGACGGAAGGAAACATGGCACGGCCCTGCGTCACGCTGCGAATGGTTGATATGCTTGAGCCCATCACGCAGTCACTCTGTCCATCCATCTTGTGTAAGCTCTTCTCTTTTGCTCACCCTCTACTTTCCCAAGCACGGTGTCTTTTAAGACTCAAGCAATTCTCCAGCTTTCCCTTCCCTCCACCTCCAGTTCACATATTCCAAGGATTAAAGTTTGAACTCTTGCAACAATTGTTCTTTTTCCATGAGGAATGCTTGCAGGGAAGCCCACCTGATGGAAGTTCCCTCAGTCACAAGGCAAACCTTCTGTGGTGTTACATCATTCCGAGCAAAGCCTTTCCCCAACAGTGTTGCAAAGAACAAAGCAATGCATCGTGCAGAGAAGAGACAAATACTTCTCACTGCTCCTTGGCAGAAAACAGGCAGCTGCCACGGAAAGGTAGCTGGCAGGATGCCCAGATACAGGACTGGGGCCACGGCTTGGGCAGAGGAGCAGTTGCCATCTCATTATGTCCTTGTCGTGCGGCTGCCGGGCCCACGGGCTGACACGCGGAATCAAAGTAAAAATTACTGCTGTCAGAGAAATGATACTAATGGCGGTGACTCTAGTCAGTCCTTCTGTGTGTTCTGGGGACAGCCACCTCGATTCAGTGGACCCATTTCCAGCTGTA
This sequence comes from Echinops telfairi, assembly GCF_000313985.2. Classification (NCBI taxonomy): domain Eukaryota; kingdom Metazoa; phylum Chordata; class Mammalia; order Afrosoricida; family Tenrecidae; genus Echinops; species Echinops telfairi. The sequence continues at coordinate 79,817,851 of NW_022111369.1, read as the reverse complement.
TTAACCCCCTAGGAAGTTGGCTGGAATAAGCTTCCCATACTGGTGACACTGGGTGATTTGTTTTAATAATGGTTTGAGGGCCAGATGAATTAGTCACTGTCATGCAAGGGAGGAGAGGGAAAAAGTATTCACAAGCATCATCATTACACTAGCAGTGACAGTGGGGAAAAATGGAAAGCCAAAGAAACAAAATATTCTTTCTGGGCTCTTTTTAAGAACAAGGAACAGAAAACATACACCTTAAGAGACACTCAATCAAAACATCAGAGAAGTACAGTTAATGCATTATATAATTTATCCTTTACCCATGGTTCTCAAGCAGATTCCAACCCACCACAACCTTCAAATCTACCCTGTATGAGTACAACTGGGCCTGAGGGCTCCAGAGACCGTACTTTTTAGGGAAGTGGACTGTCTCATTGTTCTCTGGGGGTTCCAGTGGCTGACCTTTCGGATACCGTTGAGTGCTTCAGCTCCTCAGATGCTGCGGACTGCTGTCCACACGTAGTTGAAGGATGTTCAGTGGAGTGGCACACTTCTGGGTCCTTGGCCACGTCAAATTATGGTTGTGCTTGAGCCCATTATTGCAGACGGTGTCAATTCTTCTCCTCAAGTGTCTTGTTTGTTTATGACTCTCTATTTTACCAAGTATGAGGTTCTTTTAGAGATTGATCTCTCATCATAAAATGCTCAAAGCATGTGAGATGAAGTCTTACCATCCTTGGTTCTTAGGAGCATTCTGGTTGTACTTCTAAGGCATGTTGTGCTTCTAAGTATTTTAAATATTCTTCACCAGTAACATTGTGAAAAGGTGTTGATTCTTCTGTGGTCTTCATATTCATTTTCCAACTCTCACATGCATAAGGGGTGATTGAAAACACCATGACTTGGGTCAAGTGCACTCTATTCTTCAAAGTGACGTCTTTGACTTTCAACAGATTAAAGAAGTTTTGTGCAGCATATATGCCCCATTGAAATATGTTGCTTTTTAAAAATTTGTTTTGTTTTTGACTGCTGCTGCCATGAGTATGGTTTGTGGATCCAAGTAAAATGAAATCCCTGACAATTTCAATGTTTTCTATTTAGTATGCTGTGTATTGGTCCAAATTGTGGGGATTTGGGTTTGTTTACACTGAGTTGCAATATGTATTGGAGAT
>NW_022111369.1:79812733-79816143 GCF_000313985.2 Echinops telfairi | reverse complement strand
AAAATGAAGGGAACATAAAGGCAAGAAGCAAGTTAAAGCCAGAGAGAAGGTTAGTACTTACAAAACATGGCCTGAAACATAAATTATTCACTTGAGGTAGGCTGCAAAGTTGGCTCTGAATTTTTAGCAGTCAAACATAGACACACACACACACACACACACACACACACAGAAACTTGATCTGATTCTCAACTCTTTATAGAAGAAATATAGTGATTGCTGAAAAGTAGTAAATGTATGTTTTTATGAAATCTGAAACATTTTTTCCCATTCCAATACATATTACTGATGCACCAAGTTCTGTGTGATAGCAATAATTAGTGCTATAAAGCAACAAAACAGCAAGGAGAGAAATACTAAAAGAAATTCAGCTTTTCCTTGGAATATTGAATTGCCATGACTTATGTGCACTGTACCAAAAAGAACTAGTTGACATTCCACTATTTCATGAGGAAGTATATGAGCAAGATACTGAAGGAAGAAGTTCAATTGTTAGCCAAAAAAGTCTGCATCAATTGAAATGTTTCAACAAGCTGGTGGAGCACTGGATGCACTTACTGGATGCATGCCAGGGAATTAGGAAGACAGCTACTTGGCCAGTTGACTATAAAAGATCCATATTTGTACCCATTCTAAAGAAAGGTGACCTGCAAGAATTCTGAACTTATAAAACAATATCATTGATATCTCATGCAAGTCAAATTTTGCTGAGTATCATCTGAAAATGGTTGAATCTAGAGGTTTAGGCCAGATTCAGAAGAGGATGTAGAATCAGGGATATCAGGTGAATCTTGGTTCAAGGAAGAGACCACCAGAAAGATGTTTACTTGTGTTTTATTGACTATGGCAAGGCATTTGACTGTGTGGATCATAAAAACACCATGGATAGCCTTGAGAATCAAAGGAATTCCAGGACCCTTCATTGTGCTCCTTCAGACTGTGTGTATGGATCAAGAGGCACTTGTGAGACCAGAACAAGGGCATACTGCAAGCTTAAAAACAGGGAAGGTGTTCATCAGGGATGTATCCTCTCACCATGCTTATTCAATCTGTCTGCTGAGCAATCTGTCTGCTGAGACTTTACCCTATATGAAGAATGTGGCATCAGAATTGGATGAAGGCTGATTAACAACCTTTGATTTGCAGCTGACACACCTTGCTTGCTGAGAGTGAGGAGGACTTGAGACACTTGCCAATGAAGATCCGGGATTGTAGCCTTCAGTATGGATTGCAACTCAATGTCAAGAAGACGGAAATTCTCACAACTAGACCTATAGGTAACATCGTGGTAAGTGCATCGTATGCATGTGAAAGTGGGACACTGAATAAGGAAGATTGAAGAAGAATCTATGCATTTGAATTGTGATACTGTTGAAAACTATTGAAAATATTGTGGGCTGCCAACAGGACAAACGAGGATGTCTTGGAAGAAGTGTGAGCAAAGCACTCCAATGGTGGAATTTCTTCTTACATACTTGGTACATGTTGCCAGGAGAGATCTGTTACCGGAGAAGGTTATCATGCCTGGTCAAGTAGAGGACAGTGAAAAAGAGGAGGTCACTCATGGAGATGGACTGACACAGTGGCTACATCAAGGGACTCACGACTAAGAACAATTTTGAGGATGGCCCAAGAACAGACAGCATTTTGTTCTGTTGTACATAAAGTTGTTCTGTGTGGGAACTGACTCCATTGCATTTAACACCACTACCAGCACCACCACCACCCCCCACTCCACCCCTCACCCCACCCCCTATACCACCGCCACCACCACCACAAATATGTACAAGGAGTTTGCCATCTCCTGCTACTTTAAAGGTTATGAGTTCCAATCTATTTAGTGGTGTCATAAAAATTAATCCTGGCAATCTGCTTCTCTAAGGATTACAGTTTAAGAATAAAGTAACATGGATTTAAATGAAAAAAATGTGTCTTGGGAGAAGTGCAACTAGAATGCTCCTTAGAGGCAAGGATGGCAAGACTTTTTCCACATTCTTTGGACATAATGTCAGGAGAGACAACTTCCTGGAAATGGCCATAATGCTTGGTACGGTAGCTGGGCATCAAAAAGAGGATGGTCTTTGACAATATAGATGGGCACCGTGGCTGCATGGAGGATCTGGAACAAAAAGACAATTGTGGGGCTGGCATAGGACCCAGTCACATGTCCTTCCCTTGTACACAGGGTAGCTGTGAATCAGAGCCGACCCCAGGGGCCCCAACAACAACAACAACAACAACAACAACAAGGATGACCGTTTAGAAAACTTGGGGGCAAAGTTAACTCTGTAACCCATGAGTGATAATCCATTTGATTTCAGGTGTTTGGGTACCTGGAGGTTTTAATAGCAGATATAGCATCATTACAAGGATTCACCATTTTTTAAAAGAAAGATCAGACTTCATCAAAATGGTCTGGGTGCCTTTATTTTCAGAAAATTGAGCTGTCAGGGAGCTGAAATGAATCACTGAAAAATATCATGAAGGAAGACATTAGTGAGAGCCAAAGGATAAGAAGCCATCTGAAAGCCTCTAGCGCTCTCAAAGATGCTCAGATGGCCACCACAGAGTTCCTCCTGCATATGCTGTGGTCATCCACTCACGGGCTAGCGCACTGGGCCAGAAGGCAGCTGCTCCACTGTGGGCAGCCATAATTAGAGGGCAGGAAGTTCTTGTTACTCAACAGTTTATCTCTGTACTTAATGGTCCGACCAGGGCCTAGACTACTCAGTCCAGAAAGAGCAATGAATGGTGCTGTCACTGGAATGTCACCCAAGAAGCAAGTCAGCTGTCAATGCTTTTTCCCACTGTGGTCATTTATACTCATTTGCTTATGTTTAGGAATGCAGTATCCTTTATTGTTTTTAAATATAAAACTTTTAGTTAAGTATTTGATTTTCGAGCCATGGTTAGCATTGCTACATCCTGACATATAAACTTCACATATTACTAAATAACTGAGAATTGAATGTATTCAAGAGGTAAAAGCATCTTTGGCTTTACATTTGCAAAACTGCATGTTTGCTGTTGTTAGCTGCCTTTGCATTGATTCTTTGCTCATGGGGATCCCAGAAGGAAATGTTGGCCAGTCCTGCACCATCCCCATGATCAGTTGTGGAGCAGACCATTGTGTCCAGAGGGTTTTCCTTGGCAGGTATTTGGAGTAGGTAAGCAGATTTTTCTTCCTACTTCATCTAGCTCTAGAACCTCTGTTGACACCTGTTGAGCATCATAGTAACATGCAAGCCTACACTGTCCGAGGGGTGGTGGTTGCTCATGTGGTACATTGGCTAGAACTCAAACCCTTATCTTCCTCAGAAAAGGCAAGAATTGTAGAGATATAGAAAATGTACAGGATTGTGTCGGGAAGGTGAGCAACATAGAATGCCAATTTAATAGAAGAAAGTATT
>NW_022111369.1:79804560-79811605 GCF_000313985.2 Echinops telfairi | reverse complement strand
CCAGGTTTCAGCGGAACCTGCAAACTAAGACCAAGCAGGAAAACAGAACCCATGTACTTGATGACCTATTGAAATTGAGGAAAGAAATCATTTTGGTGAACAGTGTTCTAAATGAAGAAAGGAAGACCCATCTCACTGAGGGTATTGCATTTCTTGGCTGTTCTTCTCCTTTACCAAGCATTATGCCATCCTCCAGGCACTGAGTTATCCCAATACCCTAGAGAATTTGTACTCATTGAAGATCATGTGCCTCACAATGGTCGGATCTGCAACTGTCCATTGAGATGGTGCAGGACAGGACAATGTTTTGGTCTTATCTATTGTGCATGTTCATGGCGTTCCCATGACTCCAGCCAACTTGAAGGAAGTTAACAACATTTTTGACGTATCTCAAATCAAGATAAGCTATACAGGCATTTGTTGTGGTTAGGTGCCTGCTCATAGCGAGCCTATGTACAACAGAATTAAACACTTCTCAAGCCTGTGCCCCATAACAGTTGATGTTTAAGTATATTACTGCAGCCACTGTATCCGTTCATCTCATTGGGGGATTTACTCTTTTACTCTGTTCTTCCACTTTACCAAGCTCGATGTTCTTCTCTAAGAACTGGTTTCTCCTGGTAACATGTCCAAAGTATGTGAGAAGTCTAGCCAGCCTTATTTCTAATAAGCATTCTGGCTGTGCTTCTTCTGAGATAGATTTGTTTGCCGTTCTGGCTCTCTGCAGTACTTCTCAGATTCTTTGCCAACCTCATAGTTCATATGCATCAACAGATGCTTAGTAATGCAAAAAATCACCCCCAAATGGAAAAGCCATCAGCCAAGCCTAGTTGATTTTCAACATTCATTCAGGAAATAAAATGATTACATGAAAAACAAACACCCTATATTAAAATTTGTATAATAAAATGATTACATGAAAAACAAACACCCTATATTAAAATTTGTATTGTGTCTATGTATAAGTATTCAGCTTCTAGAAGGTACCAGCATTTCTGGGACTTAATTCTTAGTTCATGTCCTACCTTGGTTACTACTGGAGAAGCATACTTTAAATTGACATCCATGCAGTAATCAAGGTGAATATTTCAGGTACAAACTAAGGAAAAAGAAGAGAATGTTCGCTCAACGGACCATTGAATTCTACATGATTTCTTTTATTGCTGAAAGAATAAACACAAACAGACCTGTGCAGGTTTTGGCAGACACTGTGGTCCCCCATACAGGTAGCATCATTTCTTGCTGGGTGTGAAGGTAGCCATGCGTACCTTGTAAAAGCTGTGAGTGTGTAAAACCTAGCATCCAAGAAAAGAAATAAAATGACAAAATGATGAAATGAAACCAGCCATTACAAAATGTCCATTTCTGGGTCAGATTCACTTTTCTCTCCATTTCCTTCTAAAATTGTTCCCTTTTCTCCCACTTTCCCCCAAATTTCATGCAGCAGAGAGTAAGAGATCAATCGATATTGCTTTATAACACATTATCTTGTTGTGTGAATGTAAAGCACGGGGCAAGGGAGAATTGGGTCCACTGAGAGTCAAGTTAGGACACTGTTGGCCAGGGCAGAGTGAACTGGCTTTTAGGTGTATTGTCCTAAAGGAGACTTTACAAGCTTAATGACTGGGGAGTTATACCAAGCAGACCATTCTTATTTTTAGGGGGTTGTTATGATAGTACACCAGATGGTAATACTCTGAAATGCATATTTTATTGATATTCGTTACTCGGTGACCAATTAAAATTTAAGAAAGAAAAATATTTTGCTGACGATGTTTCTAAATGAAGGTTCACATTTTATAAAATAAGGCCAATTACTAATAAATCATATAACACCCACTTTACTTTTGGTGCATGTCAATGAATACAGAAAAAAAATTTTTCCCACTTATGTTGACAAGGTACTTGGACTATCAAGGCAAGAGTTACTCTAATGAGTGCAAGGCATCGTTGTTAAAGGATACAGAAGAAATACAGCTGTAGGACTCTCAGCCAGGAAGCCAGGGTCCACAGGACCAGGGGAAATCCTCATGGGAAGACAGTCAAGAGACTAGGAAACTTGAACACTGAGAGCTCTCTTTTAAGTTGAACTACTGCCTGAGAGTGAAAAACAAACAAACAAACCTAAAAATGACCTATCTATTACCAGGTCACATGTGCATTATCTATATTCTCGTCTGCCCCTCCCTGCCCCCATATCAAGGTATGGCTGGCGTGGTGGTGCTGTTCATTGTCCTCGAGTTGGCACTGGCTCAAAGGAATGCCACGTACAGGAGAACGGGCCTGACTCCATCTTCAAGATTGTGGGCATGCTTGAGGTTGTTTGTTTGTTTTCGTGTGTGCTCATTGTGTATTTTGATTGGCTTCCAAGCTAGGGGGCTCACCTTCCAGCACTGCCTCGGGAAATGTTGAGTTGTGAATCAGAGGGATTACATTGCTTAATTTTGGGGAAGTCGATCGCTGGGCATTTCTCTCTAGTCTGTTTTACAATGGAAGCTCCACTGAAGCCTGTCCTCCATGGGTGGCTCTGGTGATCTATGGAATACCAGTGACATAGCTGGCAGCACCGCAGCACCACTTGAGTCACCACAACATGATATAAGACAAAAGGAGAGATAGATTGTGGAAGGTAAGGGCTTCAATCTGTATGTTATGGAAACCAAGGGACCACAAGTTGAAGTTCAGTTGCATAAGAAGAGACCCATTTATTGAATAGCACACCCTCATTGAATGTGGCACATATTGTCTTGAGATCTAGGGAGGCAGTGGCTATGCACCTTCGGGACGTTGGGTGGAGCTAGACAGCTCAGAAAGTAACAAGAGTTGAACGGCTTTTGTTATTTCTTCCTATGGCAATTTTCAGTGGTTTAATCTCCTTGTTTCTTTATTTTGAAATTGAAGTTACTCTAAGGCAGGTTTCTTTAGTTGACACATTTTGCTTTTCTTCAACTACTCCCGATATATTATTACTTGTGAAGTGCTGCCCTTGAGTGTCCCTATGTGAGCATTGTCTGGCTTCTCGGCTTCCAGACATCACTCCTGTGTCTCGGTCGTCTTCACCGGCCTCGCTTTAGATGGTAGGAATTCTTGTAGTGGGTTTCCTGCCTCTTAAAGAAAGCCGTGTTCTAATTTACTGAACTCTGATCCCATTAACTCAAACTTTTTGTCCTAAAAGGTCAAAGTGTTAAAAGTAGTCACTTTTCTGATTCCTTAGAAATAGATGTGGTCAGCTGCAACCTCTGTCCTCCAAGTCACTGTTTAGGTAGACCAATGGAAAGTCTTATTTCTAAGTGTCTTACAGTGAACACTCTTTAACTTGTGTCGTCATCAAGCCGATAGTCGTATACTTGGCCATAAGTGTTTCTGAAGAATTGAAAGTTCAGTGCTGAGTGGAATGGTAGCCAGGCTAGTAGAAATTTCTCGCTCAGCTTCTATGTTGGGCATAGGGATGCGTTTGACAACGAGCTTATGAAATTAAGTTTTTTAAAAAAAAGTTTTGGATATATTTTTGATATCAAATAGCCTGAAGATGTAGTAAGGAGACAAGCGTTTACCTTTTGAGGTTGACTAATTTATTAAAAGCAGACCATCTGTGGGATTCCGATTGTGAACTAAATCTAGTGCTCGCCAGAGAAGGAGGACACGGGAGTGAGTAAGCAGAGAAGACTGTGCAGTTCCTTCTCAAGCATTATGCCCTCCTATCAGAGTCTGTTTGGTTTTTTCAATCAAAGTAATGATAAAACAAAAACAAAAGCAAAATGGTAGAAAGAAATATTTGAAATTCCTATGACCTATGGAACCCGAGCATTTGCATACTACTCCATTGGAAGGTAACCAGGGGAAAGAACCGGTTCTGCAATTGAGTCATCTTCACAGGCTAAGGAGACCTCCAGAAAGCAGCCAGGAATGCACATTCATGAGGGGAATTCCTTAACACAATGGTACTTCATGCGAGCAAAATTCATTTCTGGGAATCTGTTAGAATAGAGCCCCGCCCCTACAGGTTTTCAAGCTAAATTGCACTAGATCTAAGGGGGGGGAAAAACAGCCCAAACAACAAAACACTAATTCCCTCACCCCATCCGTATCTTCGGGAGTCTTTAAAATGACAATGTGTGCGTTGAAGTAGTAAGGAGGAGGATGTAAAGCCAGAGAGCTAAAAAGTCTATTCATGTCAAGAAGCAAGCAGAAGGTCTGCACTGTCAGTAATTAGCATTCATACTGGGAAAGAAATTACATATTAATACACTGTGTGTTCTTTTATTAGGTGGCTCGTTTTTTAGCAGTGACATGCCTGTGGACAGGAATGTAATTCTTCAGAGAGATTTAAGAGGCTGGGCTACATGCAATTCCCCACATTCATCATGTTAGATCACGTAAGCACCCACTGTGGGCTTTTGTATTCATCCAGAGCTCAGAGGCAGTGCCACATTTGGTTCTGAAAGTATGGGGAAAATTTTTTTTTCTAAACTGAAAAATAAATGGGGGTGGAATAAAGAACTGGAGAAACACGATCTTTTTCTTATGTATTTCTAAAATCCATCTTCTATTTCTATCATTGAGGTCAAACTTTAGACTAATCTTAGAGTCATCCATCTGGCTGATATGAGCCATTTGTTGTCATTAATTAGTGCTGGAGATAGGATAAACCTAATGTGTACTCAGTACACATTTAAGTCAGGAAATTATTTTAAGGATTCACAGCAATCTAATCAGTGTGTGAGTGACATTTTTAAGCCAGCTCAACTCCTTCCCTGCTCTGTGTTTTATAATGCCTGGGAGGGGGAATGAGCAGAAGCCCTTTGTTTCTGATTATATAACACATCCCAATAAAAGCTTATGGTGCACTAAGAGTGTGTAAGGCTAATCACCTTAAATGTTGCAATGCATTTCCAAAGAATTAGAACATATAAGGGCACAGGGCTCTTCACAGTTTATCCTTTAAAAGATACCAACATTGGAAATAGAATTTTAAGCACTATTCATGACGCCGCATTGTGGTATTGTTTAAGATAACATGATGTGAAGCATGAATTGCATTCATACATGAAAATGAAATCTGAGTGCATTCTGCTAATGGAAGGCAAAAGTCAATTGCCATTTAGGTCACTGTGTGACGGTAGGAAATCATTTTAATGAAGCTAGCTCTGTTCAAAACAGTTTGGATCTCAGCATATAAAAGAATATGAGTTCCCAAACAGGATTTCACTAGAGGCAAATACTATCAAGCGAGCAACTGAAGTGTACAGTAAAAGCTCCCACTAGCAAAAGGTTGAATAAGCTTGAATCAACAAAATAGATGGTTTTAAGTATTTTATTCTCCACATTTTTGATGACTTTTAAAGTAGTACCCAGCTGCCTGCACTGTGTGAACTTTGTTGGTCAGAATTATGCTCATTGAAACCCTTAGCAATAGTTAAAGACTGTGTTTCGTTTAATTAAAATTATGCCCAGAGATAAACAATGGAGAGTACAGATTCTTCACTGGAGAAAACAAAAGCTGAAGTGTATTAATTATGTCATTAGCTATCAAGCTTCTTGCCCTCCTCTTTTCTTTCCGCAAATCAGAATGCCTTCATCAATTCCCCATTCTACTTCTCCACGCTCCCTCTTCAAAATTGGCAACCAGAGTATTAAACGAAATCCGCAGCAAGCCTTCCGGTGCAAGGTGTTCTTTGTGGCAGGGTTAATGGTAATAGGGACTGCTGGTTCCTACATTTACAATCTTTTTCAAAAGACAGCACATCTTGGCAAGGAGCTCAGAAAGTACAGTCCTTAGTTCCATCTGCATTTATTCAAGGCCATGCTGTATGCCCTTGGGCAATCACAGAGCCTCGGAATGTGTGCCAAGTGTCATGCCGTTGAGCTTCCCGGCCCCGTCGTCTTCTTTCACCCAGGAAGGCTGTGGGGGAAGATGACGACCCCAGGGAAATCAAGTCAAGTTTATTCAGTGTTTCGTTTCAGGCTATTAGATAAGGAGACAATGGGAGTTGTGGGTACAAAGATTCTTCATTCCTCATCTCTCCGGGTTCTGCACCTAGTGAAGAGGGACCTCCGAAACAGTGGTGAGATTTACTCAGATGTAAAATAAAGAGAAAAAATATGCTCATAAAATGCTTGTGCATCAAAACTTTGACCTTTTTCTTCTATTTGGTCATTTTGTAGATACGTGTGTTTTTCTTAGCAATAGAGAAGAAATGTTTATCCCAATTAGGAAACTGCGTCGTATATAGAATACTCGTGCGCTGCTGGGAATCCCGCCCCCTCGGTACACGTTGGGCCGCGATCTGCACGGTTGGCAGTTCAAGACCACCAGCAGCGCCACGGGAGAAAGACTGGGCTTTCTACTCCAGTTAGCAGAGTCTCAGAAACGCGCAGGGGTCGCTGTGAGTCAGCATTGACCCAATGGCAGTGAGTGTGCGTCTATAAGGGGTCCTTGGCCAGTGGGTGAGGGGCATTGTGAGCATCGAGCTGCTAAGTGGAAGTTCAGGGGTTCAAAGCCATCAGCACCTCAAAGCCATCAGCGCCTCAGAGGAAGAAGGGGGAGCCCCTCTGCTCCAGTGAAGGTTTTGTCTCTGAAGCTTAAGGGCACGTCTACTCTGTCCTGGCAGGCCACTGCGAGTCGGGATAAACTGTGAGGCCATGAGTTCGGTTTTGATTTGGGTCTTTAGCGTTAAAAATATCTTTTGTTAGGCACCAGGGGAAGCAAATATTAGAAAAAAAGATCATTGAGAAGTGCTAAAATGTAATGATCAAACACATGTGGTGGTTTGCTGTCAGAAACAGCCGTTTGACCTAGGCAAATAGCTAATTTCTGAGAGGCTCAACTTCCTCGTCTGTATAATGGAGGCAATGAAATGTAATGTCTTTTACTCGGGTGGAACAAAATGATACAGTTAAAGAGCTCCATGTCTTACGAGGGAAAATACAATGGTTCTTTAATGCTGGCTATTAACAGTGTAGAAAAATAATAAAAGGCTAAGTTCCAATTTTTAACTTTCCATTTAGCTCGTTTGTTGGCGCTCTCACTGTCTGGTACTGCCAA
>NW_022111369.1:79770167-79802868 GCF_000313985.2 Echinops telfairi | reverse complement strand
CATGAGATTTTATGCACAACAGAAGGAAATGCTGCCTGGTCTTGCTGCAAGCTGCCAGTTATCATGTTTTAATCCATCGTTGCAGCTACTGAGTCAATCTATTTCACCAAGCCTCCTTCTCCCTTGCTGCTCCTCCACTTCACTAAATATGATGTATCTCTCACGCAATTGACCCCTTCTGATGATGTGGTAAGGAGCCTTGGTGATGTAATGGGTGAGGTGCTGGGCTGGTTGCCGCAAAGTCAGCAGTTCAAAACCACCAGGTGTTCTATAGGGGAAGGATGAGGCTTTCTGCTACTGTAAAGATTGACAGCCTTGGAGATCCACAGGGGCAGTTCTACTCTGTTCCACAGGATTGCTCTGAGTCAACGGTAGTGAGTTTGGCTTTGGGTTGGTTGATGTGTTAAAGCAGTCAAGCCGGATAATGATCTGTTGTGATCCATAAGGTTTCCATCGACTGATTTCTAGAAGGAGGTCACCAAGTTTTTCTTTCTATTCTGTTTTCATCTGGAAGCTCAGCCGAAACCTGTCCACCATAGAAAAAGCTAATACTGGTGACTTCGCGTTCCGTGTCATGTTGTTTTTACGGGCCAGTGGGTCTGTTCCCAACTCATGGTGACCCCATGTTTGCCCAGCAGAACTGCTGTCCTGGATTTTGAGCTTCTGACTTTTTAGTGGAATATCCATAGGCCTGTCTTCCTAGGAACTTCAGGCTGGATTTCAACTGCTAAACTCTTGACAAGTACACAAATTCCAAAACTTTTTGGCCTACTTCTCCTTAAAAAAAAATCATCAGTGCACCTTGGCAGTGAAAAACGTTTGTACTATAGACTCTAATCGAGGATAAAGTGTAGATTTCTGCTTTTTCTGTTCCCCTTGGTTGTTCCATCACTCCCTACCCCGGGGGCAGTATTGCCCACTTGGTGAAAAACTGGCTGGCAGTAAGTAGCAAGACCTTAAGGCAGTATGTAGGTCACAGCAGTAAGACAAAACAGAGTGGGAATGAATTCAGGAGAGAAATACTTGTATCGTTTGAGGGCACTCACATAATGAGATTTGGGAGTGTAGGTTGTTTGAACTCCTCCAATCAATTTGCAATGATGTCTTAGTTTGCCGTGCACTCAGTAATGAACGTGGTATGAACCATCTGAACCCTGTCTAAGGAATCCCGGCAGCAAGGAAGAGTAGAAAGTACTGCTGTTGTCGCTGTTAGGTGCCATCGAGTCACTTTGACCCCCAGCGACCCTGTGCATGACAGGAGACACTGCACCATCCTCACATTCCTTCCTGTGCTTGAGGCCATGTTTACTTACAGCCACAGTGTCAATCTCTTCCTTTGAGGGCCTTGCTCTTTTTCACCCCCCCCACCCCCACCCTCTGCTTTACCAAGCATGATGTCCTTCTCCAGGGACAGGCACACCTTAGTCCTCAAACTAATATCCTCACTTTTCAATACTCTAAAGCCGTCTTGTGCAGCAGATTCACCTAATACAACTCATCTTTTGATCTCTTGACTATTGCCTCCATGAGCACTGATTGTGGGTCCGAGCAAGACAAGACCCTGACAGCCACCCATGGAGAACAGGGGGGGAGAGTGGAATTGGTTGAGCTAGACTGTACAGTGAGGCAGGCCCGTGTGGCTTTCCTTGAAGATGCACAGATGTGTCCCACAAATGAGCCAGCATTTGGATGCCCACCAGATGAAGAACTTGGTTCAAGGGGAAAATAATGTAAGCAAGGATAGGACTATCATTGCAGGGAATTCATTAAATGGAACTTTGTTTTGTACATATGAGGAAACTTCAACAAGGTTGCAGAGAAATGGAAACAGAGTAGACTTTTTTCAGGAAATGTTTGAGGACCTTTTAGATAGCCTTTCTCTGTACACCTACTCACCGAGAGAGATTGCGCTTGGAAGAAAAAGAAGGATATGAAAAATTAGAAGTTGTCATGAATCCACCTAGAGTTTCAAGGGGTAAAAATGACCCAGTGCAACCCTGGCAATTAAAAACATTTGTACTGTGATCCATAATACAGTACGAGGATTGTCGCAGGGGCCCTGGTAATTTCGTGTTTATACATTGGGCTATGAACTGCAATGTTAGCAGTTCAAAACCACCAATTGCTTCATGGGAGAAAGATGGGGCTTTCTACACCTGTAAAGATTGAAGTTGTCAAGGATTTGTCTTGCTTGGATCCACAATCAATGCTCAGGACATAAGCAATCAAGACATAAACGATGTGTTGCATTTAGTAAATCTGTTTCACAATACCTCTTGACATGCAAGGATGTTACTTTGAGGACTTAGGTGATCCTTACCCAAGCCAAGGTGTTTTCAATGACCTCTTATGCATGTGAAACTTGGTCATCGAATAAGGGAAGCAAAGGAGCATGGATGCGTTTGAATCGCGGGGCTGGAGAACACGGACAGTGCCATGGACTGCTAACAAGACAAACACATCTGTGTAGGAAGAAGTATGTCCAGAGTGCTCCTTCGAGACCAGGGTGGCGAGACCACCTCACATACTTTGACGATGTTGTCAGGGGAACCCAGTTCCTAGAGAAGGGTATCGTGCTTGGTGAAGTAGCAGGACAGCAAAGAAGAGGAAGGCCTCACTGATTGACGGTGCTGGCAACAGTGGGATCAAGCATAGGAACAATTGTGAGGTTAGTGTTTTGTTCTTTGTGCGTAAAGTCCCTATGGGTTGGAACCAACTCAATGGCATCTAATAACAACACCAGTTGGAAACCCCCAGGGGCTGGTCTACCCTGTCCCAGGCGCAGCAAGGAGGTGACGGCCCAGGAGTGTGTTGGATTGTTGCAGCACTCCTGCTGGGGGTGATGTTGCCACTTGGGGAAACCCGTAGGAGCACTAGAGCAGGGGTGCTCCACCTTCCTCACACCGCCGTGACCACTGCATACAGTTCCTCATGCGGTGGTGACTCCCAACCATAACATTATTTTTGTTGCTACTTCATCACTGTTATTTTGCTACTGTTATGAATCGGGCGACACCTGTGAAAGGGTTGTTTGACCTCCAAAGGGGTCGGGACCCACAGGTTGAGAACCGCTGATCTATACGATGATTATAAGTTCTTTTTTTTTTTTCCTCAGTAAGAAGTCTCCTTTATTAAATTTTTCCTTCCAAATCCAAGTACTGATCTTTGAATTTTACAAAACAAAGTACTAAGAGGGATAAAGACCACCCAAACTGGCCATCTTTTACATTTTACTTAATGTATCTCAGCATTTTGAATGCTGAGATTTTCACAGGTCTAGCACACTACCTATCTAAATGCTATTCTATTTTGTCCCAGATCAGAGGAGAAGTGGTTTCGCAATTTTTTAACAAAATAACAAAGCTCTTATCCTTAAACATATTAAACAGCAGTAAATGTGTGAAAAAGACCACACATACACTTAGATTCTAAAGCTACTTAGCATCTACGTGAAAAGTAACCTTTGAATAATGACCCCAACCAAGGCTAACTCTCTAAGCTACCCGTATACAACAGGAAAATATGGGTAAGTACACTGTTCCCATTCCAGCTCCACCCACCACGACTCAGAAAGGGTTTCCCACCTAAAGTGAAGATTCTGCCTCTGACCTCACTGGGTTGGAAGCGGCTGCTGGAAGTGGCACCGGAACTCTCCAAGGACATGGTGGTGGCACTAGCGCCAACGCTGGCTGCAGCTAGACCTTGGGCTCGCTCTTTCTCCACTTTCAGGGCCACTGCAAATGTAATTGGGAAAGAACGTGGGCTTATGTGCATAAGCTTTTAACAAAAACTGGAGGAGCTTCAGCTTGTTGGTTTCCGCATAAGCTCTTTGACCCCACATGAATTTGTAACCTGGAGGGCAAGTATTAGGCAGCTGCCGATGCTCCACATATTTTTGCCGAACCAACTCTCCGGTGAGGAAATCCTCTGGTTTCCCACAGATGAAGTGCTTCTGCCCAGCATAGATGCCCATCGTAGTCACCACCTCCCAGACTTGTTTCTCAGTGGCACCGTTGCCGTCAGGAAGATCACACCCAAGCCAATAATCAGGATGCCAGTCTTTGGCATGCCTTCTACTTCCCTCAGCAAGCCGTCACAGGTGAGGCCAGTGCAGACCGTGTAACAGTGGTGGGCGGTGTCTACTTCCGTCGCTTCAAGGCCAAATACCATCTCCAAGCATTCTTGGGCTTTCTGCAGGATCTCAGGGAAGTCGTCTTTGTACTCTTTGATGACAGTATTTAGCAGGTCTTCTAGGGTGACTGGCTCTTTAATTCGATACTTGAGCGGCAGATACTTCGCCAGTAAAGGCGCTTTCTCTCTGATCGGCGACACAGACAAGTTTTCAATATCTAGCTGGGTCTGGCCGGCACTGTCTTCCTCAGAGCTGCCCTCTTCAGTGTCTTCAGTTGAGGAGGAAACCGCGTGCTCACCTGAAGACTCTGGGAAGTACTGGGCATCTCTACATCAGAAGTCTCCTCCAGAGAACGCTTCTCTGTGGTCTTGTCTCTATTGCTGGGAGTTGGAGAAGAGGAGGAAGAGTCTTCCTCCCAAAGTTCAGGTAATACCAGATTGGTTTTGTCCTGGCCTTCCATGCAAACAGGGAGGGGTTGCTCAGGCCTGAAGCGAGGGCTCTTTTTTTTTTTTTCCCACAGGCATAATGAATTATGTGGGTAGCAGCAGATAAGGGTATGGCAAGAAGAGAGGAAAAAGCAAGCCCACCACCTTGATTACCAGCAGGTCCTGGAGCTTTCCGCTCTGGTGACGCGGCTAGAGTCCCTTGAACACCACGAACCTGTGCAAATGATCCCTTTGTGCCGAAGAGATGCCGCAGCCCTCGGATCAAGCTCCTACTTGGGGATTTTCTATGATAAGTTCTTGATCAATTGTTTGAACCTGTTTTACAAATACATACTGTGCTGGCCCTAGACTTATGCACCAGCTATTATAATATCCACATGATGATCATAGCTTTGGAAGATATGAAGAAGGGAAATTTCTGAGGGGATAAAATTTGAATAGTGTACACCACTATCTAAATTTTTTTAAAGAAATAATAACCTGAGAAAAATAATGCATATCTCTTCATATGCAGTAGCAAATTATTTGGTTAGAAGGTCAGAAATTTAAAACTGATGATATTGGAAGATTGGTGCAAAGGAGATTTGAGTAGATGAAACTCTTGGAATTGGTTCATAGTATCTTTCGTATGTATCCCCTGTGAATGCTCATAAACAGGACCTCTGTGAAGAGAAGGCTCTTAATAACCAAGACACGATGATTTACCTTGTGCTTGTCAGCAATCTTCTTCCCCAGCCACTCTGATACACTTTGTTAATGAGCTCCAGAAACAAATAATTGTGACTGATAGGGCTGCTGGCTATTCATGAAATCCATAAGATTGATGACCCTCACCATGGCTGCTCTGACTAGTATTGCTGCTAATGCCAGAGTCCTATTGCTCTGACCAGTATTGCTGCTAATGCCAGGTGGTCATTATATCATAAAGGGTAAATAGGATTTATTTTGAAGTAGTCACATATTGTGGATTTATATATATATTTTCAATTTGGACAAATTCTTCCGATACCCATCATCCACAGATTCCCTTAATACTTTAAACAACATCATCATAAGGCAATCATCACAATCAAGATAGCAGCACAGTGAATAAAGTGAGGTAATATCTATGATATTCCCTAGTAATATTTTTCTCATCACCTAGAATTATGGAATGATCTATAAGAGATTCAGCTAAACATCAGCTAAGATTCAAAATCTGTCTTCTAAGAGGTAGGGAACTTTCCCACAGATTGTGGATTTTGTTGTAAGTAATTTATCAGTACACAAACGTATTTACACTTCTGTATGAATATCCATATCCATACACAAGACAAAACAGCAGGAAGGGTGCATTGCTCTATTATTCCTATTGATCACTTTATAATGTTTTTCTTTATTTTCCAATTGACTCTGTTGTTGGTTAGCAGATGTTCTATGCAAATCTGTACAAAGGGGGCTAGGACTGTGGTTTAAGTTATTTGAAAGCTAAGACATTCTGAGCTCCGAGTGCCAGTAGGAGAGGGAGCATGATGCCGGCCCCCCGTGCTCGATCTCATTACTAAGGCTGAGATAAGATGAAGCCAGAATGAGGACCAAGGAAGACTGGAGGGAGCCTGAAAACACCCTTCGTATCATCGGTGTCTGGTGCCGACACAGACGGACCGTCACTTGTCACATGCAAATTCAAATTGAAGCTGAAGAAAATGGAAACAAGTCCGGGAGTTGTGGTACTTCTCAACACTGCTGTCACCTGAAAGTAGCCCCCAGCCCCAAAGCACTCGGCTTTACTTGCTTAGTAAGTGGGGAAGTCCACCTCTCTGTTTCATGCTTTGTCTCCTGGTCCTTCTGCTGCTCCTCTGAGGTCACCGTTGTCTTGTGTGTCTAGGTGGTTCTCTGCACAGGGATCTTGGGTTCCGAGGGCATGATGCACACCTGGATTTTGCTGGTAGTGAAGAGGATGCCACACAAGGCCGTATTTTGTTCTGTTGTACATCGTTTCTTTATAAGTGAGAACAGACTCGGTGTTAGGTGAATGGTCAGAGTCTCTGAGTGGTAGACATGGTCTCATGTTCTTTGTAATCAAAATGTTGGCAGTTTGAATCCACCCAGATGCCTTGGAAAATAGGTCTAGCAATATACTTCTAAACAAGCCTGGTCATTGAAAACCCCATGGAGTCGGTTTGCTGCAACACATGGAGTTGCCATCAATGGAAATTGACTTGATGGCCACTGGTAGTTGGAAAGTAGAGCCAATTTTCCACTGAAAACTGGAAAATGCCAAGCATTAGTTCTCCCAGCCTCTTCTAAGGTACCCTGGTAGTACTGTGAGTTAGGTATTAGGTTGCTACCTGGGAGCTTGGTGGTTCAAACTTACCTCAGAAGAAAGATGATGCTATCTGTGTCTGTGAAGATGTACAGTGTTGAGAACTCTATGCAGGCAGCTGTGAGTTGGAATTCGCACATTGGCGGTGGTTTTGTTTGGGGGGGGCGGGGGGGTTGAGCCTCTATGCAAGCTAAGGCTTGATGAAGTGATCCAGGACCCACGGGTGCGATAATGCCAACTTTATTTAATTTTTTAATTGCAGAGTAGGGATTGAAGAGCCAGTACTTAAATGCAGATTCTTATTGTTACAAAATGATAGTAACCCCTAACTAAAGTGTGTAGAATAGCTCATGGAAGCTCAGTGGCTCCGCTACATACTGGCTTTGTGATCCCAGGAAAGTCATTTAACTTGTCTGAACTTTAGCTTCAGCTTTTAGCTTTAGCTTTTGAGTTTTGGAGATAATAATACTTTATAAGGAAACCACAAAAATTAACTGGAAGTACAGTCTTATGGATAGGGTAATTCCCTACCTCAAAGCCTGTGGCTGTCTTTTTCTCCTCCCTGGTAAAGATTGGACTATATAAACACTATAAAAGTGTTTATTAAAAAAGCCCCCAACACTACAAAATAACTACTGGCGGAGACAATGTGATGAGTCAAAGAAACTGGGGGCGGCAAGTGGAGGATGGAGAGAAATGAGAAATGCCTTTGAGATGATATGGGAAATAATTGGACAAAGGAATTTCTTTTGCTCTCAGCTTATCTTAACTGAGTTGAAGGAATGAGGATAACATGGAATGGAGTGTGTTATATTTTCTATTGCATTTTGCCTGTATTCTGTGGTAATTGAATCTGCATTATTTTTAATTTTCTGCATTATTTGTGTCAAGCCCATTAGGCAACTGCATCATTAGTATCACACTCACAAATGTTATCATGCAGTTCCAGCCAACAGTCACTTAATGGAAAAATCCACTTTGAATCGTCTGGGTGTTTTCTTTCTTTCCTTCTTTCATTTTGCTGAAGACAGACAGACAGACAGACAGACACACACACAATGTAAAATGTAGTCTATATGCTGCACTCTCCCATTTGTGATAAGACAACTAATGACTAAGCATATCCAGGATAAAGATTTGGTAAAGACACATAACTCACTCACTTTGAGGATTAGAACTATTCTTTTTTATTGTTGCTGTTACATAGCTATTTT
The DNA here is from genome assembly GCF_000313985.2 of Echinops telfairi. Classification (NCBI taxonomy): domain Eukaryota; kingdom Metazoa; phylum Chordata; class Mammalia; order Afrosoricida; family Tenrecidae; genus Echinops; species Echinops telfairi. Next base: position 79,794,771 of record NW_022111369.1, on the reverse strand, counting down.
TAAAAGAACTATTTTAGAGCAGTGGTTTTTAAATTTCAGTGCAGAAGAATTGCCAAGATCATGAAATGTGCAGTTTCTATAGTCTAGTCCAACAAAGGAGGTATCGTTGAAGTCTTCTTTCTACAAACATGGAATTTGAGGCACAGAAACTTGAAATAATTCACCATAATCATAGATGGAGTCACCCTTTGAATACCTTGGCCAATTAGAGAGAAAGATGCAGCTTCCTACTCCCATAAAGGTTTACAGTCTTGGAAATCCAATGGGGGCAGTTCTACTCCATCCTGTCTGGTTCCTATGAGTCTGAAGCAATTAATTTGAGGATAGTGGATTTGACAGGGATCAAAAAACAAGCATAGTTTTAATAACATTTTCATAGTGCCGTGACTCAGATACAATAAGACTTTTTGCCTTGTGACACCCATTTGTATTTTTTTAATACAAGTTTAAGTGGGGGATGGCAATTTGTGTTCTCTCATTTCTGTTTCTTTCATCACTATGTCTTTTCTATTTAGATGAAAATATGTTATAAAAAATTGTTCGACCAAGCAAACCCTTGATTGACTAACCACCTAAAAGCGCCTGCCTTATTTTTTCCAGAGGGATCAATCTTACCATGGTGTGGGCATAGGGAAATGGACCATACGTAGATTCTGATTTTGGAGGAAAAAAATCTGAAGAAAAGGCTTTTATAGTGCTTAGAGCTTCTTAAACTGTACTCTCTAGAATGTTCCTGATTCTCTTTCTCCCCCCACCCACCGAAATAATGGCAATTTGTTGAATGTTTCCTATATACAATGACTTAATTCCTCTTAATCCCCACCCAAATCCATGGCCATCAAGTAGCTCTCCACTCATATCCACCCTACGGAGACCCTGTAGAGCCGAGTAGAACTGCCCATCGGGCTTTCAAGGATGAACATCTGTGCGGAAGCAGATGGCTCCATCTTCCTCCTACAGACACAGCTGATGGGCTTGAACCGTTGACTCTTTAGTTAGTACCCGAGCACGTAACCTCCAAAGGAGGCTTTCTACTCCTGGACCGAGTTCCTGGGAGCCCACAGGAGCAGTTCTATTCTGTCCTGTGGGCCGGGGTGAGTCAAAATTGACTTGAGGGCAGTGAGCTGGGATGTTGGGTCTCTCATTCCCTCTCACTGTGCCCCGTAACGACCAGCGCTGCCTTTCTCTTGAACGGAATGATACATTGTCATCTTCTCAGGACAAACCTGTAATGTATTCAACAATAACAGCAGCAGCAACCAAATACTAAAACACAGAGTTTTCATTCTCCAGCATGGCGTGGAATTGCATTAAAGAGTAGAGAGAGTTACATTCCAGGGAAACGAGAAGCTTGGGATCTCTTTACGACACAGTAACTGTTCTCATGTCAATGACAAAATGGCAGCAGGTGACAGAAGCCCCAGCACAGCACTCTGTTTGTGCAACCTTTATTAAATGCAGCCGTTGGCTACCACCTGTGGTTTTGTAGTTGAGCCTCCCACTGAGCACACATTTGATCTTCTGATTAATTAGGTGCACCTTGGCTAGAAGCCCATGATCAAGCATACATATTTCAAAGCTTAAACTGGGTTCCTCCTAGGATGAAAACAGAATCTTTCAAAGTGCAGCATAAATCGTCATGTCATCTTCCTAGAAAATGAATGGCATAAACAATATTAATTTATTGATAAGATTTTAAAAACCTTAAAAGGAAGTGAAGCACTTCAACTTTTACACCGAATTCGTGTTGAACGAAAATATTTTTTTTTATTGGAAGAAAGTGGCAGTCATTTATTTTCCAGGAGATCTTTAATTAGAACAGATTCATTTCATCCTTTCAGCATTAAGAAGTCAAGAAAATTGGACTCCTGAAGATATTGTCTCTAACGTGCTTAAAAGACTCCCCACATTCCTCCAAAGACAGAGGCATCACGTTGCTGTTTTATTCTTTGAAAATGATGCAGTGTTTGATGGGACAGATAACGGTGCCCTGTTTAATTGCTATTCTGTGTAAGACGCCACCACCAAGCTCCTTTTTAAAAGAGGTTCCAACCGTCTGAGTTGCCTGTTTATTCTCCCTTCCTTTGACTTTCTTCCAAACATGTGTCTTTCATCTCTGCAGTGAGCAGCGAAAAACTAGCCAAGATTGTCTCCCCCCTCTTCCCTCTTTCTCATTGGGAAGGTAATCCCAGTGTGCTGGGCTTTCTTTCTTGGCAGTGGCTAGAGTGCTGCCAGCATGCGAGACACCAACACATTCATTTCCACACCGCAGCCACGTAATTAAAAGCAAAGATGAATCGATACAACAAGGATTCATTTGCAATGTCTTGGTGGCTCTCTTTATCTAGAATGGATGATCGATATCTTTATTTTCTTAAGCCTTGCCTTACCTTAATAGGGTACCTTGATAAATGTATAGCAGCAACTAGACATTTGATCATCAGGTCTGCTGTATAGATCATTTTTGTTTCAACTACTCTGTGCCAAGCAATTTGATCCCATGGAGGTGAGTGGAAAAGATCCATGTGGAATATGATGTGAACTGTAGTTTCTATGTCATACCACTGTTACTTTCTTAACTATCTTTCTAGAATTTTTTCTTATATACATTTTGCTATTAGGGAAAAACATGGTCATGTCAATATATTCTTATTTGTGTATAGAAAAAAGAAAAGCCTTTATGAAGGAAAAGCTAACCATTCTTTCTACTTTCCGTTTCTTTGAGTATAAAGTTAATGCTAAACACAGCATTAGATTTTGAGCCCCTTTCCCCCATAGAGAGACAGGTAAAGATAAAGGATATGGAGGTAGATAAAGACACTGTCATTAAATTGTTTTTTGACTCATAGTGAACCTATATAAAGTTTGTGAGGTTATAAATCCTTATGGGAATAGGTAACATCATCATTCTCCCTTGAAGAAATTGGTAGGTTTGAACCACAGAACTTGTGGTTAGCATTGTAATACCTAAACACAGCCCTTTAAATATATAATGCCTGAATACTTAGGAGTTGTTGGGTGATTCATAAAAATGGTTAAATACTCAACTACTAAGCAAAGGCTAATCCTGAACCCACTTAGGGAGAAAGCCTGCTGATTGTCTCTGAGATCCCTATGGAGTACATTTCTGTCTATAGCATATAGGACTACCATGGTTGGTTTCAAGTGAATAGCAATAAGTTCATTGGTATGGATATATATATATATATATATTCATATATATATTTTTAATATATTTTGTATATAGGGATTCCTATACAAAGATGTTTCATATATATATTTGTAGTTATAATAAAAGTAGAAAAAGGTAAATGATTATCAGTAGGAAGAAATGTAGATTGAATAGCTATTTTTAAATGATCCGGCTCAACATCGATGGATCTGACATATATATATATGTTTTAATATTTTTACAGAACTAAAATCATATTAAAAATTATCTTAATTATTTTTTGTTGAAAATATTTTATTCATAACTTATAACATGGATGAAGGTAAAGAACATTATCCCGAGTGAAATTAGTCAATCACAAAGTCACAACTATCATATGAGGATCCTATTTTAAAACACCAAGAAAAGGCTTTTACACTAAAAGAAACATTCTTTGATAGTTACTAGGATGGGTACTACTTTGAGGACCTGACCCAAGCCAGAGTATTTTCAGTTACCTCATCTGCATCCATATGGTCATTGAGTAAGGAAGGAAGAGACCAATGGAGAGTCGATGCATTGGAGCTGTAGAGACACTATCAACAATGAAGGATATTGAAGAGAAGAATGTTGAAATCAACATGAACTACTGAAAGGACAAATAAATCTATCTTGGAAGAAGTATGGCCAGAGTGACCCTTAAAGACAAGGATGGTGAGACTTCTTCTCCCAAACTTTGGACATGTCATCAGGAGACACCAGCCCCTGGAGAAGGATCTCAGTTTGGTAAAGAAGAGGGGCAGTGAAGAAGAGGAAGGCCCTCACGGTGATGGATTGACATAGGACTGCAACCATGGGCTCAAGCCTAAAACCAATTGTGAAGATGGTGCAGGGCCGCACAGGTTTTCTTCTACTGTGCAGAGGGTTGCTCTGGCTGCAAACTGACCAGGGGCACCTGACAGCACCAGAGATGGATGGGAAAGGGAGGGAGGGAGGGAAAGTCACTGGCTAGAGGACAGATCAGTGGCATCTTGAGGGAATAAATTGCTGGGACCATAGTCTCGGGTGATAACAGAATCAGTTGGCATAGCATCGACCACAGAGATAGTATTCTAAATTCTATTTTGATGAGTAGTGACTGGGGCCTTCAAAACTTGTGGACAACTCTTGAAGGTGGCACTATTGGTCTCTTCCCATATGGAGGACAGAAAAATGGAAATCGATAGGCATTTGGAAAACTTTTAGTCCAATAGACTAATGGGCCATGCCAACTTTCACCTCTCAGACCCTGAGATGAGAACTAGATGGTGTCTGGTTACCACCACTACTACCACTACTCTGAAAAGGGATCACAAGAGAAGTTCCTGAGTAGAGTGGGAGAGATATGTAGAAAAACATAAAGTCATCAAAGAGACCAGGCTTACTCGTTTGGTAGAGATGGGTAGACACCCTAATACTATATATAACATTTAGGCACCCTTCAGATCTGGGACTGAACTCACTTTTGCATTAGATAATCTACTGTTTAAGATCAAAAGGGCAGCACTTAGCCAAGGATAAAACACAGAAGGCTAGGACAGAGCGGGAATGGAAACAGGACACACGGGGAGGGAGTGGGATAAGTGACAGCGCCTGAGGGAATTGCAGTGGGTGAGTTGAAGCACACTGGGTATGAGCTGTTGAATGTCAGAGTCAGATCCGCTCTGCAAGCCTCCACCTGATTCACATGACAAAGGGGAAACTGTATCCATTCAAAGTCGTCATTGCTTTCCTCTGTGTGCCAGTTCCGGTGAAAAAGTGGATAATATACTGCCCTCAAAAAGGCTACATTTTAATGAATTATGGTTATATGTCAGATCCATTGATGTTGAGCCGGATCATTTAAAAATAGCTTCTCAATCTACATTTCTTCCTACTGATAATCATTTACCTTTTTCTACTTTTATTATAACTACAAATATATATATGAAACATCTTTGTATAGGAATCCCTATATACAAATGCTCATTCTTATTGAACAGGGTTGAATTTCAAGATTGAAACTTCTGGAGTAAATAAATGCATCTTAAATTATAATAAACATTGTAAATATGTTCTAATAAAATGAAAGACTGTTGTTTCATCTCATTCTGGAGATTTTATATTTGTAATGTAATTTACCTTTTCCTGACTGGTGGGGAGGCAGTGTTTTCTTATGCATTTTCTAGCCCTGTGTATATCCTCTGCACTTTCCCTTCTCTCAGTTTCTTTATGTCCCGGGGATATAATACCAGCAGCATTTAGTCCAGCTGCCTTCTACCTGATCCGGACGCATGGTAACCGTATGCACATCAGAGTAGAATGATGGTATTTCAGAAGTAGATTGGCAGACTTCTCTTCCAAGCTCCCTCTACGTGGATTGCAACCTCCAGCCTTTTAATTAGCAGCCGTTAACATTAACTTTGTACCACTGTGGAAATGTTTTCTCCAGTTCGTCAGCTGTATTTTTGTCACATTTTTTCACATAAAAAATTAAAATCTTTTAATAGCCAAACACATTTATATTTTCTTTTATAACTTCCAAGTTTCTGACCTCACTTAGGAAGTTCTTCCTTGTTTTAAGCTTATTCAGACATTGTCGTCAAATTTCTTTTAATCTGTATTGTTTTGTTCTTAGAGTTAGAAACTTATTATATAAAGATCTTATTGTTATACATGGTGGAGGTAGCTTGGGGTTTCTTCACAACTAGTGGTTCATTTTCTAGTATATCCTTCCCTGAATTACCGCTTTGTTCTACAGATTCCCGTACAGACCTGACTACTGAAAGTCTCTTCCTCTTCTGAGTTGTTAGGTGCCTGTCAAGTCAGCTCTGACTCATGGCGATCCTATGTACACCTGAACGCAACACCATCTGTGCCTGCAACATTCGCACACGGGTTCTCAGGTTCTGTGAGTCTTCTGAATTTATATAAAAGAAATACATCATTCAAATAAAGATCAGATGAGTCTAGAAACATAGCGGTGAGTTTATGAACATCATTGTTGTTTTTCAGTGCCATTGAGGGGGGACCAACAGAACAAAACACTGCCCAGTCCTGTGCCATCCTCACAGTTGTTCTGCCTGCGTCCATTGCTGCGGCCACTGTGTGATCCATCTCCTTGAAGGCTTTCCTCCTTTGGGCTGCCCTTCTACTTTCCTGAGCATGATGTCCTTCTCCAGGGACTGGTCTTTCCTGACAACGTTAGTTTCTCTTTAATGAATGCTTACTTAGATGTCATTTCTTAGAACTAATAAATGAGGATCAGTTTCTTCCGATGGAATTTTGTTTGTTTTCCAAATAATTCCTAAAAAAATCTAAAATCCCTGCATAGAGTTCATCCTGGCTCCTAGACACCCCGTGTACATCAGAACCAAACACTGCCTGCACCCGCATCTCTTTCGCCACCCTTGTCAAGTTTGAAGCTACTTTTCCAACGACTATGCTAATTCATCGTGTTGAAGATCTTTCTTTTGTCTCACTAGCTTTCTCCTTTACCAAGTCTAACGTATTCTTCCAGGAACTAACCCCTCATGATACCATGCCCGATGTTTGTGAATCAGTCTCACCATCCTTGCTTCTAAGCATTCTGGCTCTACTTTTTTCAAGATAGATTTGTTTGTTCTAATGACAATCTGGGTTTTATTCAATATCCTTTGGCAACACCATAATTCAAAACCAGCCATCCGTCTTTGGTTTTCTTTACTCATTGTCTTGCTTTTGTATGCATATTAAGCAATTGAAAATACAAAGCTAAAAAAATGGGCACATAAGCAAATGTGGTGAGGAAGGCAGATGGTGCCCAGCAATCGAAAGATATAGCTCTGGGGTCTAAAAGGCTTGAAGTGAAACAAGCCGCCAGCCAGCAGAGAAACAACAAGCCCACATGGAAGAAGCACACCAGCCTGTGCAATCATGAGGTGTCATCAGTACCAGGTTACAGGCATCAGAAGACCCTTAACAATGAAACAAACAAAACCATACGGTTAAGAACAAGGGGGATCAGAGTAGAGATCCAAAGTCCATCTGTAGACAATGGAACATCCCCCACAAAGGGGTCATAGGGAAGGGATGAGTCAACCAGGGTACAGTAAAGCACTGATGAAACATACAATGTTCCTCTGGTTCCTTGAGGCTTCCTCACCCCCCACCACCATGACCCCAGTGATGCCTCTCCCTTTGGACTAGACTGAGGCATGTGCACAGGTATAGATAAGAGACAGGAGCTCTTGACTCAAGCAACCAGGAGCAGCAATGGGAAGAGAGATACTAGATGGGAAGGGTGAAATGGGGAGAGAGGGAGACGAAGGTGGAACCGATCACAATGATTGACACCCAACCACACAGCCCTCCAGGGGAAAGAACAACGGAAACCATTGGGGAAGGGAGACAGTGGTGGGTGTGAGACATGAAAATAACAATAATTTATAGTCTATCAGGAGGTCATGAGGGTGGAGGGGAATGGAGGGGTGCAAAAGAGGAGCTGATACCAAGGGCTCAATATAAAGTAACTGTCTAGAAAAGAATGATGGCAACATACGTACAAACATATGTGCCCAATACAATTGATGTATGGATTGTAATAAGCATTGTAAGAGCCCTAAATAAAATGGTAAAAAAAAAAGAAAGAAAAGACAAGGCTTGAGTCAGGTTCACCTGCATCCTGAAGGTGACATCTGTGCCTTTTTCACAGGGGAAGAGGTCTTTTGCAGCGGATTTGTCCAATGCAATGTGTCCTTTGATTTCTTGCTCATGCTTCCACGAGCAGTGGCTGTGAATGAAAGTAATATGAAATATTTAAATCTCTAATCTTTTCTAAATGGATCATGATTATGTGCATTGATTTAGTCTCGAGAATATTTTATTTCTATCTAATTTTGTACTAAGATGTTGTAATCCATATTGAAGGTTGTAGTCTTTGATCATCAGTAAAGGCTTCAAGTTCTCTTTGCTTTCAGTAACCAAGGTTATGTCAACTGCACATCTACATTTCACGTAGTCCAGCATCTCGGAGTATTTTCTCCGCATACAGATGGGGTAAATAGGGTGAAAGGACACAGCTCTTACAGACACCTGCCCTTGCTTTAAACCAGACACTGTCCCTTCGCTGTAATCCAACAACTGTCTCACGGCTAGGTGTATGTTTCCCCATGAGCACAATGAAGTGTTCTGGACTTTCCATTTGTTCCAGTCTTATAAATAATTTCTTATTTGCCACACGGCCTTTGCATAGTCAATCAAATACAGGTAAACACCTTTCTGAAATTCTCTGCTTTCAGCTAAGATCCATCTGACAATAGCAATGATATCCCTCATTCTGATCTTCTGAATCCAGCTTGAATTTTGGCAATTTTTAAAAAGCAATGCACAGCTTCAGTTGTCTTCAGCAAAGCTTTGTGTGTGATATTAATTATATTGTTAGATGATTTTGACATTCCATTGGACCCTCTTGCTTTGGAATTGGAACAAATGTGGATCTCTTCCAATTGGTTGGCCAAGTGACTGATTTCCAAATTTTTTTTGGCATAGATGAGTGAATGTTTACTGAATTTCGTTCATTTGTTGAAAAACCAAAATGGATATTCCATTCATGCTGGAGCCTTGTTTCCAGCCTTGGTTCTCTAATGGGTTGCACATTAGATTGCTCACTCTTTAATGACTCTTTGCTTTCTTTGTCGATGTTGTCCTTGACGTCATCCTACAACTCATTGGTTTTCGGCCCTTAGTTCTTGATATGGTCTTTAAAGAACAAATTAAGTTTCTCGTAGTTCAGGAGGCCAGACTTCCAGCCAGCCACCATTCTCCTGCCTCTGTCATCATCAGAGAGTGTCTGCCTTCCCGCTTGGTGCTGGTTCGCCTCTGTGTCTGTCTGTGCCACTCTTTATCTCACTCAGCAATGGTCAGAGTTAGGGCACACCTTCCACTGAGATGCTCTCATTTACACAAAACACTTCGCCAATCTGATTGCATCTACAAATACGAGTGTTAGGATTCCAACACATGGTTCTGCAAGGCTGAATTCATTCTATAGCACCACTTCCACCCCCTTCAATTTGCCACTAATACCAATAAGAGACAAACAGTACAACAAGTATCTGAAATGGATTCGTTTGGCTTTGTACACATACTGAAAAAAACTCTTGATAAAAAATTCCTGATCCATTACTGGTTTTCTGCATGATGCCGCAGTCAAAACTCCACGCCTCCCCGGGCCTTATCATAGCCATTCCACTTTCAGGGCTATCCCAGTATAATTTTCTTATTGATGGGTCTCGCATTACTGCTAACCTTCCTAAATTCCCCCAAACAAACAAACTAATACATAAATTGTACTTTCCACTGTTGTTTTTCCCTCTGAGGGATATTTCTAGACACATTATGAGCATTGAGTGGTTGTGGGTACAATTGCTTATTAAGGTTTATATTCTGCTATTTGAAACCTATTTGTGCTGTAGTAAGGAAAACTACTGTAGAAATCTATACATAAAAGGTTGGTTTTGCTTCTTTATTCTCTTAAATCAATATTATAATCAATTTTGTTATCTTTTGAACTTTCTCTAACCCAATTCTATCCTACTGGCAGTCAGTTGGTTAAAAGTCAGTGCTTTTTCTGGTGGGAGTACTCACTGGTTCAGCAATTCAGCACCTTTTATTTTTTTCTATTGAGAGACAGTGACAAGAAAGCTGAGATAACTTGCCTCTCTTACATGATGGCTAGAGACAAGTCCATGAGGGGAAGTGGGCTGATTCTTGGTTTCCTTATTTTTAAAAGTGATGATAATAGATCAAGTGTGCTATAGTGTATCTATGAAAATAAGCATTGAGATGTAGTAAACTTTTCTCCTTTTCTGTCTCTCTCTTCCTGTTTCCTTCCTTTGGACCATCCATTAAGACAACACGTTCATTGCTGATTCATTAGGAAAGCTGGGAGCGAGAGAAGGAGAGTGTAAAATTCGGCATGCGGCAGGTCATGTATATAAAATGTATTCAAGACTATCCTCCATCGCATTTTGCAGGACAAGAATGACAGTGGCAAAAACAAACAAAACATAACATTATTTCATTACCATTCTCAATAGAATTATGTAGGCAGGGAAAGAGTCCACAGTGTTCTCTCATTATGTGCCACTCAGAAGAATACTTTTAGTTTTACTACCAACATTTTATCATTGTCATTGAGAAACTCCTTTCATTTTGCCCAACTATCTCTGTTTTTCTTGTCTATGGGTAGTGTGTGTTAGACTACTTTTTTTCCTATTTAGTTGTCATTTTCATTTGTTCCCATGAAAAACATTTTTTGAAAGGAAACCTTTTTATTTCTCTGTACATTTCAAACACAATTTGCTCCGAGTTCTTTTTTTTGCTTTTGTTCATCCTACGACTGTGAGAGTGAAAGTGTGCAGGCAGGCTAGCATCCATGAGCAAAAATCTTTTTCTTTATTATCTTATTAATTCATGATAATAGCCTAGCAGGTAGAAAACTTGGGCTTTTATTTTTGGCTATTCTTTGTACTTTTCTTTTAAAAGTTAATTAATAATAATAAGGGTTTTTTCTTTATGTCTATCTTACAAAGTGTTCTGTAAGTATGAGATGGGGACTATAAAAGAAAAGGTTATTTTTTTAGAAAGTTGTCATAAGAGACTAGTACAAATCTTCCATACATAAATAGCTTTATAAGATCATATTTTTTTCATCCATTTATTGATTCAAGTGAATTTAGGGGCTAAAATATACCAACTCAGTCCTACATGCTGTCGATACATTGGTAAATAATGATAAATTCTTGTTTCAAAACATGAGGTACATCATTAGTTGCTGAACCATCAACTTATAATTGTCACAGAGTTTTCCCTGATCCAATTTTTAAAGCATTTTAAATTTTAATAGGTTTCTAAATGTCTAAATTATTTTGTTCACCTTTTTTTCATCTTTGGATGAGTGGAGAGTAGGCTCTGTGATTTAAATAATCTAGGACCCTGTTGGGGTATTTATAATATTTTTCACAGGACACACTTGTCCGACATTTAATTCATTCACCCCTAATGTGATGGCTATAATTGTTTCTCTTTGTGAGGTGTGTGATATTAGCAGGTATCTATGCATTTTCAGGCCTTAAATGGCCCATGGGCTAGACATTCCTGACCTTGATCTAGCTCATGTCTGTGTTTCTATGGTTTTCCACACTGTATCTTATTGCTAGTAATGACGCTTTATTCATATTGACCAGTACACCTTCTTGTACATAGTAGCTTAGCTTGGCTCTTCGGTAATTTTCTTTGACAGACATTTATAATTCTGCTTAAATGGTCTGGAAACTAGATTTTCACCCTGTCACATATTTCATGTTTTTTGGTTTTACTTTGGAATTACATATTTCATGTTTTTTGGTTTTACTTTTCATTTCAATAAAACGTTTCACTGAGGAAACCATTATATACCACCCTACTTTGCCTGTCAAGGTACATGAGAACACATTAGTTAGACGTTTGAGGAGGCGAGTAAGCATCCATGCACACCTCCATCACGTCCTTCTTTTTGAAACCAACCTGTGTGTCACATGAGAACCCAGGTGCATGTCAGTGCTACTTTCCCCGTTCATAGCTCTCGGACTGCGGACTGCGGTTTGGATCCGATGGGTCGGGAATCTGGTGGGGCTTAAGGCTGTGACCCTTTTCTCTCTCTCTTAAAAATTTAACTTTGTTTTTTTATTTTTATTTACATATAAACTAGTTTCCCCTTTTGTTTAGAAAATATATATTTGAAAACAAAACAAAACAACACCCCTTGTATTCTACATAGGTGCATAGCCCATGTCATTAAATAAATGACGGTATCCCATTAAACTCCTGTAGAGATAGTTGCTTTATTTTCTTCATCGTTTCTGCTTCTGTATTCATGTGTGTATTGCCTTCACTGGTGTTTCTACCTTAGAACCTTCATTTGCTAATATCACCTATGGTAGATTTTTATAAAGGATCACATATAAATTAGATATATCCAACATGACTTTATTTTCTTTGAAGATTTTCCTTGGAAATACTTAGAAGAATGTCTGGGAATAGTTTTTAAATCAGTGCTTTAGACACTGAGATGAAATTTTAAGAGTTTTTAGAATTACTTCCTTTTCTGCTCCCTCTTCTTCGCTCGTTGACTTTGAGAGTGAGCTTCATTAGCATTGGGCACTTATACTTGGTTTCTTAAATGTATTTGTGCAGAATTTATTACAAGTAATTGAGAAAACAAAAGACTAAATTCCTAAGATTAAAAAATGGACAGGACAGAAAGAAAAACCCTTGTCATTGGAAGAGCAGTCGGACACTAACATGTCCTCTGTTTATCCAAAAATCTCAAGTAGAACTAAATTGAGGAAGAAGATGATGTATTGGAAGATAAAATGATTTAAATAATTCTATCAGAACCAAGGGACTTGCAGAACAACTGAAATGTGGAAGACAAGAACCTACAAATGCCCTTAGGGATTTTGTTGTCAGCATTAGCATTGTCTTTAGACAGACAGAGACCCAATGCACAGCAGAACAAAGCATGGCCTTGTCCCGCACTATGTCCATAATTATGTGCATAGAACGATTGTGATTCCTGAAGTTTTTTTTGGATGGGTTTTGGAAGTATATTACCAGGTCTTTCTTCCAATTCAGAATTAGTCTGGAAGCTCCTGGTAAGCATCACAGTAAACTGCCACTGGGTGGTTGCTACCCAGGAGGTGCATTGACCAGAGTCAACCCAGGCCTCTGGCAGGGAAAGTGCGACTTCTATGACTGAGCCACCACTGCCCTCTGAAGCAGTGGTTCTCAACCTTCCTAATGCCGTGACCCTTTCATGCAGTTCCTCATGTGTGGTGACTCCCCAACCATAGCATTATTTTTGTTGCTACTTCATCATTGTAACGTTGCTACTGTAATGAATCGGGCAACCCCTATGAAAGGGTCATTTGACCCCCCAAAGGAGTCTGTGACCCACAGTTTGAGAACCGCTGCTCTAAAGGATTGTGCTAATTAGGATATCAGTACAGGTTTTTTTTCATACTATGACTTTACCAAGACAAAAGATTTCTTCCTTTCTTGTTAAGATGGTTTCTCACAGTTGGGCAGACCACTCGAGGCTGCCCCCGGAACAGAGTCCTAGCAAGTGGGCAGATGAAGGGGTAGAAAGGGAGGAGGCACCCCAGTGTTTCTTGTATAAAAGGCTACACTTCTCAAGAGGCATTATCAGGCTGGGACCTGATGGACAGATTGGACTCCACCCTTCTACATGTGTTGGTTCATAGAAAACTGAATTACCACATCATCTCTGGCTGATTTTGTGCTACAACAGAGTCGGGTGGTTTGCGCAGAAACCATACCATCTATGCAGTTGGAAACATTTATTATCTATTGGACAGGTAATAGTTTTGGCTTCACCTTTAGATTCCATCCATATTTTTTGTCTAAAATATAGATTATAGATCATTTTGGATTTAAAATAGATTCTACCCTTCGTGGTAAACGTTTGTGAGCCCTGTTATGGGTGGCGGGGCTATCACGGTACACAAGAACTCGTTTCCATCCTTACGGTGTTTGCCTGCTCACAGCTAGTGTTCTGGGGACTGTTACCTTGGTCAGGCTGAAAGGCATTTATGTGCATGCACTTCCAGGTCAAGCAGTACAATGGGTCACCCTATTGCAATCCTTGTCAGTGTCCTTTTGGATAGAAGAGACTGCATAGTCTTCAAAGTGATCTTCTTCCCTTCAAGTCTGTCTTGTACTTGATGCCTTGTCTTTCTTTGATTGTAGATCCTTAAGGTATCTTTGTTCTATCTGTTCACATTGCTGCTTTATGTTTGAGTCTCTTTGTTTCTGAGGGTCTGTGAGGATTTTGCCATTTTCCTGCTCCGTATTCTCATACTATTTTGAAAGCTGAGTGTGTTATCCGTGGATGAAACAGTTGTGTGTTGCTTTCTCATTTAAATATTTCTGTTCCCTTCATTTAAAGCTTTACTTTTTTCTCCTTAAATTGACAGATGCAAATTGAGAATGTAGGATTTTTCCCCCCAGCAAGATTGAGGCTGTTCATTACAGGTCTCACTCAATCTGGAGAGTAATCCAGGGCATTAGTTTAACAATCCATGCCCCTCTGTTGCGGTGCCGTTGTGTCAGTGTCTGGTTATACGTATCAAGATCAGTGCATTCTTGGCACAGAGCCATTGGGGGTTTAGAACTTGCCTGCTTAGAAAGATGCTGTCATCAGAAGGTGGATAATTAATATAATGGGAAGTCATGTAGTAGGGGGTAAAGGGACAAGAGACTCCTGGCAGGAGAAATTTATATGGGGAGAATTTTATAATGAGAACAAATCGTGCGTTAATAAATTTACCAGTTTGAAAATCTATTGAGTATGGTGTATGCTCATTGACTTCATCTTCAGTCCAATCAAGGCTGAGAGGCCTCATTTAGATTATTGGCTATCGGTTCATTCTTCTTGACTCTACATTTGTCGGTGTGTGTGTGTGTGCGCGCGCGCGTCTTCTTCCTTCCTTCTCTTTCTGTCCCCTTCCTCTCTCGCCTTCTTTGTTACTTTCTTTTCTTCTCCCCTTTGTTCTTTCCTAATTCTCTCTTTCCTTCCACAAATAATTACTGAGGGCTTATCATGTGGTGGATCTTGAGCAAGATGCTGGGACTACAGCTCAGGAAGACAGAATACTTTTATCTTTGTGGATATTATATTTTCACAGGGGAGACTGGCCAGGAAAAAAAATACAGTCACTAGAGGAGGCTGTGGAAGAATATGGGGAAGGAGTCTCAGACAGGAACTAATATTTTTTCCCCAGTTAAAATTCAGTAAGCATATAAGCAAACAACAAAAAGACAAATCATCAAGCCAATTGCTACTGAGTTGATTCCAACTCAGCAAGTCGACAGGACCGAATGGGATGGTCACAGAGTGTTTTCCAGATTCTGATCCCTATCGAGGCGGACTCCCATGCCTTGATCCTGCGGAGCCGTTGGTGGCTAACAGTGTATCTTCAGGTTAGCAGCAGAGCGCTGAACCACTGAGCCATTGTGGTTCCTTAGAAGGCATTAGTAATGATGTGACTCTTTCATTAATATGAACTTCATTAATATGAAGTTCACTTTTTCTATAAAGGCCAATGAACTTTCTAAATGGCTAGGTAAGTAATAGAACCCAAGAACCATAAAATGATAACGACACAGTATAATCAGGGCTTAGCATCATTACTCTGGTTCTCTGACACTACTACCTCCCAAGTTAAACACTATCTTCTTTTAATACTTGGATCACTTCACAATATTGTATACAGTAAACTTGCATTTACAAAAAACTTATGACTCAAAATTTATATTAGAGTTCCTTAAGGTTGTATGTTTCACAATTAAAATTGAGAGACATTGCTCATACCCCACAGCATTGATCACTAGAAAATTTGGAGGTGGGTGAATATATCATAGAGTGTGGACAGGTTTGTAGGAATGATCACTACTTCTGATTACTTGTATCCAAGTAGGTATGGTGAAGGCTAATAATAATAGCAATAGTAATATGAATAAAGGACATTTTCAAAATGCTAAATTTTAAGTATATTATGCATACTAACTTATTAGGCCTCACAATAACACAAATGTAATTTCCATTTTTAGAGACAAGGTTATTGGGGTCCACAGTTGGTAAATGGCTGAGCTGCGATGTTCATCCTAGGATCTCAGAGGTCTGCTTGTCAACACTGTGCTCTGCTTCCCTCAGCAGCACAAGGAAGGACAGTTGTGCAGTTTTGAGAAAAGAGGGGCGTCTGAGAAAATAGTTGACCCAAATTCTAACTCTCCATTAACAAGTCTTTTTCCTGGGTTTGTTGTTGTTGTTGATAGATGCCATCCATGTAGCTTTATCCCATGATTATCTGTGCACAACAGAATGAAGCATTGCTTGGCTTTGTACCATCTTCATCGTGTTTGACATGCTAGTTTAGTGCTGCTTAATATATTCTGAGTGTCTTCTCATCTGGAGGGATTGTGTCCTAGAGCTCTATTGGGCACCATTATATTGTGATTCATAGAATTTTCACTGGCTAATGTTCAGAAGTAGATCACCAGGCTTTTCTTCCTAATTTGCCTTCTTCTGGAAGCTCTGCTGAAACCTGTCCTGGGGGAATTAGAAATACTGGTAGCACAGCATCTAAAATCATAGCAAATAGCAAGGCACTATAGTATAGCAAAGTGACAGGTAGGTGGTATCTAAATAGGGTAATTGAGCTTACATATTTCGATATAATTATATTATTATATAGATAGTCCACAACATATATCCCTAGACATGTTCCATAAAAAGATGACTTATTAAATTAAACTTAAGAAATGCATTATTGTGCATTCCTTTTTTGGAAAGTCATGATTTGCTGAAAATACTTGTAGTAGAAGCACCTAGGAGACATTGATAATTCAGTGCTAAAATTCTTGCTTTCCATGTGGGAGATTCAGATTTTATTTCTAGCTAATACACCTCGGGGGCAACTACCCTTCATGTGTCAGTGGAGACCAACATATTCTAAAATGCTGACCACGTTTTAGTGGAGTTTTCAGACTAAGAAAAGGTAGAAAGGACTGGCGATCATCTGAACATCAGCCCAGGAAACCCTGGACACCTGGACATACCTATGACCTAATTCAGGGACAGGTATGGACTGGGCAACATTTTGTTTTTTTTGCGCATGGAGCTACATGAATGAGGGATGATTCAATGGTAGATAATAATAACTATGAAGGCATCTAACCTGATCTAACCAAATCCTTCCTAAACTTTTGACCGAGAAATATCTTTTTGGAGCAGAAAGGAAGACATTATAAACTTTAACAGCCTAGAGAGCTAGTGTTTCATAAAATTACTTTCAGAAATTCTGACATGTATAATCTCTGGTATCTCTTTTGACTTCAAAACTCCAATGATTGTAAATATAAACCATCTCTTTATGCATTTGTCTATTTGCTTTGATAGATCTCCAACCGTGACATGGAAGGAACTGACAAGCTCACATACCATTTAACACTGTAAGGGTAGAAGGTGTGCACTGCGTTCCTAGCAAACAAAACAAGTTCCGTAGTATCTGAGTATAGTTGAGTTCCTTCCAACTGGGTCTCTGGCATGTATTCTTTATGCTCCCTATCAGGCTAAAGTAGAACCTGCTCTCACCACCACTTATTAGAAGGTTTAATGACAATAATTTTCTGTTGAAGTTAACTGAATTATAGTTTCACTTGCAAATGGTGTGCACTGTCACATCTCTGAGGTCTTGGTGTTAATAATAGGTTATAGAGCTCCCAACATTGGATTCACCTTTCCTGAAATGTTCTGCAAAGATCTACCTCTAGTACAAGTATTTTCTAAGCTGTATCCTTACTTCCCCCCCTAGCTGTTTCAAGAGCACTTTTAAACGTAATCAATGAAGGCTAGATTTCTGCGTGAACTCGTTGTTCCATGTGCATTTGTGCAAACACAAGCACAGGGAGGGCTTGCCTTTGTGCTGTGGAGTTCAAGGCCATAAATGGCACACCCAACACTGCTTTCAGGGTGAGTGCATTGAAGCCTCTTATAATCTAATCATTGAGGGCAAGGGAACCTTTTCCAATTTCCACCCACAACCAAGAAGGACGAAATTAGGGTTGGTGGAGGTGCTCCTCACGAGCATAAGGTGGTGAAATTGAACTGCTGCAACTTACTATCTCCACGTTTCACCCCCAATCAAAAAATAAGAAATTAGACTTGCTAAGTGAAAAGATGTCTTCCTGCCGAATTGAATGAATGGGCAATTTGACAAAGTGCCACTGTAATAGGATGGGTTAGCAAAGGCCTTTAGAAATGAATCACTCAGTGGTGTGGGAGAAATATAACGGGGTAAAAAAAAAAGAAAGAAGAAATCTCTTGTGCAGAAACACTGAAGCTGGTCCTTCTCTCCTATACGAATTTTTAATGGCTCCCGTCGGCCTTGAAAAGATAACTTAATAGGATAACTTGGCCTCTTTTGTGGAATTTTCACCTGGCTCACTCTTCCCGTTTCCAGTGGAGGATGTAACTGTGAATGGCTGAAATTGAAATTCTCGACATTTTCACAGGCTTCTCTTCTTTGTGAAAGACAAAGCAAAGATCTTTAGGTGACCAGAGTCCCTTTTCTTTGTAGGACGTGCAGGCGTGACCGGGTAGTAATTATGCCTCTGGCCTAAGGAGGGCCGGTGTATTAAATTGGTCTGTGAAAGATTAGCCATTTATTGGCGTAATCTGAAATTGGAAAGGGCCAGAAATATTCCATGAAAACCCACTCTGAAGGGAATTCTCTGCCTGGTGGTGCATATAATTGGAATTTTTTTTTGAATAGGTGTATAGAATTTATTATGAAATAAGCATCAGAATTGAAGTATGAGCTGTTTAAAGCAAAAATTGGTGAAGGACTTCCCCTCCCCCCTCACCCCCTTTGGGAGATCAATAGAATTTTATGTTGATTTTTAAAACAACTAGGTTCACTGACCCGTTTTCTTTGTTATAAAATATGTAGCCAACTCTTCTTTGGAGAAAATCCAGTATGTGGTAAGAATTTCAATACTCTCCAAAACTCCAGCAGCAAGTGCATTGCCTGTGAGTCAATTCCGACTCACAGTGCCCTACAAGACAGTACAGATCTGTCCCTGTGGGCTTCTGCCACTCTTGATGCTTTCCGGGAGTAGAGAGCCTTCTCTTTCTCCCACAAAGCGGCGGGTGGTTTTGAACTGCTCTTGTGGTTAGCAGCCCAACACATTACTTACTAGGGCTCATCCTTGTATCCACTGACATCTTTATCATTTAATTCATCAAATTCTTCTAAAATGACACACTCCACTTTTCCGTTCGATTGTTAATATTACAGTTGTATTTTAAAAAGATGTTTAGTGTAATAAAGACACGTGCGTATATGTGTACATATTGCTCGCATATCTCATTTGAAGGTGTGAGTAAGCAGAGGAGGGCCACTGCAGTTCATCAGTGTTTAGGGCCCACGGGCCTTAACCTGACCCTAACTCCAGGACACAGCAAGGAGAGCCTGGGCTGCAGACTGTGGATTTGCCGTTCTTCCTAGGGCTTCCTGTACCTGGATCTGGTGCGAGACAGAGGAGGCTTAGAGACAGAACAAAGATGTCACCCGCTCCTGCCGCTAACCCCCCCTCCCACTCGCGATGGCACTATGGGAATCTTCCTGGCTTGCTTGGCCGAGATATTATTCTCAATGATTTGGTGCTTTTCTAAGGAAGAAGGGAGCTGACATGGGCTAGAGTAGAAGTAACGCCCCGAGAATATGCCAAATGTTTCCTAGGCTTGAAATGAAGCAAACCAAAGCCTATTCCACATCCATTGTGTAGTTTCAACTTGGAGTGATCCCAGAAGACAGAGGGGAATTGCCTCGAGGGACTTTCCAGGATGTGATCTTGATGGCGGCTGATGACGTTGTGTTTTCTCTCTTGGAGGGGCGGATGGGTTCAAGCTGCTGACCTCTGGGTTGGCAGACAAGAACATAACCATTGGTCCACCATCACTCCTGAGCCTGTGTGGAGCTCTGGATACATTGCTATTCCAACTGCATCAGGTGGGATCTGAGCAGTTGTCCAGAGATTCAAACTGTTTTCATCAAGCTTGTAAATTTAGGAAAGTGTATCCAGCTGGTTCATCAGCAGAGCCTTTGGAGGTCCTTAAAAACACAAACTCCAAAAACTACAGAATTGTTTCTTAAAAGATAAAGCCAATACAATTGTTGAAATTGCTGTAATGATTCCTTTCATGGTTATAATGTTCCACGGCCCCTAGGTTCTTAAATATATCTTGTCGTTTCTGGCTCATTATGGTGTAAGAACATCAAGAAGAGGAAGGAGAATCAGTAGGAGGCTGATGGTTGAGTGGCAACTATAATTTTCCGTATAACAGAATCTTTGCTAATATAAAAGCTACCTTTCGGTTATGCAAAAGTTTAATGAAATAGAGGCACAAAGTAGTGTTTTCTATCCCACGAAGAGCAAGAGCAGTTGCAGAATTTAGCATGTTGAGTTATTTTTCCCAAAATCAGCCACCTAAGGATTTGAAACAGAATTTCTAGGCGTTCTTTTTGAGGGAACAAAACAGCTTGTATAGCTAAACTTGGAAGCTGCAGTGTAATTTGGTAATGTTTCTGTTTGTTGAAGAAATGTCGAATCTTTGCAGGAATGGTAAGAAGCAAAACACAGGCCTCATCTGTATGCGATACAGTCACAACATAAAATTATGAGCTCAGAGATATGATTTCTGAAAAGATTGAATTAGCATTGTGAAAATTAGAGGCTCCCTCATTTGCATAAATCTGGGGAATGCCACTGCATGACAAAGCGAGTGATTGGGTACCATTGGTGGCAGGGAACTCCCACAACATTCCAGAGCTCTGCTTCACTGATGCTAGGTTGGAGGCCTAAGGGCCTGGGAGTCAGCCTCCTTCAGGTTCCATTCCTACCCAAGCACCCCACAATAACAAGAGTGAGCTCAGAAATGCTGCTGAAACATGAGCAAGTTCTGACATGTAGCTCTTTGTGGTGACAATTCCTCTGGGAGAGAAGAGTGTAATTATCTGCTTAACATAAAACTTTGTCACCCTTTTAACCTAACTCTATAGTTACCCCCAACTCAGACATTGTATTAGTGAGTTGACAGAGGGGTTTGATCTGGAGGGAAACAAGACTTTTATTTGGAAATCAGAAACCTGCTGACATGTTCCCGGGGTCATGTGATCATGTTATGTACTGCCAGTTTCACTGGGGAGTAAAAAACAAAACAGAACGGAAAAGCACTAATATACACAGAGCTGGCATCCCGGTCTTTTTCTCCAGTGCCTCATGCGTTACAGTCAGGACTGAAACAGGTCTTTTCTGTGTTCTATGCATATCAGGGTCCAGGAGTGGGGGAGCAGAGATGAATAGCAAATCAGGAGTTGTAGAATGCTGAAGGTAAGACGGGCAATTACAACCCCCAGAGAGTACGAAGGTAGAGGAAAAAGAATGTGGGCATAAAATTAATAAGGGTTTATGCATGGCTTCCTCTTCATTTAAGAGAGAATCTCATTTAAGAGATTCTTGAACATTGTATCAGTGTGTTGCAAGAAGATTTTGATTTAGGAAGGTAATGGTTGATATGTCAGAAAAGGCTGATCCAACATAGGGAAAAGAATCCTTGACATGAAAAACGCCGAGGTTGAATGCGATTCTGTTTCCTGCCTGCTCAAATGATATTTCCGACTTGCTCTTCAGGCAATTACTCACATTGGCAGTGTACGAGTCTTAAGGGAACTTTCTCACACAGTCTGACTTGTGTGTTTTCCCCAAAGATTCCTTTTTCATGCTCAAAGACTTGGCCCAGTCAGTGCCTCATTCAGAAAGACGAATGTAAAATATCAAAGTTAACAAGGAAAATAGATACACATGTCTCTCCCACCCACCAAAACAATTCTGCTTTTATTAAACTAACAATGAAGTAAACAAACACTAAACCACAATAACATAAAGATTACAGGGATTCTAGAAAGCTACACAATGGAGGTAGAAATGGGTTCTTTGTTCACTATATATGAGGTAGAATTGTTTCATGTGCTCCAAATCCCTGAATAATTTGCAATCTCATTTTATGGGACATGCAATTTTTAATGAAGGGACTATATGTGTGTGGAAGTGGGGTGGGGGTGGGGAGGAATAGGGTCCATAGACGAAAAGAGGATGGAGTAGTAATTTTTTCATAGAAGAAAAGAACAACAGGGACAATGCAAGAGGAGGGGACATTAGGGATGGACAATAAAGAATGACAATGATTCTATCTCAGAAAAGGAATAAATAATCTAGGAGAAAGAGTGGAATAAGTAGAAAGAATATGAAACAAGGTGCAAACTTCCATGGTGGGTTTAAAATAAAAAGAAGTGAATTCATGTGGCTAGAATACAGAGAACCTGCCTAGAGATGTCAAGCTATACGATTTGGATTTCATTAAAACCTACCCAATGGTTTTAAAGAAGGGCAATGTATATGTGAAGAAGGGCCATGTGGGAAGATGTAACCTTTATTCTGTAGATATGTAGTCTGGATGGAGAGCAATGGATTAGGAAACTCTTACACCCTAATTAAGAGACCATGAAGGCACCAAGACACGGAAAGAAGGGAGAGATCTGGACAATAGAGTTCTGTGAGAGATGCAGGAAGACTTGGTGATTGATTGGACACTGGAATGGAGTTAAAGAGACAAATCCAGGATGACTCTGAGGTTTCTATTTTGGGGGTGGTTGGACGGGTCAGTGTGCCAGTAACAAAAATAGGGACATCATCATAGAGAAATGGTTTGGGGAAACTATCTAGTTCAGTTCTGAAAATCATGCACTTTTGGTAGATGAAAATGTTACGTGGATAGCTGGAAGGTGGATTTGAGATCCTAGGGTAGGGGTGGGGTGGTTAGAGTTTCAAAATAGATTTGAATATCACTTAATGAATGCATAGTTGAAGTAGTGAGAGATCATGAAACCATCATGAAAAACCACATAGAAATAAAATTTTAAAAAGATGTATCCTATATTTGTTGGATGGACTGAAGAAGATGACCAGAAGCATTTTAATAAGTAACTGAGAGGCAATAAATGAACCAGCATGGTGCAGTGTTTTGGAGAGATATAGTGAATATAATTTTAAGCAGAGGAAGTTCTCAATGACAGATCTTACAGAGATATCACATTGGATGAAGGCAACTTCCTTTCTTTTTGTAGCCTAGGGAAGACACTTTGTTTTCCAAGTATGCTTACCTACTCTATGAACCACTACCAACCACAATCATTGTGTGACTTACACAAAGGAGCTCGTTCCTTCAATGAAAGCAGCTCTTAGAGCTTGATACATAGCACTTAGAGTTGGGTGTGTAGGTGTTTTCTAGTTTTGTTGTCCAAACAATCTTTGTAAGACACATGTAGCAAAATGTTATGTGACTTTGAAAAACCAAGATCAGGAGCAAGGGTGGTCAATTCATGGTTAAAAATTGGCACAAAAGTCTAGAAGGAGGATATGGAAGAATTTAGGTGATGCTGAAGGTTTTCTAGTCCTTGAGCCCAAGCAGTATCGGAAATGACTCAAAGAAGTGCGGTAAGAAGTCAATAAAGATCTTGGTAAGATCAAAGAGCAGAGTTTCTCAAGGTTGATAGGGTGAATGAATTGATTATGAGATCAATGGATATAGATTCTGGAAAAGAAGTAAAGGTTTGAAGAGGAGGGTGTCATGAAATGATGAAGCCAGAGCCTTATGTGATTCATCAAAATATGTGTTGACGTCACTTGGGATGGCAGTAAACAATTGAGGAGAAAATGCATCTATAATCCTATAACCCTAAGACTGTAATGGAGTGGAGGGCTGGGTGTATATGGGGTAAGGGTTATAAAAATGTAATAATGATGTTAGGAAGAGTGTGTTGTAACCTTTGTAAAACTCAATTGTTGAGTGAAACTCTTTGGTAATTTTTTTTTTCCTGCATGACTCATTGCCCTAAGTCTAGCTCAGTGTCTAGCTCCTATGGGAGAGAATAGAATTGCTCCTGTGGGTTTTTGAGGTGAGAAATTTTTAAGGGAGCTGAAAGCCAAATCTTTCTCCCTCCGAGACCCTGATAAGTTAAAACTGTTGACCATGGAGTTCTCTGCCCAGCATGTAACCTGCTGTACCACTAAGGATCCTTTCTACGTGACTGGTTCAATTTATAATTTAATAATTCTTGGGGTAACTAAAAAGTCTTCCTCTGGTTATCTTGTTAGGTGATAATGAGCAAAAGAAAATAAGTAAGATAGTAGAGAAAATAATGGATTAATAGTAACAGTCAGAGAAAGGTATGATAAGTGGATGTTGACAACCCCAGGGGCAAGGGAATAAGTGGTCCAAAATCAATGGCAAGGAGGGTATAGGAGCCCTGGTAGGGCTTGTTCAAGGGCAATGTGACCGAGAGGAATTACTGAAACCCAAATGAAGGCTGAACATGATAGCAGGACAAAAAGGAAATAGAGGAAAGAACTAGGAGGCAAAGGGCATTTAGAGAGATCTAAATACAGGCATGTACATATGTAAATATATTTATATATGATAATGGGGGAATAGATCTATTTGCATATATTTAAAGGTTCAGTATTAAGGTAGCAGATGGACATTGGGCCTCTACTCAAGTACCCCCTCAATGCAAGAACACTTTGTTCTAATAACCTGGCATTCTTGATGTTTGCCTTCCCTGACATGATCACTGAAGACAAAATTGGTGCATAAGCAAATATATTAAAGAAAGCTGATAGTGCCCGGCTATCAAAAGATATAGTGTCTGGGGTCTTAAAAGCTTGAAGTTAACAAGCAGCCATCTAGCTCAGAAGCAACAAAGCCCACAT
>NW_022111369.1:79751822-79768981 GCF_000313985.2 Echinops telfairi | reverse complement strand
TGTTTTGAGAATGATGATGGCAACAAATGTACAAATGTGCTTGACACAATGGATATATGGATGGATTGTGAGGAGCTGTATGATCCCCCAATGAAACAGATTTTTTAAAAAAGAAAAAGGTGTGATGTCTGAATAAATTAATATTTGTGTTGCACTAGTAGCAGAGTAACCAATCCAAAGTTGCATAGCTTTCCATGGCATTCCTGCAGGGGCTGAAACTCGGAGGAAGACTCTGGTGCACGTGTTTCTTTTGGAAATGTCCACCTCAACTTGGCTTAGTCACCCAAATCTCCCAATTAGAATTATAGGAAAGTCTGGCATGATCCTGATGTTTATTTCTGTGAAAATTTGACATTCCATTAATCCGATGCTCTAACTCATTGACTCAGTCCTTGAGATCTCCAAATGCCAATTTGCAATTCTTCTGTGATGAGGACCTTTCATCTGGATCTGTGTTTTGGAGAATGTGTTGGAACAAAAGAGGAAGTCTTCAACTTGTCTTTGCAGAAGGCAGACACCTGAATAACGAAGGAAGAAAGAACAGACAGTTCCTTTCACAATCTAATCAAATGCTAGAAACTCCTGCTCCTTCTCAGCTGCTTTCAAGATTTTAATGGTGGGATTCAGCCAGTTCACACCTGTAGGCAGTACCGATGCCTAATAGTTCATTTAGTTCTGTGAACTGATTGTTAATTGGGACTTATAATCGGGGTTCTCTCTAAGGTGGCAGGTGTGGAAATCAAAAACTTACATTCCTTACTTATTTTTAACATTCATCTATGCAACTGCATATTCCAAACACCTGAAGTGATGTTGATTCTGCCTGTATGTATAAAAACAGAACTATGCTTGTGGCATTTAGTTGTCCATTTGAGAAAATTCATACTTTTGATGAAATAGTAAATTTTTATGCCCTTGCACTTGTAACTTCAGTAAACAAGCATATAACATAAAGAGAAAAAGTGCCAAACCACCAGAGGGTGAATTGCTTCATTTGTCTCAGCTGTGTGCTGCGTCCCAAATGCCCACGAGATATTATGAGTGATATTATGCAATGTTACGCAATTCCTGAAAATGTTCAAGGAGATAAAAATACTGTCAGAAAATTACTGTAATTTCAACAGAAGTGGAAAGGGGTTTTTCAAAGATGAACATAATACATTCAAAGAATAGAAGTCACCTGTTTCTAAAATATCAAACAATGATTATTGCCTAATTGGCCTACCTCTCAAGGAATGGGATTCTACTCCTTTGGTGAAAATATGTTTAGGTTGAATTATTTGAATCCCACTATTGGTATTAAGTGCCAATGTCAAAAAACAACGACCCCAAACAAAAACACTGTAGCATATTAATTCTCAGAATTATGGTCTATTTGAATTCGCTAATACTCAGTGGTTATGAAAATGATCTATACAAAATGAGGAGAGTCCCCTGCTTTCTCCTAGTAGTGGAGACAATAGATTTGGCTAAATATAAGGTTTAGGGCTTGGCTGAGTGCAGGGAGGAGAAAAGAGCTGAAGAAATGCTTCTTCAGGGATACAACCATTTTCAAAGTTGAGTGGATGGGAGAGGGTTATAAGAGCAACTGTAAACCACGTTGCCTGTACTTCGTTGGCTTTTACTTAAGAGCAGATGAAAACAACAAATGGCAAAAATGTCCCTACTGAGTTGACTCTGACTCATGACCCCGATTATAAGTCCCATGTGTTTATTACCCAGTGGAACTAAGCCCCATATGAGTTTCTTAAGTGCAATCTTTAGACAAGTAGATTACTAGGCTTTCCCTACATGTTTTGTTCTGGAAATATCTGATTGATAGTAAATTTAGACCACCCCTAGACCTTGAAAACGGACCACAGGCAACCTGGCCAAATTCTTTGTATTTATCACTGACTAATTTAACATAGCAAAACTGTAATATTTAGAAAAACTCCAGTTCTTTTTCAGCTTCTTCCAAATTCTTACACTACTGAGGGAAAATGTCAAAAAACAATAACCCCAAGCAAAAACACAATCCTGTGTCAATGATCATGATTATAGCCTTATTCATATTCTTTCATGCTCGGCGATGGTGAAAATGAACTATACCAAATGAAGAGTTCCCCTCCGTTCTCCTTCCCGATCCGCGCACCCAGGGAACACTTACGTTTCTCCTGGCTTAAGAAAGTCACTGCCGTAACCCCCAGGGGAACATTTGCAGTTGACTTGTTTAGGATGGAGGCTTCGACCCGCACACTAGAGGAGATCTTCTGAAAAGCTTTCCTGAGTCCAGTGGTAGAACCACTCTATGTACAGACTCGATCTTTACGAATCTGGAAAGATGAAAGCCAGGAATACATGGGGTTTTTACAGTTAAAACCAAAAACAAATGAACCAAAGTACCAAGCCCTGTTATGTAGTAGATTCCCACTATAGCAGAGTAGAGCTGCTCCTTAGGGCTGCTGATACGGTAAGTCTTTATGGGAGCAGAGTCTCATTTTTCTCCCATGCAGAGGCTCCTGGGTTTGAACCACTGGCCTTGTGGTTAGCCATCCAATGCTTACTGTATGGCCCCACCAGCATTCCTTATAATTAGTGAGACTTAATGTGTTGTTTCGGTATCTAGCTGAATTGATGATGAAGTCCAAGGATTGTAGCCTCAGTATGGATTCCAATTCAATGTAAAGAAGGTCCAAATCCTCACAACTGAACGAATAGGTAACATGACAAACAGAGAAAAGTTTGTAGTTGTCAAGGATTTTGTCCTACTTGGATTCACAATCAATGATCACAGAAGCAGCAGTCAAAGCTCCAAAGATGTATTGCAGTAGGCAAGTCTGCTGCACAAGACCGCTTTAAAGTACTGAAGAGCAAGGATGTTACTCTGAGGGCTAAGGTGCATCCTATGAATATGAAAGCTGGGCATTGAATATGAAAGGCCATAGAAAAATAGCGTGTGAAATGTGGTGCTGGAGAAGAATAAAACGGCCAAACCAATCTGTATTAGAAGAAGTAAGGGCATGACTTAGTCTTACATATATTGGATGTATTGTCAAGAAAGACCAATCCCTGGGAGAAAGACATCCTGTTTGGTAAAGTGGAGGGGTGGCAATAAGAGAGGAAGGCCCTCAACCAGGTGGATCGACGCAGTGGCTCCAATGGTTGGCTCAGGCATAGGAACAAGTGTGAGGCTGGGCAGGACCTTGCAGTGTTATGTTCTGTTGTGCATAGGGTCACTATGGGTCAGAGCCTACTCAATGGCGCCCACCGCCACCATCAGATTTAGTTTCTGCATATGTTGACTTGGCTGCCATGTTTGAAATGTAGACATCCTAAGGTCCTGGGCCTGAGAGTCACCAACCTCACTATCTCTCCGGTCCCACATATCACAATTCTTGGGAAGCATGTACCAAGCGTCCTGTTCCATGGTTAGGATGGGAAGGGAGGAAACGCCAAGACTGACAGGAAGTTGCCTTTAGATTTGGCTCTCCCAGCCTTTAGAGAAAGACTCTCGGGCTTTAATAAAACTCCAGGTTTCTTTTCAGAAGCTTCTCATTTTAGTGCCTCCTGCCTGTCTCTGACAGCATGGGGTCTGGATGCATGCATCAATGTTTTCTGAAACTAAGTCAACTCATGTAACACAATTGCTTATTTAATAGACTGTGATACCTTCAGGCATTGCATCTTATTAGTCTCTGTCTTTTTACTACATAATAGAGCTCCAAATACCAACAGGTGTTTAGTAATTTTGCTGAATTAATTTTTCATTCCCAACCTCACCCATTAGGAAGATGACACCAAGGTACAGACAATGATGGCGATGATGATGATAGATACACTGGAGAATGTTTCCTGTGTCCCAGGTGTTGGTCCAAGTGCATTAGTGTACACATTGCTTCACTTAATCCTCACAATAATCCCACAAAGTGGGCTACTATTTTCCCCACTTTACACAAGATAACATACAGGCTGATTAGCTTTTCGAGGTCCTTCTATTAATAAGTGATACAGGCAGTCTGGTATGAAAACCCAGATGTTCTGGCTCAAAAGTTCAAACTTGCACCCACCTTGTCTTTATGTACACAGTATGTGCTTTATACAGTTTTCTACAAAAGATTCACTCTTCATCAATTCATGTTAATTTCCTATGCATGCCATGTGTGTTATATGGATGTCCATGTTATTTATGTGGGCAAGGTACTCATAAAAATTTCTCTCTCAGACTGATTGGAGAGTGTAGATTATCAACATCAGGATTTACGTTTTTTTAAATCTCTCCTATAGATTACTTGTCCAATCTCTCTAATATCTAAATTCTTACCCATTTACTAGAAATACCAAATCAGATATTTCTGAGCAATAACTTTTCCCAGCTTTGAGTTCAAGAGAAATTCCTCTGATCAGTCTCTCTAAAAGGGTGTTATGTGAGATGGCAGATACTTGCTTCGAGAAGATATTGACAGAAGATATTGGCTTGGGTTACAGAGCTGTTGTTCTAGGGTTTCTCGCTGTGGTCTGAAGTTTAAAGGTAGTCTTGTTCAGTAAGAGCAATTTTAAGGTGGAATCAAAGCAACGGATTCTGAATTTGTACTTTTATGAGAGCTGTTTGAACTGCATGCTGTAGCTGCTGAATGTGTCTTACACCAGTTATTCTTTTATCATTCACTGGCCTTGATCAAGTCAATACTTACAGACCTGTAAGGACTTAGCTTAAGTAAAGGTCATCCTGGGAGATTTTCTTGCCATGAGAGTCTAGACATGTCCAAGGCAAACCTGACCTGCGAAAAAATTTTAAAGGAAGCTTTATGAACCCCCAAATTCAGATAACAACAAAAGTTTCTCTCAGTTGTTTCCCATTTCTTTGCAATGCAGTACCCCAACCATATATCTTGTTCTCAAGAGAGGAAAAATTCGGAAAAACTAATCAGATGATATTGCTACCATGACCTTATGTTTGACCTGAGAGATTTCTGTTCCCTTTTTTTTTCACAGTTCCTATATTTTACTCTTCACACCCATAAATCCTAAAGAATTGATATAATCTAACTTGCCTCCTAATGGTAAGTCTAAATATGCATATTTTTAAGCTAAAACAAATTTAAAAAACCAAACAGATTGCCATTCAGTTGAATCTAACTCAGAGCAACCTACTGTCCTGAGTGTCTCATTGAGCTCAAACCTGTAACTCTTTACAGACTCAGACAGACATGCCTCTTTTCTTCTGAACTGGTTGGTGGGTTCAAACTGGGAACCTTCTCTTAGTAGCTATGCACTTTAAGTTCTTGTGATGGCTAGGTTTGGAAAGGCCAGAATGCTGGAAGGGCCAAGTTGGAAGGGCCAGAATGCTCAGTGGTTTGGCAGTTAGGGCCTGATATTTGCCCTTGATGTGACCTAACAAAAACATCATGATAAGCTCCATGATGGAATCTGCTGTTAGAGGCCCAACAGCTGCAAGAAGATTAGATTAGGGTGGAGCCCAACAGAAGGGAAATTTCCTTTCGGTGTGGAGAATTGTTTCCTGCTGGTCTAGATCCTGCAACTGGTTCATCGATCTCCAGTTCTTAGGACTTGCACCAGTGACACACTATAGTACCTGCTGACTCTGGGAGCCATTGGAGCCTAACATCTGGCCTACCCATCTTGGACTTGTCTACTTCTGTATCCACCGGCTTGCTTTCTCCTTCCGTTTCCTGTTTCATCTGCCTAAGCAGTTCCAGGAGTCACCAAAGACCTGTAGTTTAACATCTGACCCACGAACGTAAACAAAAGTAGACTTACTGGTTTCTACTCTCTTGATATATATATATATCTATTGTTATATATGTGTTGGTTTTACTTCTTGTTTTAGAAAGAAACTAGGCTAACACACTGGTGTTCTATCAGGAATCCCATAATTTATACTAGAGGTGTGAAATGGTATCTTGTGTATCTTTCTGAACATATTTCAAAGTTTGAAGGAAGGTTTATTGAATAGAGGTTTAATCATACAGGATTGTGTTTTGCTGTTAGCAACATAAAACCCCACTTCAGAGGCTTAGACAATGTGGAATTTATTTTTCCACCATGAAATAAGAAGGGCATATAGAGATTGCTGATAACTTATTATTTGGCAGACAATAAAGGGATAAAGGGAAGAGAATCAAGAAAACATCCCTAATGATTGCAATTTAAGATTTTTTTCTCTTTAATGAATAGTACAAAGAGCCGGCATAGCTTTGCTGTCCTTTTGACTTTTCCTAGTCTCCTGATTCCATAGATTGGGAATTTATAATTATAATTATATCTTTATTTTTCTCAAACAGAACAGATCAGTGTCTGGGGAAATTTCTATGAACTCTATCTAGAGAGGTTCAATAAATTCCATTTTGAATTGCGAAGAGAAGAAAAATTTAGCTTTTCCCTGTAATGATATTCCCAATTGAAAGGTGAATAAAATAAGAAAAAAATCTAAATTATCTTTCTGAATGTGACAATTACAATAGATTTAACTGAATCTAATGGAAGCTTCCCTTGAGCCTCTGAAAACTCAAGAACATAACAAACTCATGCACGAGTCGATTTGGACTCTTAGCAGCCCCGGAGAACTGCCCCTTGGGGGTTCTGTGACTACAAATCTTGACGGGTACAATGGACCGAATTTTTCTCCCAAAGAGTTGCTGGTGGATTTGGACTACTGATCTTGTTAGCAGCCCAAAATATGACCATTATACAACCAGGACAAATACCTACCATGGTCTCTGGACTCTTCTGAAGGAACCTACACAAACCACAAGACCACACAGCACCTTATAACACACCAATCAACAAAACACCCAAACCCCAAACTGTAGACCAACGTGAATGGAAAACCTTATATGATCTGGTTAGCTAAACGTCTATGTTGTTGTTCTGAGTAGTTGTGAAGTGAACTCTGACTCATAGCAGCCCGGGTTCAACAGAAGGAAATAGTGCCAGGTCTTGTTCTATCCTTATGATTATTGATCTCCTTCAGCCTATCGTGGCCACTGAGAAATTTGAGTATTCTCTGGCTCATGGTATCTCCCTTTCAGCAGTAGATTGGAAAGGATTTAGTGCATTCTGCTGTGATCCATACAGTTTCCACTTACTGATCTTCCTATGCTGCCTTCATCTGGAAGCTCCCTGGCACTGGTCTGTCATGGGTTGTCCTCGTGGTCTTTAGAATACTGACAGCATAGTTTCCAGCCCCGAGTCACAAGCAAGTCATCACAGAAGGGCAAACTGACCATTTTTTTGGTCCCAAAGCACATATGAATCAGGTATGCCAACAAAAACCTTCTATGTATAACTTTAATGAAATTAATCATCAATTAATAGGTGATGTAGATAGAAAAATAATAGCGGAGCTTAGTCTTAATTTTACTACATGGTGAGGTTGGAAAAGTCACTTAAATTTTCTTGGGACTCAGTATCTTTATCTGTAAAGTAAAGGTGTCGATTAGATTATTTCAGAGTCCTTTCTGACCTGATAATTATGTTTTCCACCAAGATAAAGATGATAACTCCTACTCATTAAAGAATTTATATGCCAATAACCTGCTCTTCAAAAAATATCATAAAGAACTTAAAAATGCAAAATTAGATAAATTATATGGAGTACAAATACGCTCTAATAAGTTGGAAAGCAATCACATATTGCCCGGCTAGAAATTCTGCCACCCATATGTTCATAAAAACACTGTGGTTGTTTATTGTTCTCCCTGGCAGTGCCAATCATAGTTAGCACTAATTAATGAAATTCCTGGGCATCGGTTGCCAGGAGGGTCATGCAGTGGGTGAAGCAAACTACAGTGGCAAAGTTTCCATCATTTATATTGCTGTGACAATATTGGCTCCGGTTTCAGAAACAGTAATTCCAGCTCCCAGTTCCT
Organism: Echinops telfairi; assembly: GCF_000313985.2. Lineage (NCBI taxonomy): Eukaryota > Metazoa > Chordata > Mammalia > Afrosoricida > Tenrecidae > Echinops > Echinops telfairi. Next base: position 79,761,110 of record NW_022111369.1, on the reverse strand, counting down.
GTGAGAACAAATGTAGATTGATTTATGCTCTGAGCTTCTCTAGCATATTGTCAACACTGAGATGGCTGCCAGAGCTCATCATACAAAGTGCTGACATTTTCTGGGAATCTGCTTGCCTTTATACATATTCTTGCTAGTAGCTTACATTTGCACACATTGGTTTACTTTTTTTCTTTTAAGGCTTAAGACAATGGAGTATTGATATTCAAAAATATTGCAATGTTATTAACCCAGTTTGTGCCACTGCAAAACTATTTTGAGGTCAAATCATTCTCAGATAAAAACATCAAACTTCTTGGACCCTTGTTGGCATTGACATCAGCAGGGATTAGATCTGGCTTTTCTTAGACTCATGCTTCCTTTTAAGTAAGCGCCCTCCTCCCATTTGTTTCCAGGCTTTATTATCTGCCTACTTTCATTAATTGATATATCTTTATATTCAGATCTACCTGTCCTACCTTGGCCCATATTGTGGGTTAAAGCAAATGCTAGACCTTTGGGGTTCTGATGGTTGATCTCTACTTGACTCCAATTTTAGACATATACATTAAGAAAAATCTATTCCCGGACAAGGAAAAGAGATAAATATCCCCATTGATTGTTATAGCAAAGATAGACAGATCAATGTAACAATGAAGCATCTCTGTATGGATTTGTCCACATGAATTGAAGTTTCCTTAAAAAAATGTGTTGTGGGAATTCAAAGGTTATCATGTTTCCAATTTCTAGCACATTTTTATTCTTTGTAGAAATATTCTTCAAAATTATTCTTCAAAAATCATTGAAACAAATCACAAACTTGACACATTCACTTTTCTGTTTCTTTTTCTGAAGCATTTCTTCTAGCCTGGTCTCCACTAATGTATTTTTGAAAAATTGGCCTGCAACTTAGTTATAGTAAAATATAAAAGTAACTTATATTAAAGTGCATAGTAAAACAACAGTATCATCTCATAAAGTGTAGTTATATGTACAAGCTGATGGATTTTAAACCTTCATCAATTGTCTGTCAGTTTGTTGTACTATGGTGCCTATGTGTTGCTGGAAACCACTTACTGGTGTATCAAATGCCAGGAGGGCTTGCCCAAAGTGAACAGGTGTGAGCGGAGCCTCCAGACTCAGACCTAACCATGCAGAGGGACTTGGCTCCCCACATCGGAGGAAGGAACCACTGAAAACCTTCAAACACTGAACGCCTAAGCAAAGGAAGCAGAGCAGTATAGGACATATTGCTGGAAGATGGGCCCCTGAGGATTGAGGGCACTTGAAATGTGACCGAAGCACATCTGATAGCTTGGAAGGGAGTCAACTTGAGTCTTTAAAGCCTGTTGGAGTGGAGTCTTCAGCATCTTCATTTGCTGATGGGGTATGACTCAAGAAACAGAGAAACAGCTGTAAAAATCTTCTAATGATTAGAAATTGTACTGCGTGAAATATAAAGTTAGGCAAATTGGAGGTCAAAGATGAAGTGGAACGCATAAAGATAGATATCCTAGGCACTAGTGAGCTGGAATGGACTGGTGTTGGCCACTTTGGATTAGAAAATCATATGATTTACTATTTCCAGGAACAATAACAATCAAGAGGAATGGGGTAGCATTCATTGTCAGGAAAGATCTTGCTAAACACCTCATGAAGTATAATGCTACCTGTGATTTAATTATATCTAATATTATGCCTATCTGATTATATTGTGCCTTCAAGGAAATCTAATCAATACAACTATTATTTAAAGTTATGCACCATCCAGAAAAGCTAGTGAGGGAGAAATTGAAGAGCTTTGCTAGAGACTTCGGTTAGGAATTGATCAACAATGCAATCAGGATGGATTCCGTTATCAGTAATGTAATAATGTGAGTGAGGGAATCCAAGAGGAAGGAGCAGCAGTTGGGAAAGCATGGGATTGGGGATAGAAACAAGACTGGAGATCGAATGATAGAATTTTGCAAAACCAATGACTTGTTTAAAGCAAATACCTTTTTTGCAGCAACATAAAAGCATCGATACACATGTATTTCTCCAGAAATCTAATGGACTACATCTGTGGGAAAACATAATTACTCAATATCAGCAGCTCAAACCAGCCCAGGAGCTAGCTGTGGAACAGACCATCAATTGCTCATATATAAATTCAGAGTAAAGCTGAAGAAAATGAAAACAAATCTCCAAGAGTCAAAAATGTAACCTTGAATCTATACAACTTGAGTTTTGAGAACATCTAAACAACAGATTTGAGACATTGAACACTAATGACAGGAAACCTGATGAGCTCTGGGAGAACATCAGGGCCATCATTTATGAAGAAAGCAATGGTCATTAGAAACAATAAAGAAAAAAGAAAAGATCAAAGTGGATGAGATTTTCAAATGTGCTCTTAATTGTAGCTAAAGCAAATGGAATAAATGATGAAGTCAAGCAGCTGATTCGAAAATTTCAAAGATAAGCTTGAGAAGATAAAGCCAAATATTATAACAAAGTGTACAAGGGCCTATAATCAGAAAATCAAATGGGAAGAACATACTTAATACATTTTAAACTGAAAGAACTCAAGAAAAAAATCCAAGCCTAGAGTTACAATTTTGAAAGGTTCTATAGGACAAATATGGAATGATGGAGGAAGCATCAAGAGAAGATAGAAAGAATACAGAGTCACTAACGAAAAGAACAAGCTGACTGGCGTTCCACCAGTTCAGGAGGTGGTGTAAGAGCAAGAACCAATGGCACTGAAGGAAGAAGTTCAGGGTGCATTGTAAGCATGAGCCAAAGACAAGGCTTCAGGAGTTGATGGAATATCAATTGAAATGTTTCAACAAGCTGATGAAGCACGTACTGGTGGTCTATGCCAAGAAATTTGGAAGCAGCTACTTGGCCAATTAACTATAAGAGATCCACATTTGTATCCATTCCAAAGAAAGGTGACTCGCCAGAATGGTGAGATTATAGAACCATATAATTGACATCATATGTAGGTAAAATTTTGCAGAATGTCATCTGAAAATGGTTGCACCCAGAGATTCAGTCCAAATTCAGAAGAGGATGTGGAACAAGGGATGCCATTGCGGGTGTCAGATGGATTTTGGCTCAAAGAAGAGAATACCAGAAAGATGTGTCCTTGTGTTTCATTGACTATGAAAGGACATTTGTGTGGACCCTAATAAACTGTGGATAACCTTGAGAAGATGGGGATTCCAGAACACTTCATTGTGTTTATTAGGCACTTGTATATGGATCAATAAAACAGTTGTGGGAAATGAATCAGAGTACATGGTTTAACATCAGGAAAGATATGTGAGAGGGTTGTATCCTCTCACCATATTTGTTTAATCCATATGCTGACCACAACATCAAATAAGCTGGATTATATGAAGAAAAAAGGCTTATTAACAATCTATGATATGCAGATGACACAACCTTGTTTGCTGAAAGTGAGGAGGACTTGAAACACTTGCTGATGAAGGTCAAGGATTATAGCCTTCCGTATGGATTACAACTCAATGTAAGGAAGACCAACATCCTCACAACTGGACCAAAGGTAACATCATGATCAATGGAGAAAAGGTTGAGGTTATACAGGACTTTGTCTTACTTGTATCCACAGTCAATGCTTATGGAAGCAGAAGTCAAGAGATCAAAAGACAATTAGGTATATCAATTTCAAGACTTCTTTAAGAGTATTGAAAAGCAAAGGTGTTACTTCACGGAGTAAGGTGCGCCTGACCCAAACCCTGGTATTCTCCATTGCCTCATAGGTATATGAAAGTGGAGCACTGATGAAGGAAGAACATAGAAGAATAGATGTATTTGAAGTGTGGTGTTGGAGGAGAATATTCAAAGTACCATGGACTCCTAAAAGGACAAACTGGTCAGTAGTTGAAGAAGCAAGGCCAGAGTGCTTCTTAGAGATAAGAATGGAAGACTTCATCTTGCATATTTTGGGCATGTTGTTGGGCGAGAGCAGTTCATGGAGAAAGACATCCTTTTTGGGAAAGTGGAAGGGTCTTGAAAAGGAGACGGCCATCAACAAGGTGGATGGACACAGTGGCCGCATCAATGGGCTCAGACACGGGAACAATTGTGAGGATGGTGCAGCACTGTGCAGTGTTTGTTCAGTTGTGTCCAGGGGCACTATGGCTTGGCGCTAACTAGGTGAACCCGTGTGGAGAACCGGAATGTGGCAAACACCGTGTGGATCACAACTACTGGCCTGGATCAAGAGAGCAACATCTCAACTCCCTGGAAAGCAGTTCTCATCTTCCTCCCAGTCTATACAGCTACCCACCCACCCACCCCTTAGCAATTTAAAATGATAGTCAAGTCCATCCAAGTCTCATCTATCTAAAGACAATGTTTCCATCTCTCGAACCCCTCCGGGAAGAATTCTATGTCAAAATGCCAATCTTGACAACCTGCAGGGCCTCAGATCATGCTCCTTTGAAATGTTCTGAGTATTTGGAGCAAAAGGAATTCTGAACAAGCCATTTCAGGATGGTAGGGTGAATGGGAGGAGATTTTCCCATGTAGGACAGCCCTTGCTAGCCACGAGGAATGAGCAGCTGTATTGTTATAACGAAAAGACATTCCTTGGCTCAACTTCCCTTGCCCTTTTCTCAACACTTCTGTTTTCCTGTAATGTCTTTATAATAAGCCTCTATGTCCTCTGAGAAAATTCGTCAAGATTACACCTCTGGGATCTCAAATGTACAGCTACTCACAGCCTTCTGAACTCACCTCTCTGCCTTGAATTGAACTGGCCCCGCAGATCTCCTCCTAATCTCCTGGTTTGAGCGAACCTTCATTTTTGAAAGTGCCGGAATAAGACTAAGATGAGCACATTGCTAAGAGAGCTCAGATCATAGAAGAACTGATGCACTTGAATTGTGGTGCTGGAGAAGAATATTGAAAGTACCATGGACTGCTAGAAGGAGAAACCGATCTTTATTAGAAGAATCAAGGCCAGAGTGCTCCTATGAGGCAAGGATGGCAAGACTTGGTCTTACATGTTGTGGACATGCTGTCAGGAGAGACCAGTCCCTGGAGAAGGACATCATGTTTGATAAAGCGGAGGGATAGCAAAAATGAGGGAAGTCCCTCAAGGGACTGACACAGTGGCTCCATCAAGGGCCTCAAACATAGGAACCATCATAAGGCTGGCACAGTGTTCTGTTCTGTTGTGTTGTGTATCAGGTCACCACTCCATGGCATCTAACAACAGCATCTTGTCTGCAGCCATGTATATGCTATCCACTGAAAAGGGTGTAAAAATAGTTTGCTTGGAATAAGTCTGTTTGAATTGGAACCCTTGCAGCAGCAGCCCTGGTGGCATCGTGGTTACAAGTTAGGCTGATGACCACAAGGTCAGCAGTTTGAACCTGCCAGTCACCTCCCAGGGGAAAGACATGGTTTATATTCCTGTAGAGTTACAGTCTCGGAAACCCACAGGGGCAGTTCTATGCTGTCCTAGAGGGTTGCTATGAGTCAGAATTGACTGAAGAGAGCGAGTTTGGTCTTTGAATTTTTTGTGCATATGAAAGGATAGAGGAGTTTCTATATGAATGCCAGTGGATAGTTTTCTCATTCCCAAATGGTTTATTTTATTGTTCAGTTTCTGGAAAAGTACCCAGCCCACCAAATTTTCCTTTGGATCTTCATTTTGCTTTCATTCCATGACATGGACTTGTTGAAGTTCACTGCAGCAGAGGGGAGAACGAAGTGAAAGAGCAGTCTTGCATTTGTGAGCCTTTGTAAAGGCGAATCTCTGTCCCCCTGGGGTTCTACTAAAGCATGAGGTACACTGATGGCAGGAGCAGTGGGGCTACAGAGAACGGAATTGGGGTTTCCTCATGGCAGAGTTCTGCCTTCCTCAGGGCGAAGCTTCTGGTTCCCCATAAGAAATCTGCAGGATATTCAGACCTTGGTTTCCGTCCACATGTCACCATTAAAGTTGACAATATTAATGCTGTAAGTTTATGTCATACTTTTATAGCTTATAAAATCCGTCAACTTACTTTATCTTATTATTTATTATGGCAGCCCTGTAAAGAAGCTCTCTGAGCTTGTCTTGTTTTTATTGTTCTAAAACAAGGATTTCTTAGGATTAAGGCTCTTTCCCAACGAATTCATGTGTTCATTTTCTATGTTCTGAAACTTCACACTTGGTCTCCGCAGTAAGATCCAGGGATTTTCTGTTTTTGCTAATGACTGTGAAGCACTTCTAAGTTCTACCCATATATCCAGAGCATAAAGGCAGACATGCCAAATGGTCCTTTTACGGGTTTCATGTTCTAATCCAATATTCACAAAATGGGATTTAGAGGGGCAGTTTAAACTAGGACAGATTCCCTCCCACCATTCTTCGTGTGATTAACTTTGAATTACTTTAGTCTGTGGTTTCAGAAATAACTTTTTCATGTAGATCTGACTTTAATTGAGGAGAATCCATGAGTTTGTCAAGTTGGATGCCATCTGGGGTCCTGGTGGCATCATGGTTTCGGGTTGGGCTTCTAACACAAAGGCCAGCAGTTGGCAACCACCAGTCCCTCTCAGAGAGAAAGACAGGGCTTTCTACTCACACACAGAGCTGCAGTCTCTGAAACCCACCAGTGTAGTCCTACCCTGGCCCATAGGGGCGCTGTGAGTTGGACGCGTTCAATGGCAGCGAGTTTTGAGAGAGGCAGGAGCCTGGACTAACATAGAGTAGGTTATGGTAGGTGACTGCCAGCTATTAAGTGATCAAATGGTTCATTATTGCTTGTTATTATTTTATAGCCAGAATAAAAGCTTTGTTGATTTCCTAACTCCATGGAGACTATCACAGAATTTACCAATTTGAATAAAATATGCAATTTTATTCTAATATTCTGGGTATGATCAGTAGCTGCGATCCTTATAAATCATTGCGGAACTCCTGAAAGAGGGCGTAGCCAAAACGGCAGGCATATTTCCTTTGTTTTTAGATGAGCGATTTTGATGATACATTATTTAAAACATATGCAGGAGAAGAAAGAATAAACATTGCTGCTTAGATCCTTCCTGCACGCTCCATTTCACAGAAATGTCAGAGCAGAGCTGTTCTTCCAGCCACTGCGTCTGAAGAACTGTGGATGGCAATCCAACCACAAAAATGATGGCGTTTGCTCAGTGTTGTCGTGGATTTTGCTTTCTGTGCCGGCACACAATTATGTTGCTCTAGCATATCACGCAAAAGAATCATAAAAACAAAACAAACCGCAGAGAAATAGAAAGCAAGATAATTTTTTCCAGCTTTCTCTTTATAAGTTCCACTGCATGTAAGTTTACAAAATGCAATTTTGGGCTTATGAGTTAATCAAGAAATACTGTGAAGGCATTTCAAGCTTTGGGTAGTAGAAAATCTCGGTTAACATGGAAATAAGATACCGAACATGAAAAAAGGCCACATCATATGGGAAATTTAATTACAATGAAATGATAAATGAAGAAAGGCATATTTTAGCTGATTTGCAGCTAATCTCTATTAGAAGTCCAGTTCCCAAGGAAACCCATATCTAAAAACAAGTAATAAGAAGAATTATGGAGCATGATAAACTGCATTTGAAAAAGATTTTGAAAAGCTAACAGCAGGCCCATCAGCTCAGAAACACATTTTGAATTCTAAAAGAAGCACTTTGGGATGAACTTAGCTTTCTTTGGAGAATCATGAACTGCCCATCATGACAGTAACACAGGCACTTTCTACATGGAATCATAGACAGTGTGTTTGTTAGAGTGTCCAAGAATCTAAGGTTTAGAATACATTTGGAATGGCATATTTGTATATGTTTTTATTTTGATGTGAGTTTCACTATGGTTTAAGAGATCAAAGCCTTATGGTGAGACACAGTATGGTCATATCTGTGAATCTGTTTGATTTCAAACATTGTGTCTTTGTGGCAACATTCCTGCTGATTTATGCAAGTGTGTTTGGAATGAGTCAATGACAATTTGCCCATCTGGAAGACCCTTTGATGGACTCATGCCAGTACAAGGTACTACCCACAGTGGTCTCACCAAGGGGTGGCCCACAGAGTCCAGAGAATATTCCAGCAGAATATTCTTTAATTTCAGATCCCCGGGAGTAAACATCTTAGCAGTGGGAGGTATGGGGATGTTGTGTGGTGGTGAGCATATATTCTAGGTTATGGTATTTTAAAGGAGCAGAATATATGTCTCCATGTATGCTGCAAGTATGCACAAAGCATGAGAAGAGACAGAGGAGCAAACCCCATGGGCTAAGGTGCAGGATGATGATGGCAAAACGGGGAGGGATGCTGATTAGTAAGTAGTCCTGGTAGTACAGTGGTTTAAACATTCGCCAGCATTTCAAACCACCCAGTCCCTCTGAGAGAGAAAGCTGAGGCTGTCTGCCCCTGGACAAGGATTGTCCGTAACGATTTTCAGCCTTGGAAACCCTGTGAGGGCGTCTTATCGAGTTGGCATGAATGGGAATCAACTCAAAGGCCGTTGGTTTGGTTTGGTTTTGGATAGCTTTGTAAACATTTTCATTTTATATTTTCTGTTTGTTTTACATATTTGATAGCCATAACATTTTTCTTTCTTAAATTAAAAAACATTCTTAACTCACTGAATGTCATAACATAAACGATTATTTAAAATTCCTTTTCAGGTTGGCTTGTTACTGATGCGTCTTCTGTATCTGACGAATAGACCTTGGCATATATTTCCTTATGTGCTTTGTAATTTTTGTTTATCAGCTCATTAAAAACAAAACAAAACAAAAAGCCCACAACAACTTTTAAGTGTGAATTGGGTGAATGGTTGTTCATTATCAGTTTTGTACCCAACAATTCATTCCATTCATGGAATCCCATCAATGTACCAAATCTCTTCAATGTATCATCACTCTTTCTATTTCTTCCTGCATTTCCTGTTTGCACGCTTCCTTCTTTCCTAACCGTGAGAACTTCCTCCTGTGGTAAACTGTCATTTTGACCTTAATTATTTCCATTGCTACTTGATGACTGTCATTTTGCTACTGTTATGAATCAGGCGACCCCTGTGAAAGGATTGTTCGACCCCCAAACGGGTCGTGACCCACAGGTTGAGAACTGCTGGTTTAAAGGCTCCTAAGAGAAAGAAAGGAGCCTGAGTAGAACCCTGGGTTGAACATTGGCCTGCTCACCTTGGAGTCAGCAGTTTGAAGCCATCAACTGCTTGGGGAGAGAAAGATGAGGCTTTCTACTCCTGGAAAGAGTTACAGTCTTGGAACCCACAGGGCCAGTTCTAGGCTGTCTATCAGGTTGCTGTCCGTGG
>NW_022111369.1:79735048-79750611 GCF_000313985.2 Echinops telfairi | reverse complement strand
ACCCCTGCTAGTGCTGAGATGCTTATTCGTTCACTGACTCAGCTTTCCTCCTGCAGTCGGCATCATTGCCTCTGTTTTGTGAGGTGGAGGACTTTTGGACTGGTGTTGGGTTAGTGGGTTAATGTTGGACTTGTGGGCTTCGGCAACATTGGGTTGGGATGTATTCGTGATGCACACTTTCTTTACATAAAACTCTCTTATACAAGAGTTGCTGTGGATTTGTTTCTCTAAAGTATCTAGACTAATACAGTTGCTAATGGGAAATTTGGTTGATTAAATCCACCTACAGTGGCATCAAAGTCTGGGCTGTTAACCACAGGCTGAGCATTTTGAAACCACCTGCTGCTTTGCCGGAGGAAAGTGAGGGGTTCTGTTGTCATCGAGCATCATGCCTTGGAAAGCCATAGAACTGGTCTATGGCAGTGAGCTTAGTTTGGGAGTAGGGCCTCAGAAGCAAAGTCTGAAACCTGTTTCTAGAAAGTCAACAACAGGACTCTCCCACAGTTCCCCGACACAAACGGGGTCACCAGGGTGTCGCGCCAACTCCTCAGCACCACTTTCTGTTTCATTTCAGTGCTTCTTGATTGAAGTATTAATACTTATGATCCCATTGCTTTCACCACGCTCTGTTCTTTTCAAAGTTATGGCCTTTGTAGAATGCTATTTTCTGCTCTGAATCCTTGTTATTCACTGTCCATGTTAAAAAGGGTATTTCAAATTTATGACATTTCTTTGTTTTTGTGCTGTCAGAAAGTGCTGGTTTCCTGTGTCAATTCAGCAGAGCGCTTTGATCTAATGTGTCCTTTTAACTTTTCTAACCTTCCTTTTTAATGGGGTAAAAATAGCATCAGTTTTGCTGTTGTGAGTATTAAATGAAAGAGTAAAAACACTTATTTGCTGGGTAAAGACTAATTGAGCAGTATATGTTATTATCATGGAAACGCTGTAGAACTTGAGATGCTCAGTACTTTATAGCAATAGTTGTGGTTGTTATTATGAAGGCTCATGTCCCATTCGTTTACCAGTGGGAAGCATATCAAGAATGGAAAGTCTTCGCAAATAGCACCAGAAATATTCAAGTATTTCTATCATCTATAAGCCATCAATGCTTTGAGAATCACTGTCTCATATGCTTTGACTAAGTTAGTGGTTCTCAGTTGGGGGCCACTTTGCTTCCAAAGGGACATTTGGGAATGTCTGCAGAAGACAGTTTTTAGTGTCATTACTAGGGGGCAGGTGGCAACTGGAATGCAATGAGTTAAAGCCAGGGATTTTGCTAAACACACTACACGGTTGATATAGTTAGTTTGTTGTGCCAACCTGGCTGATAAACACATGTGGAGTTAATTGAAGGGTGGAGGGATAAATGCCTCAATGAGCCTCACTTTTCTAGTTCTCAGGGTCTCTTGCTTTGTGATGGTCGCACCAGGGTGCAGCTGCCTTAGCCAGTTCCCTGGTTCAGCTGGTAAAGCTCACTTCCTGCAAGACATCCCCAAGGAGAAGCCACATAGATCTACCCCGACTCAGCCCTGGGTGTAGGAGCAGCTGTGTGGAGAACCATGCCAGCACTGAGATGCTTACACTTTCACTGACTGGGCTTTCCTCCTGCAATCGGTGTCATTGCGTGTGTTTTGTGAGATGGAGGAGGACTTTGTGGACTGGTGTTGGACATATGGGTTAATGTTGGACTTGTGGGCTTGGGCAGCACTGGGTTGGGATGTTTTCTTGATGCACACTTACCCTTTATATAAAACACTCTCTGATACATGAGTTTCTGTGGATTTGTTTCTCTAATGTACCTAGACTAACACAACTGTACAGGACAGCTCTCAACAAAGAATCATTTGGTCCAAAATTGCAATGGTGGTGAGGCTGATGGGCTGAAACATAAGAACAATTATGAGGATGATGCAGACCCGGGCGGTGTTTCATTTTGTTGTACACAGTTATTATGAGTCTGAAATGATGGGAAGATACCAAACAACAACAGCAAGGTTCCCTGATAGCTTCATGGGTTCTGAAAGATCAACAGTTCAAAACAGCCAGTCATTCCTGGGAAGAAACATGAGACTTTCTATTTCTGCCAAGATTTATCATCTTGGAAACCTAGAAGGGCAAGTCTACTCTGTCATATAGGGTCTCAAACTTTCCATGTCTCAAATTCAGTTTATTTTAAACCATTTGTCTCATGACCAAGGCACTCCTAATTATACTCTTTACTGAGTTCCTAAGGTGCATGGTGCTGATTGTTAATAAGTTGGCCACGAAGGTCATCAGTCTGATCCAGTGGGGGAAACCTTTCATATAACTCAGATTTCTTTAGCAGTTCAAGGTGAGGGGAAGTTACAAATTCACATATCTAAGTGGCAAAGTAATAACAATGACAAAAAAACCCACAGAATGGCCACTGTAGCACAACAACAGAAACAGACACCAACATATGCACAGAAAGTCAATTGGATTTAGGTTAGGTTTTTAGAGAGAATGTGAATTTAGCAAGAGCTGTCTTTAGTTCCTGGAGTAGATAGGATCTAACAGTTTGTATTGCTCAAATTGCAGGATTTTCTAGAAATAGAATATTTCTAAAATATTTCTTCTAAAAATCCACCCATCTTCGTATCAACTCCCCCTCGCAAAGGCTCTTTTAAAAAGCCTCTTCTACTGTATTCTAATGATGTGTTTATGTCTATGTCTCCTTTTCTTTATTGGGGCCTCCTTTTGAGGGAAAGTGTGTTGCCCATTTATTTTTATTTCCACAGCATGCATATTGGAATGTAATACATAGAAGACACCCAATCAATGCTTGAGCTGAAGACTGCATGGAGGAATAAGTACCAGCTATTCCTGGGCTTGCCAGTGTTTCTAGAAATGTACACTCCAAGTGAGCTAGACGGTGGACAGGGGACAGGGCAGTGAGTGGATCGAAAGTGGAAGAGAGAAATTAAGGCCCACCACCGCCCCGGCTCAAGGACATAACAGAGTTGTACGTGGCTGGAAAGCAATATCAGAAATTAAAGGACCTTGGTGTACAGTGATCTAAAATGAAATTTGAACAGAGACACAAATAATTCCTGTTGTCTCAGAACCAGGCAAACATCCCAAGTCTCTGCAAATAGCAATGGCAGCCTCAAAGCCAAGAACATACTTTGCTCGTGGATGGGTCTGGGGGTGACTTGAGTTTATGCAAACCAGCCAGGCTTTTCCCAGGCATAGCTTAGCACAGCATCCAGTAAATGGTATTTTTAAAAAAATATAAAACAGGAATGTTCAAATAGAGCACCCTATCTTTATTGTCACCGCTGATTTGCTCATTTCAGGAAGAGCTGTAACATGAACCCAGATCTGGGGAAATACACATCTTAGGGGAAAATTTATTGTACCTGTCTGGATATGAGTATTTTTAAAATACTCATATTGTGTGTGCTCTTTAAAGACAACTGCTTAATTTATTTTAAGCTAGTTTAAGTAGGATGCAGCCATACTCTCAACTGAAAATATACATGGAATTCTTATCTTCGGCAAAGCAAGATTCCAGTGTGACTCACTCACTACTCTTCAGTGAGTGGAGACTCTGTCGCTTTGATGTTTTAATTCACTAGGTATTTCATTCACTGTAAAACATTTTTTAGTAGAGAGGCTTCTGTTTTGAGCTACAATTAATCAGAACATTCTTCATAATCTGTAACACTGTAATAGATACTCTTGTTGCACATTGCAAGAAATTAATAGCCACTATAATGCCGTTGATGTCCAAATTGTTGGGAGTCTTTATTCTAGCCAGCGGCCATCAGGAGGATGGCTAAAAAATCCACGCCCCCCCAAAGGCATGAGCACTATTCAGATGGGGTTTATTAAGAACAGACTGCAGCTGGTTTGGCAGGGTTGGAGGGGAAGGGTAATGGGTGGATTGAAGCTATTACATTCCTTGCAGTGGGTATGTGGGGACGGTTGTGGGGGCTACAGTCTACATGTCTTCCAGCAAGCAGATTACAGAGGTCAGATAAGCATTAGCCTTTGCCTAGATTTGGGAGGCAGGGTAGAATGGGGTAAGGGTCAAAGGGCACATTCCAAGAACAGAAGGCTTGGGTAACTATGCAACATACCTCCAGACAAAGCCATACACAGGGGAGAAAGGGGTTCCATGCTTTAGGGATGAGAGAGGCCTGGAAAGTATTTTAAAGTCTAAAGTGGGGTCACACAAGTCAAGCTTTGGAGAGGTTCTTCCACTATATAAGAGATTTGGTGGCAGAGTGTGTTATGTATTGGGCTGTTAACTGTAAGGTTAGTAGTTCAAAATCACCAGCTGCTCTGAGGGAGAAAGATGAGGCTTTTTACTCCTCTAAAGATTTACTATCTCAGCAACCCACAAGGACAGTTCTACCCTGTCCTATGGGGTTGCTATGAGTCAGAATCGACTCACTGGCAGTGAGAGGCACTACATAAAGAGCCCTGGTAGTGCCGTGGGCTAAAACATCATGCTGCTCATTCCAAGGCCAGCAGTTCAATCCCATCAGACACTCCTTGGTCCAAAGATGGCGCTGTCTGCTCCTATAAAAAAGTCCATCCTCTTAAACCCTACAGTGCCACAGGCCTTACTCCATTCATACCGCCCTGGTTGACTCTACTTTGAGAAAGCAGTTCCTCATTACATTTCAAGTGCCCACTGATGCAAGGGGCCCATCTCCCTGTACTCTCTCCAATCATGTTTTGCTTCGATTCCTTAGGCCTTCAATGTCTGACAACAACGTTTTGACTCGATGCAGAAAGTTTTCAGGGGTGCCTGACCCAAGCCATGGTGTTTTTCAATTGTATCATATGCATGTGACAGTTGGACATTGAAAAGGAAGATGGAAGAAGAATCAATGCATTTGAGTTGTGGTGCTGGAGAAGAATATTGAAAGTACCATGGACCTCCACAATAACAAGCAAATCTGTCTTGGAAGAAGTACAGCCAGTGTGCTTTTTAAAGGCTAGGTTGATAAAACTTTGTCTTACAGACTTTGGGCATGTTGTCAGGAGAAACCAGTCTCTGGAGAACGACATCACGCATGGTTCAGTGGAAGGACAGTGAAAATAGGAAGGCCTTTTTTTAACAACATGGAGCAAGACGGTGCTGCAACACTGCGCTCAGCCGTAGGAGCCTTGATGAGATAGCTCAGGAGAGGGCAGCTCTTTGTTCTGGTGTGCATTGGCTCACTGTGGGCCAGAACCAACTCAATGGCACCTAACCACAGCAAGAAACCACACACAGAGTCATTCATTGTGGTTTGGAATCCATGCCATGGCAGTGGGGTGGGCCGTGGGTTTAGGCATTGTAAGGGAAAATGGTACCTTAAGCAATTTTATCCCTTCCATGAATGTACTAAACAAATATAAGGTTACTTCATTTGAAACTCATAAGTTTACATTAGAAATTTCCTTATTATTAGATAGTAAGCAAAATGTGAATATATTTTTGTGAAAAATTCTAACTACACCGAGACTGTAAAACCATTCCCTACATCTCATTGCCAGATGTGGCCACCTGAGCTAGCTGTTTATCCAGACTCCTCAGCAACAGATTTGCCTTCCCTTACTCAGTTAGGGCTACTGCCACGGGGGCCACTGGTTCTGCCAATGGTACTTCCTGGAACACCTGTCCAGATGGCTTCCTGGAAGGTTTCCTAATAGGAGATGGAAAGAGCGGAGATGAGACTTCCTCTCAGTGTCCCCCCCATTCCTGTCAGTATAAACCACCAGCCACTTCTCCAGAGAAAAACAGTGCTTTCTTCTCCTGTAAACACTTACAGTCTTGGAAACCTGCAGGGACAGTTCTGTCCTGTCCCATAGGGTTGCTATAAATTGGCATCAACTCAATGGCAGTGATTTTGATTTGTTAGTATTAAGTATCCCTGGTGGTATGATGGGTAGTATGTTGGACAGTTACCTGCAAGGTCAGCAGTTTGAAACCACCTGCCCCTCTACCAGGGAAAGATGAGGCTTTGTACTCTTGCGAAGAGTGAGAATCTTAGAAAACCACACAGGGGCTGTTCTGCCCTGTCCCATAGAGTCACCATGACTTGAAATCAACTCAGCCAGTAGGTTTGCTTTTTGTGTTGTTAGTATTTATTCAGGTCTCCACATTCTCTTAACAATCTCAGAACCAGCTTCAGGAATCCCTCTGAAATACACCTTAACTAGTTGCCTGAGAACAACTCCTGGGGCCTCTTCTTAGTGTGCAAGTTCTGGTAGCACCCTCTCTTTTGTTTTGTTTTATTTCCTTAGACTAAAGAAGGCAGCTCTACCTGAAGTTATTATCTCTGATTTCCCTCAGTATTCC
Organism: Echinops telfairi; assembly: GCF_000313985.2. Classification (NCBI taxonomy): domain Eukaryota; kingdom Metazoa; phylum Chordata; class Mammalia; order Afrosoricida; family Tenrecidae; genus Echinops; species Echinops telfairi. The sequence continues at coordinate 79,744,292 of NW_022111369.1, read as the reverse complement.
CTTTGTATTCTCTCAGACTTCCAGTGCTTTGGTTAAATATTCTCCATTTGAAATACAATTGACCTTGAACAACACCAGGGTTAGGGGCTGTAGAAGGCCTCCCAGCTAAAAATCTGCATATAATTTACAGTTACTCCTGGAACTGCATATATTTGAACTAGGCAGGTACAAACCCATTTATGGATTGTTTCCCCCCTGTTGCTATGCCATTGAATTTAGGAGTGGGGAGTGTTCACTTAAAATGCCTTTGTGTGATGCTAATTATCTCCAAGGGGGCAGTTCAAACACCTGTTGCTCAAGGGTCCTCTGCATAATGGGTCAACTTTTCAGTTCTTGTTGGCCCCAAGCAGAGGTAACATGCTCTGCTTGATTTCCTTCCCTGTGGATATGTTTCTCTTTTTGATTCTCAGTGAAATGTTTTATACTTTTGTCCATCGTTATTTACGTATGAAAGAAGGTGAAAAGTGAGAGTGTACCAACATAACAAGTCCACAGAGAGGCGTGAAGGAGAGGGTAGCATTGCTCCTGATAGATGGCGCCTTTAAGAAAACGAAATCCAATCTCAAACCCACTGCCATGAAGTCTGTTCCGATTCACAGGAACCTTACATAGAATTGCTGAGACTGGACATCTCTGAGGAGCAGACCGCTTCATTTTATACCCTCCGATGAGCCGGTGGTGGTCGTGGTGCTAACCACGACCCTTTAGTTAGCAGCCCAGTGCTTGCTCATTGCACCCCCAGGATGCTAAGAAGATATGCCAAATTAAATGTCCAGTTTAGAGTGTGGCTTCTCCCTCGTTGATTATTTCTAAGCACTCTTTTTAGGACAGTGCCTAAAAACGACCATTTGTTGTCTTGGTTCGGTGCCTTGAAGTCTTTTCTGACTCCTAGTGACCCTTTTACAACAGAAGGAAACACTGCCTCGTCCTGAGCCATTCTCACAACTGTCGTTAGGTTGGAGCCTATTGTTGGAGCCACTTGTCAGTCTAGGTCACTGATGGTCTTCTTCTTCTTCAGGAACTGGCCTTTCTCCAAAATGTGTTCAAATATGTGACACAAAGTCTCTTCAGGTTGTCTTCTAAGGAACACTCTGGCTATCCTTCTTCCAAGACCGATTTGTTTGTTCTTTTGGCAGTCCATGGTACTTTCAGTATTCTGTGCCAACAGATAGACAGATGTATCAATTCTTCGGAGATATTCTTTATTCACGGTCCAACTTCCACTTGCGTGTGAGGTGATTGAAAATACCATGACTTGAGTCAGGTCCTCAGTCTTGAAAGTGACATGTTGGCTCCTCAACACTTTAAAGAGATCTTGTGTAGCAGACTTACCCAACGCAATTTCCTTTCGTTTCTTGACTACCATTTCCATATGCATTGATTGTGCTACCTAGTGTGGCTATAATGTCAACAAGGAAAATACCACAGATGGAGGCTTTGTTTTCTCACAGTCTGGAGGCTAAAAGTCTAACTCAGGATATTCGCCCTGTTGATTTCTTCTGCTACTCTCTCTCAGTTTCTGTTGTCCTCCAGCAGTCCCTGCCATTCCTCTGTTTATGGACAATCTTCACATGACTGCTAATCCCCCTTGTGTTTGCTGAGGTCTGCGCTTATTCTGCTTTCTTCACAAGACAATGCTCAGAAGTGAGTAGGTTTAGAACGTTTCTTATTCCATAATGACTTCATGAATATTACAAAAGAGAACCACTATTCTCAAACAGGGCCACATTCATAGACACAGAGGCTAAAGCTTCAACCAAATCTCCATTTAGACATAGTTTAATTCATAAGAGAAGGTAAGTAGCAATTACCAGGAATGGATCTTGAGAGACAGGTGGACCACCATACAGGATTATCAGTAGGATTATTGTAACCAGGAAAGAAGTGGTTAGTTAGTAGAAATATCTTTGGAGGCTCTGGGATGTTCGGAATTTGCTGTTTCCAAGGTCAGTTTAGCCAACCTCCAATTCTAAGAAGTATGCAAAAGCATGACTTCTTTGAGAGTAAGATGAATACACTCAGCTGATCCGGGAAGCAAAGCAAGAAGAAGCGAGCAGGAGATTTCAAGCCAGCCGGCTTGATGATGGCAACAAGTTTCACTGTTGCTCTCTTGCCTGGTGAAGTGCAGTCGTTTTTCTGGATCTCTAGTCACTATTATCCTGGGATTTTCTTTGCTGCTGCTGTGTGTGTGTGTGTGTGTGTGTATTGATTTTTCTAGTTCCTACTCATAATTTCCTGTTTCCAGGATCGCTTCCTTAGCCCGATAGCTTCCTAGGAAATGCGTCTTGAAGATGAGTATTTTCGAGACTGACTATCTGAATTGATAGTCAATTTCTGATTGATGGTTTTCTTGGGCATAGAACTATGCTGGTGGAGTTCATGCAGACTGATGGCAACTGCATGTACCAACACAGCACTGTGCGACCATGCATCATCCCTAGGATCAGAAGTATGTTTGAGTTCATCTTGGGACTACTGTGTCAATCTGTATCACCCAAAGCCTCTCTCGCTCTCAACGGCTCCCGTTTCACAGAACATGAGGTCCTACTCTAGCCATTGGCTCTAATTTTTTAAACTATTTTTTGGTTGAACCAGCTATAGGCTTATAGACCAGATCATCAATTTTATATTTAATAGTTCACACCATTTGGTTTAAACTCATCCATGGAATACCAAAAACACTGCCATCGAGTCAATTCCCATTCATAACCACCTTAAAGGACAGGATAGAATTGAACCTGTGAGTTTCTGAGACTGTAACTCTTTAAGAGTAGAGAGTCTCATCTTTCTCCTACGGAGCAGCTGTTGGTTTAGAACTGCAGCCCGTGTAGTTATCAGCCCAACTTGTTACTCACTACCCCAGCAAAACTCATTGTTTTTGCCTGGTACACTTAGAATTCTCGCAGACATGCTAAACATGACATTTTGCCTCTATTCTACTGCCATCGATCCACTTAGCTAAGACTGGGGCTTGCCCCCTGTGCATTTGTGTATGTTTCTCCTTCTGCCCTTGGATGCCCTTTCTGCTTTTCTTCATTTGGATTTCTTCACCATTTGTTATGGATTCAAATGTGTTCCCTGATTATATGGATCAGCTTGGCTAGGATATGATTTTTCAATATTCTGTAGTTATCCTCCATTTTGTGATCTTATGTAATTATCCTATGTGTTGTACAGCCTACTCTCTAGAACATTAATGAAACAGGAGTAGTGGCAATTAAGTTAATGAGGCATGATGCAAACTATAGTTTTAGGCTATGATTTTAGTCAATCTCTTTTGAGATATAAAGCAATTAAACAAGTGGGCAGAGATCAGAGGGACCTACTATCACTAAAAAAGAACTGAGTGGAGCATGTTCTTTGGACCCATGGTTCCGATCCTGTGAAACCCCTGAACAATCCTGAGATTCTCACCAAGGCACATGGACATCTATAAGGAATGTGGGCCTCCCGATGCTTATAGGAGGCAAAGACATTCCTCTGAAATTGTGAACCAAGAGAGAAAAGGCCTTTCCTTAGAAATGATGCCCTGACTTTGAATGTTTAACTTTGCAAACTGTGAGAGAATAATTGTCTGTCAAAGTTATCCGCTTATGGTACCTCTGTCATAATAGCACATGAAATAACAAATTTAGAATTTAGCTCAGGAATTATAATGTCTTAGACGCTCACACTTAACCTCCAAACTATCCCTTTTCTCTTTGGAGCCTGAGTATAATCAAACTTCTATCATGAAGTTGATTCTGACTCGTGCCAATGCTATAAGTGGTTTTGAATGCTGTAAATCTTTATAGGAGCAAAGAACCTCTTCTTTATCCCATTGAGCAGCTGGTGGGTTTGAACCATTAACCTTGAGTTTAGTAGTCCAATGCTTATCAGATAGGACCCCTAGGGAAGCTTACCCAGTGCATACCTCAGCTCATGTTGTGTGTTCTGTACTCAGCTCATACACTATTAAAGTTCCAATACATGTTTTTGTCTTTTTCTTCCCCAAATGCTCAATTTCTCTGGTGAAGGGATTGTGTCATTTATATTTTTATGCCTAGTGGCCAGCACGCTGCCATTCCATGATAGGTATTCAATAAATATTTGCTATTAAACTAAATAAATATATCATTTTACTCCAGTTGTGGTTTTATGTTAATGATCCGGAACTTCTGAACATTTTACTGATGTCTCTACCTGTAGTTTATTTTTATTTTCTGTGTTGAGATATTTCATATTCACATTATAAATTCAAAACAGCTCTGACATCAGCATTCTTTTTACAGTCACTTTTATAGTATGTAGGAGCTTAAATGCTGAGACTAATGGGCCTTATTTAAAACATTAAATATGAAACTTAAGTTTCACATTATTAAGGTATTATCTCAGTGGATTCTGAAATATTGACCAATAGCTTGATAAGAGCAGTGGACTTCAGATAGGCAAGTTCAGGATATCGTGTTAAAGGGTAGTTATTGAGATCAAGCCAACACTGTGTAGTTTTGGGGGTATATATATCATCTGGGTGCTATAAACCTGGATGAGAATAAGTGAAATATTAGGCATTCTCATCAATGTTTATTAAAGTAGATCTCAGAAAAGATGATAGCAAGTGAGAGGCATTTTCTATTATAAGTGAAAGCAAAGTGCGTCCTTTTATAAAGGCAGCAATGCATGGAAAATCCTTTTATCACTGCAAAACTCAGCCGTTTGAATAGAACAAAGGGTTACTGTGTGACTTCAAATCAAGAAAAGTGTGTGTCAGGATTGTATCCTTTCAGCATGCTTATTCAGTAGATATACTGAGCCAGGAATCTGGGAAGCTAGACTATGTAAAAAAGAATGTGGCATCAGGCTTAGAAGGAGCCTCCTTATCAAACTGTGATGTCAGATGATACAACCTTACTGAAAGCGGACTTGAAGCACTTATGCATGAAGACAAAAGGTGATAACTTACGATGTGGATTACCCTTCCACACAAAGAAAGCAGACATCTTCACATCTGAGGGATCGCGGAAAATGGAAGTTGTGAAGGATTTCATGTTACTTGGTTCTATGATCCATACCTACAGAAGCATTAATCAGAAAATCAAATTGTATTGGTAAAATCTGCTGCAGGATGCCTCGTTAGTGTGCTAAAGAACAAATGTACCACTTTGAACAGTGATCTAGTGTGTTCACCTGACTCATGCCTGGCAGTGTACATCACATCATGTGCAGGAGAAAGCTGGACAATGAGCAAGGCAGACCGGAGAGGAACTGAAACATCTATGTCGTAGTGTTGTCAAGGAATATGAAGTATACCAGGACTTCTAGAAGAACAAACCAACCTGTGTTGTAAGCAGTACAGCTAGCATGCTTCTTCAAAGAAGATTCCGAGACTCTGTCTCGTGTACATTGGAGCCGTTATCAGAGGGCCAGTCCTAGAACAAGGCCATCACGCTTGATAAAGGAGAAGGTTATCATAAAAGTGAAAAACACACTAAGAGGGATTGATGCAGGTGTTGCAGTGATGGACTGAATCATGGGAACCCTTGTGAGGGTGGGATAGGAACAGGCGGTGTTTTACTCTTTGTTACATGGAGATGCCTAGGTTGGAACCAACTTGACAACATCTGACAACAATATTCTTGAGAAAACACTTTTTAACTAATTGAACCTTGCTGTCCATCTACCAAACGCAGGATTTAGTGTTCCTTATTTCTGACAGGTTTGGAGGACTACTGTGGGTGCTGGGTGCCGTCAAGTCTGTTCTGACCCAGAGCGACCCTAGGCACAGCAGAACGAAACAGTGCAAGGTCTTGCACCAGCACTGCCATTGTTGCCATGCGTGAACCCATTGTTGCAGCTACAGTGTCTATCCATCTCACTGAAGGCCTTCCTCTTGTGTGCTGCCCCTCCACTTTATCAAGCGTGATGTCCTTTCTAGGGATTGGTCCCTCCTGACAAGATATCCAAGGTATTTAAGAACCCCCTCTCTGGGGGATGGACAACAGATAAGTGGATGAAAGGAGACATCAGTCAGTGTAAGACATGAAAAAATAATAATTTATAAATTACCAAGGGTGAAGGAAGGAGGGGACAAATGAGGTGCTGATACTAAGGGCTCAAGTAGAAAGAACATGTTTTGAACATGATGATGGCAACAAATGATGTACAAATGTGCATGACACGATGGATGGATGGATGGATTGTGATGAGAGTTGTATGAGGCCCCAATACAATGATTTTAAAAAACAAATAAAGAAGAACTCCTGCCATCCTTCTCTCTAAGGAGCCCGCTGACGGTACTTCTTACAACACAGGTCAGTTTGTCCTGGCAGCCCCTGGTCCTTTCATTCGTCTTCTCCAGCACCACACTCAAATGCACCCATTCTTCTTCTATCTTCTTTATTCAATGTGCAGATTTCATTTACACGTGATGCAATGGAAAATATCATGACTGGGGCCAGCCACACCTTAGTCCTCAAAGTAACGTCCTTGTTTTCAGTACTGTAAGGAGGTCTTGTACAGCAGATTTAATTAATGCAATACTTCTTTTGAGCTCTTGACTGCTGCTTCCATGAGCATTGGTGTGGGGACGAGATGAGTTAAGGAAGGCAGTTGGGGTCATTGGTAGAATTCTTCACTTTTTTGTGTTCATCTGTGTTCATCTCCCTGCCAAGGTACTTTATGCACAGCCACTGTCTGTCTGTGCAGGCTTGCATGTTGTTCTAATTCCAGCCATATTTTCTTATGTGATTGATTATAATTCTCAACCACATGCTTGTGGTTGTAAACTCATTTCAGATGGAGTTCTCTATTATACACATGGATGGGATTCTGGTGACATTAAAACCTCACTTTAGCAGGTAGGGTGACCCAAGTCAAACCCTCTGTTCCTTGGGGATAGAGACTTTAGACTCTACATTATTGGAGGGTGTGATTTAAGATACTTTCCTTGGCTTTCCTTAGGGAAATGATCGGCTAACACAAAGACCACATATCCATCAAAGTTATTCTTCCATGTAGAAGAATTGTCTGGGCCACATCGAGAAATCCCAGGACCATTTGGAAGAGCTTGTCCAAGATCAGTGTTGGAAGTGGTAGAGGCTGCCGAGACTAGGTGGATCAGACTGTGGCACAGAGGAGCAGGGCGGAGACTATGGGCTACTTTCTCCTCATCTGGCCCCAAAGCATGGAACTGTGGGACAGAGCAATGGGAAATCTGGCTTTCGGGACCATGGAGGCAAAAACCAATGGACCAAGTGGCTGAGAAACTGCGAACAAGAGAGAGACATGGATGCTGGCTGAGGAGAAGTATTGCGGTGTCCCAAAGGTTGTGTCGTTTCTGTGTGCTGATTCTGACTTGGGGTGACCTGTTAACTTACCTAATAATCCTCTTGAATTGTGATGAGAGTCTGTGACTTTTATGTGGCCATCGCAACAAATTATTGAACCCAGTATAGAAGTAGAATGTGAGAGGAACCGTTGGTGTCAGAAGAGGTAAAGAATGATATGGCGTGTGGAGGCATGTCTGACCCCTGCCTCATGGCACTAAGGAAGCAAGAGGAGGTCAGACATGGCCCCTAAGCTCTTTATTGCACTGCTAAACAAGTTTTATCAGAGCATCCAGACCAGACAAGATCACTGAAACTCTATGGATCACCATGGCCTAATTTTGCATGAATGGAGTTAGTATCAGTGGTGGGCTGACTCCCTGACAGTGAACGAAGCAACGATGACAGTGCATGAAAAGTCATTAGAACAGTGGTCGGCACATGGCTACTTTATTTGTTCTTTTGGTGCTAATTATTTTAACATCATTTTCCACAAGAGTGTAAAGATCACAATATTTGTGTCTGCATTGCCTTCTTTTAACTTGTTATATATTTTTAGGAATAAAGAATGTAGCTTCTTGACTTTTATTGACTATTGCACCAAACATAATCATATATTAATGCTAGGCATTATTTTGTAAATCTGGCTCATGTATTCCTACATCACAGCGCCAATAATGACTTTTCATTTACAACTTTCCCCCTAACTTTCTTGGCTTGGTCCATTTCTCTGTGCACTTCCCTTCTCTTGTGATCTAAGGATGTTGTCCTTAGCTGAAGACATCTTGTGAGCTCTCGTTTCCTTTCCTTCCTATGATGCTCTTTCAGCCGGCTAACATAGTGAGCTGCTATCTGCAAGGTCATCAGTGGGACCCAAGGTCTTTGTTCCACTGGAGCAAGACTAGGTTTTCTACTCCCCAAAAGAGTTGCATGACAGTCTCAGAACCCCCCAGGGGCTCTTCTACCCTGGGCTATAGGGCCACTCTGAGTCAGCATCGACTCATTGGCAATGAGTAACCCAAACCTCAACTGAGGACAACTTTCTCTGAGTTTATTCAAGCCCCATGAGCAAGGTTGGGACTACATTCAAGCACATTTCATTAAAGAGCACACCCCAAGCCGTGAACATTTAAGTCACTATGATGAGAAGAAGCTGAATACAAACTGCCTGTGTGACCTAGTTCAGGTTGGCTAAACTTGTGCTTCTCAAATTTGCTTATTTTGTGCCTAAGCCAGTAATTTTACACAATGGTCAGTAATAAGTAAACATTTTATACTAAAATTTACAAGGATCTTTTTTCTTGACTGCAAAACAAAATGCAGATCCTTTTAGAAGATGAAAACCCATCCTGAAGAAGTCTCTGAATTTCTGTGGGGTTAGGCCTGTGGCCCCAAGCATGGTGGGTGGGGTGAGGGGTGTAGCAAAACACCTGGTCTTTATTGTTAAAGATGTTGTTGTAGAAACATTTGAAGAAAATAAGTACTGTACATTTCCTGTCCCAATGGTAGGTGATATTAATGTTCACGACATCCAGAAAGTAATAATAGTTATTATTTTAAAGTACTTATTATGTGCCTCACATTCTGCTCCAAACTTTATTATAAACTATGATTTAATATTCAGAGCAGCTCTATTATACTGAAGAGGAAGCTGGATGTTAAAACCTTAAATAACTTAAATGAAGTCTCAGGTATTTGTGTTGAGACATGGAGTCAGATAAAGATCTCTGAAGTTCCTAAGTGATCTAACCTGAGACAGCGTGCAGTTCCATAGAAAAGACTTGCTCACAAATTTCAGAGAAAGGAAGAAAGAAAGAAGAAGGAAAGAAATATATATCACACATGTATCCAAGGGGGCTTCAAACAAGTTTGTAGAGAACTGGAATTATAAGATACTGGAATATTCCCATGAACGTTTGAAGCTTGTTGTGTACAGGTTC
>NW_022111369.1:79725289-79733790 GCF_000313985.2 Echinops telfairi | reverse complement strand
AAATCATTTTATTGGGGCTCATACAATTCTTATCACAATCTACACATACATCAATTGTGTAAAGCACACTTATACATTTGTTGCCCTCATCATTCTCAATACTCTCACTTTCCACTTGGGTTCCTGGAATCAGCTTCTCATTTTCTTTCCCCCCTCCCTCCCCGCTCAAACCTCCCTCATGAACCGTTGATAATTTTTTAAATTATTATTTTATCATGTCTTATACTGCCCGGCGTCTCCCTTCACCCACTTTTCTGTTGCCCATCCCCCAGGGAGGAGGTTATATGTAGATCCTTATAATCGGTTCCCCCTTTCTAACCCCCCTTCTCTCCTGGTATCACCACTCTCACCACTGGTCCTGAGGGGTTCATCTGTCCTTGGTTCCCTATGTTTCCAGTTCCCATCTGCACCGCTGTGCATCCTCTGGTCTAACCAGATTTGCAAGGTAGAATTGGGATCATGATAGTCTGGGGGAGGATGCATTTAAGAACTAGAGGAAGGTTGTTAGTTTCATTAATGCTACATTGCACCCTGGGTGACTGACCTCCTCCCCACTACCCCTCTGCAAGGGACTCTGCAAGTCCAGTTGTCTACAAGTCGGCATTGTTTCCCCATCATGCGCTCCCCTCATTCACGATATGATTTTTTCCCACCCTTTGGTGCTTGATACCAGGTCCCCTCAACCCTTTGTGATCACACATGCTGGTGTGCTTCTTCCATGTGGGCTTTCATTAGCTTGTTGAAATATTTCACTCACATTCTATCAATTTCTGGAGCCTTGTTTTCAGTGAAGTTGGACATCATCTATCTTCTACACACACAAATGTGTATATGAATTATTGATGATGCTAGATGAATCTTGGCTGAAAGTAGAAAATTACAGAAAGATGTTTCCCTTTGTTTTATTGACAAAACACTCAATTTTTGCCACAAGAAACTCATACATAGAACAAGGGGCAGTTGTTCAAACAGAACAAGGGTATACTGCATGGTTTCAGGAGAGGTATATGTCATAGTTATATCCTTTCACCATGTTATTTAACTTATAATTGAGCAAATTAGCTGAGATGCTGAACTATCTAAAGAGGAACTGGGCATCAGGATTTGAGGAAGTTCTGCTAACAATATGCTGATGATTCAACCTGGCTTGCTAAAACTGAAGAGAACTTGAAGCACTTACTGATGAAGATAAAAGATTGTTATTTTACTATGGATTATATCTCATAATAGAAAAAGCCATATCCTCACAAATAAGCCATGTCATGACCAATGGAAAAAAATAGAAGTTGTCAAGAATTTCCTTTTACTTGGATCCTCAAGCAGTGTCTATGAATACTACAGTCAAAAAGCAAAAGGAAGATTGCATTGGACAAATCTGCTGCAAAAGATCTCTTTAATGTGTTCAAAAGCAAAGACACCATTCGAGCTGTGGTACTTTCAATCATTCATATGCAAGTGAAATCTGGACAATGACTAAAGAAGACAGATGAAGAATTGATGAATTATGATGTTGGCAAGGAATATTGAATATACTATGGATTTCTAGAAAAACAAAACAAATTTGTCTTAGAAGATGTGATAGTTATATAATCTGTTGTCAATTTGAGAGGATTAAGAGTGAAAGGGTGGAGTTTAGCCTGTCAATCAGGTGGCAGCTTGATAACCTCATTTGGAGGTGCTAAGGCGATACATAACTCATTTGAAGCCGTGCACAGGTTTACTTCCTGGAAGACATTGCAGCTGACAAGACACATGGAACCACGTGAGTGGCCTGAGCTGGAGGAGCCAGGTGGAGACTGCTGCCAGGGCTGAGATGCTTACAATGCCACTGGATCCACAAGGCTTCCCACCCACTGGCCTGTGATCTTCCTGCATTTGGCATCATTGCATGTGTTTTGTGAGTCTGAAGAGGACTTTATAGATTAGTATCAGGCATATGGGATCATATTGGACTTATGGACTTTATCTGGACTGGGCTGGGATGTTTTCTTAATGTACAATAACTCTTTAGATAAAGCTCTTTCTTATGCACATATGAGCCTCCCTGGATTTATTTCTTTAGTCTACCCAGACTAACACAGAAGAAGTACAATAAGAGTGCTTCTTAGAAGTGAGGATGGCAAGAATTTATTTCCTGTGCTTTGATCATATAATTAAGAAACAACAGTCCCTGGAGAAGGACATCGTGCTTGGTATAATAGAGGCTTATTGAAAAAGCGGAAGAAATTCATCAAGATAGATTGACACTGGCTGCAATAATGGGCTGAAACACTTGTGAGGATGGCACATGGCCAAGATTGCTCAGTTCTGTTGTATGTACGCATAGAGTTGCTATGAATTGGAATCAACTCTGTGGTACCTATGACCATCAACATATACTTACACCTATCTGTCTATCATCCATCAATCCATTCCTATATACACATATAGGTATAACATTCTATATATAAATGTATGTAAAACACCTTTTGTCAAGAGATTGAATTGCACATTATTTCCATATTTAAAATTGAAATTATTAATCATTACAGCTTCTGCCAATTTAGTTAGAAAACTAGCAAGGTTTTCTTTCTTTCTTTTTCCTTTCGCAAAGACTAGATGCTCTGAGATTTGCTTCTTGTAGGCCGTGATCTTTCATGCCCCAAGTGCACATCAGTGAATGTAATGAATTCCAACATCTTGACGTACAATTTGCCTTGAATATTATCTCCTAGGATTACAATTCTTCAACTAAAATCAATCAGAAACTGTCAACTTTTTTGTACAGTATTTACCATAGAAAATGCTTTAAACTTCTTTTGTAAAAGCTCATGGATAGCATTACTTGCCCTCAGAACATTGCTTTTCTCTTTTGTAAAGATTTTAGAAATAGCTGTATTTCATGTTGATACCGTGATGTTGACATTTCCGTGGGACAACTGGGCCAATGCACCTCATGCACACTTGTGGATCACAGCCAGTTTTCCAAACCATGTCGGTGGACTTGAACTTCAAATGTGGGGTCAGCAGCCAAGAACATTAGCTGTTTCCACCACCCAAGGACCCTGAGGAGCAGTGAGGACTATTTAATAGGAGGAGAGAGCGTGGAGTAGGAGGTTGTTTTTGTTGTTAGTTGCTGTCCAGTCAGGTTGGACTCTTAGTGATCCTATGCAGGAGAGAACAAAGCAATGCCTGGTTCAGCTCTGTAGGAATCGCTGATGCCGCAGGTGCGTCCCCTGGGGTGAGGGACTATTCAGGAGGAGCTGTTAGCTGGGTGGTGGCTTCTCACTCCCGGGCCATTTTGGGTACACAACAAGGAATCAGGAGATGGCTATTTTAAATTCATGGCTCAATCTGCAATCCCTGATGGCTCAACAGTTAAGTACACAGCCATAATCCGAAAGATGCATACCCGAAGCCAACCCGCAAAACTTCAATATCTGCTCCATAAATAATGTTCTATGTCAACACAACTAGGTAATATTAAATAAAATTCTTAATGGTAATTTTATATAATGCGATGCTTGCTAGTATACTCAATCATTGTAGATGGTTGTTCTTGGTAGGTGCTTGAAGTTCATGTCTGAGACAAGGGTTGACTCAGTGACTGGTGATAACAGCAAAGAAGGTACAGCCCCTTCTCTACAAGTACAGAGTCAGACATAATGGTCAGGTCCAGTGGGAGTGCAGGGCTGAAACCTCGTGTGTACAGTAGAACCCCGGTACTCGACCGCATCAGTACATGACATAATCGGATTTCGCCGTGAAATGTCGAGAAAATTTGGCATCAGCGCTTGAACAAAACATCGGAATCGGCCCGATGCGTGTGATTTTTGTAAACAAAAGTAGTTGGTGTTTCAGTCACTAGGCACTAGTTGGCTTTGTTAGTATGTGTTTTTTAAACCTCTTGCGGCTATATTTCAAGTGTTTTGCTATACATTTCTTCATTTTTGTGGCTTTTTGTACTGTTTTTAGATAAAAAAACATGGGTCCTAAGAACCAGTTTTTTTGAAAAGAATCATCATGATAAGGAACTGGTTAACCATGTTATCGATATTGTTGATGACAACTTAGTAAACCCTTTTAGAAAGCAGTTAAGGAAATGCCAACAGGAGGCCGGCCACATTAGACAGACTTTTTTTTTTTTAAAAAGAAAGCCAGCCATGTCCTAGTGAAAAAAACAAAGAAGGGGAAAAAGTCTGGAAAAGCAGCTACCAGTTGATTTTACGGAAGGGAATTCCCCTTCCAAACAATGACTCTCAGTCCATCCCTCCTCTCCACATCCATGTCCACGGATGCAGAACCTCATCCATCTCAAGGTATGGGTCATAATGTAGTTGTTAAAAACGTTTAAAATGTGTTTCTTATTTAAATTATATTATTTAACTCTGAACTTATTTACTTTGAAATTTCTGTGTAATGTTTTGAATAAAAAGGCAAGATTAGAGTAAAAACTTTGTGGTCGAGAAGGGATTAATCTGTTTTCAGTTATTTCTTATGGGCAACATTGATTTGGAACTGGACTACATTGTATCTTGATGCTCCTCCTAGAATTAGCATCGAGGTCCCATGTTCTACCGTACCTGGGTGCTGAGTGCCATGGCTTTAGGGAGCTGGCATGATCATCACAGAGGGAGACCAGGTATTGCTTGTTAGGAGGAGAGTGATAGGTGGTTTTTGCCCTTCGAGTTAAAACACTTCAAAGCTATAAAACGTCCTTCAAGATCATCATGTCAAAGCCTGACATTTTACAGAGGGTGCTCAGATCACTCTTCAAATGTCACACAATATGTGAATAATATCAACATCTAACTCATTGTTAGGTTCCAACCTATAGCTACCCGAGGGACTGACCAGCTTGTGCCACCCTCACATATTTAGCCCCATATCTGCAGCCCCTCTGTCAATTTAGCTCCTCTTTTTCTTTGACCCACTACTATACAAAGTCTGATGTCTTTTGCTGTGCTAACATGCACAAAGTACGTGAAATGAAGTCTTGGGATCCTTGCCTCTAAGTAGGATTCTGGCTGTACTTCCTCCAAGAAAGAGTTGTCCTTCTGGAAGTTATGGTACTTTCAATATTCTTCACCAACACCATGATTCTAATGCATCAATTCTTGTTAGGTCTTGTTTATTTATTGTCAAGATTTCACATGCATACTGTGGTAGTTACATAATCTCTTGTCAATTTGAGACAAGAGTGAAGGGGTGGAGGTTAGTCTGTCAGTCAGGTCGCAGCTTGATGACCTCATTTGGAGGCACTAAGGAGATCAATAGGTCATTGGAGGCAGGACACAGAGACTACCTGTGAGACATGCTTGCTGACAAGACACATGGAGCTATGCTAAAGCCCTGGAGCTGAAGGAGCCACGTGGAGACCCCTGCCAGCACTGAGATGTTAAACCACCACTGGATCCACAGGACTTTCCATCCACTGACCTGTGATCTTCCAGAATTCGGCATCATTGCATGTATTGCATGCATCTGAAGAGGAATTTACAGATTGGTATCAGACATAGGAGCTAACAACAGATTTATGGATTTGATCTGGACTGAGCTGAGATGCTTTTTTAATGTACAATTGCTCTTTGATATAAAGCCCTTTCTTATACATACATGAGTGTCTCTATGAATTTGTTTCTCTAGTCTACCCAGACTAACACACATGCCAAGTGAATGGATTGAATAGACCATGATTGGAGTTGGGAGCACTGTAGTCCTCAAGGATACATCCTTGTTCTTCAACACGTTAAGCAGGTCTTGTGCTACGTCTTTACAGGGAGCCAAAAACAGTAATATCTCTCTCTCTCTCTGACTTCGTTGATAAACTACTAGGATTTTAGTACGTCCCCACTACTCTACTAATAGAAAGATGTTTATTTGTTTCTTATTGACAGTGCAAAGACATTTCACTGTGTGGGTCATAACAAACTCTCGGTAGCATTTCAAGTAATGAGAACTTCAGAACACACAAGTGTGTGTATATAGAAACTGTACACAATTAGCACTTGTGGAAGTAGCACTCAAAAAACCAAATGCAACATTGCATTGGACAGATTTACTGAGGAAGGACTTTAAAAAAATATTTAAAAGCAAAGATGATATTTTCAGGACTAAGGTGCACCTGACCAAAGCCATGGCATTTTCAATAAGCTCCTATGTGTGTGAAACCTGGGCAATGAATAAGGAAGAAAAGAGAAGGACAGACACATTTGTGTTATAGTGTTGGTGACTAATAGTTACAGTACCATGTGTACCATGTAATGCTGGAAGAACAAACACAGCTGCTTTGGAGGAAATACAATTAGAATGCTCTTTAGAAGCGAGGATGGAAAGGCCTTGTCGCATTTATTTTTGAGATGTTATTTGGAGTGAGTAGTCCCTGAAAAGGACCTTATACTTGGTAACAGAGAGGGTCAGAGAAAGGTTCCAGTAACCTTAACCTGATGGACTGGCACAGTGATTGCAACAATGGGCTGAAATGTAACAATTGTAAGGATGGTGGAGGATGAAACATCATGGTGACTTCATGCTGTAAGCAGCTCAAGTGCACCTAACAATAACGGCTAGTGCCAGACGAACTAGATGGTGGCTGATGGAAGAAATAACAATGTTTCCAAGTTCAAAGCAAAACAAAAATTCTTTAGTTTGCATCACCAAATTGGAGCCTAGTTTCTAAGACACCACTGAGTAACTTCACATGGCAGTCACTGATGAATTAAATGCATCAAACCATCATTTAAGATGAGGCCGTGACAGGGATTACATTCTTCATAGTGTGTAACCATAATCACTATTCCTTTTCAAATTATTCTTACTCAATTAATATAAAGAAGAAGCAGAGTGGTTAAATGCTTAGCTGCTAACTGAAAAAAAATCATCAATCCGAGCCCATCAGCCACTCTGGGACAGAGATGTGTCAGTGTGCTTCTGAGATTTATAGCCTTGAAAATCCTATGGAGGCAGGTCTACCCTGTTTTATAATCGGAAGTTTTGAGTTAGAATTGACTCGATGGCAACATTAGTTTCTTTGGGTTAATTTATTTTTTAATCCTAAACTTTTAAACTTTGTAATTACAATAAGATGATCCACTCCCTGGAATCCATTGATTAAAAAAAAAGTGCTGGTTCTTATCCTCATTTACTTTGGTGAACGCCTTATTTGGGCTCTTTGGTTTAAAGTGGTCAACTACACAATGCACTAGGCAGCAAGCATGTGACCTGATATGATTTCGGTTGATGCATTTAAATCTCATTGATCCACAAGTATAAAGGTTAATGTACACTTATAAATATAACAGCTCACTCAGGCTTCCAATCATAATATTGATTCTATTTGTGCCCTTCACAACAGAGATTCATGCAGTTTCTCAAAGAATAGTCCATGGAATAGAATCAGCATTCTAAGATGCTGGTATAAGCACTATTAATGATCAAATAAATGTGAAAATGTTTTATAATATAGCCTGTCATAGAAACTAACATGATAATTTGTGTACTGAGTCCTTGAAAACATTTTGTGATTTAAAAAAATAAGCAAGCAAAAAACCCAAAACAAAAACCAAATAGGTTTGTTGAACTCAGCATTTCAAAATATTGGCTCTAAGACAGAGAGAGAGAGGGAGAGAGACACCTGCAACTGTTGATAGTACTTAGTTCTAGAAGGTGTTCTTTTCCCTTGTCCCAAAGGTTTAAGATCGGGGTTTAGTGGTTCTACCTGGTGGTGCTGTGGGGATAGTGTTGGGCTGCTAACAAAAAGGTTGGTGTTTGGACACTCCCCGTTGCTCCAGAGAGAACGATAAGGCTATCTGCTCCCATAAACATTTACACACTCAGAAACCCTGTGTAGGGTGACTATAAGTTGGAATTAAGGAGATGGCAATTGTCGTGTGGTGTTGTTAAAGTCTTTGTTCTACCTCCTAATTTAGAAAATGTGCCTAGAGCCTTAAACACTTTTTAGTGGCCACCTAAGATATGGCTTTCTTGTTGTTGTTGGTGGTGGTTTTGTCTTCCTTTGTTGTTTTGTTTGGCTTTGCAATGTTTTTGTGCTTATTAATGACAAGGGAACAACAAGTGAACTAAAATCAATGGAGAGAAGGGTGTAGGATGCCTAGTGGAGCTTAGTCAAGGGCCATGTAATAGTAAGGAATTACTGAAACCCAAATGAAGGCCAAACATGATAGTGGGATAAGAGGAAAAGTAAAAGGAAATAGAGGAAAGAACGAGGAGGCAAAGGGCATTTATGGAGGTCTAAATGTAGGCATGTGCATATGTAAATGTATTTATGTATAATTATAGGGAAATAGATCTATGCACTTATATTTATATGTTAGGTATTAAGGTAGCAGATGGACTTCAGGTCTCAATTCAAATACTCCCTCAATGCAAGAACACATTGTTCTACTTATCTGGAATTCTCTGATGCTCACCTTCCTGACACAATCACTGAGGACAAAAAAGATGCCTAAGGAAATGTGGTGAAGAAGCTGATGGTGCCTGGATATGAAAGGATATAGTATCTG
>NW_022111369.1:79721928-79723812 GCF_000313985.2 Echinops telfairi | reverse complement strand
ATGATGAAGGCAATGAATGTACAAATGTGCTTTACACAATTGATGTATGTATGGATTGTGATAAGAGTTGTATGAGCCCCCAATAAAATGATTTTTAAAATATTTTAAAATAATAATAAATAATTGACCATTGTGCTCCTAGGTCAATAAAAGAAGGAATTCTAGGACCCTGGAAAGAAAATGAACCACACGTATAAGTTCATCCATAAACTGCTGTCTCTTCTACCCTGAGACCAGGAGAAATGAATGGTCCATGGCTATCATCACGGAATATTTTGATCCAGGATTTAGTAGATGAAAAAAGGAGGGGAAAATATGGAACAGAATTTCATATTCTTGTGGAAATCAGATTTCCTGAATTCATTGAGGCTGAATGAACCTTCAAATTTATTTTCTGGAAGCAGTTTTTAAGCCTGGAATCTAAACCAGCTCATGAAGTAATTTTTAAACAGTTGAGCTCAATTTATAAAGACCGTTTGCTCTGATCATAATGGTGTTTAAAATATTACTTATAAGAGATCAAATTGACAGCAATAACCCTAAAGATGACAACTTTAAGGGGGAGAAAGTTTAAGTAAGAGGGGATGAACAAACAGGGTTGGAGATAATGAACATGGTGACACAATGGAAAGCACTTCTCTTTTGTCCTTGAACTCTACAGGTCAATCCGTGTACTTTACACACACACACACACACACACACACACACACACACACCTGTTCTCAACTTTCTATAGCGTTACTGTTTGTTTTGAAACACACTTTGGGAGATGTGTATTCACTACTCATTGACTTTTAAGTATAGTAGAAACCAGATTAATCTTCTAAACCTTGCTCTCAAAGAAATCCAGCCCTTTTGCCATGGAAGATGAAGCTAGTAAACAGAGGGGTAAAGAGTCGTGGGAATAGCAGGACATATTTATTAAGCCTTGACCATACCCTTTCCAAGTTTGCCTAAACGGTGGAATCGTTGGTTATAGATAATCCTCATTGCTCCTGGAGTTATGGTCCATAAAATTATCAAGAACATTCTTTTAGCCAACACTGAATCTTCCTCTTCAGTCTCATATTCGAATGTATGCATCAGGTGACTCAAGTTCTCATCACCCTGTGTACCTTCATGACTGTGAATGATTGTGAAAGTCCTACAAGTATTAATGATTGAATTCCACAAATGACAATTTCGAGTGTGTCTCTAAGGAGGATGGTAGAATTATCAGAAATCTGTTTCCCAATTTTCTTAACCATGATATACTTCCATATGACAATCCGCTGTGGTGGTGGTGGGACTAAATGTAGAAAAATAATCATAACGACTAATATTTGAATTTATTCATGTTGATAAAGGGCCAGTTATTAAAATTACTTTATCATGTGAAGTATTTTCAAACAATTTTCACAGGAACTCTCTGAGGCAATGTATCCATCAGAGTCCACCGAGAGGCAGAGACTACACTAGTAATTAACTAGTGTAGTTAACTACTTACTAGTTAACTTCTAAACAAGATAAAAGAGGCCCCTGGAAAACCCAGGGGTAATCAATACATGAAACATCTGCCAACTATCAGATGAAGCAAGAGCGAACCAGGAAAGAACTGAGAAAGCGGGCGGAAGCTCTCCACCATGTGTGGGTCAGAGCCCAGGGAGAACCCGCCACGTATGCAGGCCCAGTGCAAAATGAAAGTGTGTGACATCTTATTAAAATATTATTACGAATTTCTAGAAAGCCATAGAGTTAAATCAAGAGGTCCTTCTGAGCACAGTCCTTGTATGACTGTACAGATTCTGTGCCCACAAAGCTGGGATGACTTGGGGCATGCAAGTAGCTGAGAAACCTGCTCATAACCCACTAGTGGTTTGTGAGCCGGCCAGAGATTTTGTATAA
>NW_022111369.1:79720111-79721564 GCF_000313985.2 Echinops telfairi | reverse complement strand
TTCCTCCAGTTCTATCTATCATCTATATCTATCTATCTATCTATCTATCTATCTATCTATCTATCTATCTATCTATCATCTATCTATCTGATCTATCTCTATCTATCATCTATCATCTATCTATCTAGGTTTTGCTGAAAATATACCAAGCACAACAAAGATGGATTCAGCAATGACTACGTTTATGACATAGTGACATTTTCAAATTGTGCAACCATTCTCACAGTCCTTTTCTGATGGATTGTTCCACTCCCATTAACATAAGCTTGACCCCCAGGCTCCTATAAAACCTCTCAAATGGCTGTTATTAGTTTGATGACAAATAGATAGCTCTTTAAAAGAGCATAATGTTCCAAATAGACATTCAACATTCACCATCCAGCACCCTAGACTGATGAAGTGTGAACTGGCAAAGGAATGTCTGCGGGGCTCAATCCCCCGATCACAAATCGTGTCAAGGAAAGGTGGACTTGGAATGAGAGATGAGAAGCTGGTACCTGGTACAGTCCCATGTACAAGGGAAATAACTGCATTTGAGAAACCTGAACGCTCAGGCTGAGATGTTATATGTAATTCCAAACTTCAAAACCATACATACCATTCGCCTATATTGCTCTTCTTGAACAGAATAGTAAGAACCTTCACGGGCTTAGCTGGCGCAAACTAGAAGTTCCAAGACTAAAAAAAAAAAAAAAATCAGGTAGCGTAGTGTGGCAGTAGCATGCAATCTTACAGCAGAAGTGGTGGTATAGTGGGTTACGTGTTGGACTGCTACCTGTAAGGTCAACAGATCAAACCCACCAGCTTCTCAGGAAGAGGAAGATAGGGCTTTCTGCACCCGTAGAGATTTACTGCCTCAGAAATCCCGATGGGTAGTTTTAATCTGTCCTCTAGGGCCACTATGAATCAGAATTAACTCACTGGCAATGAGTTTTATAGAAAGAATAAATAAAGCAAACTGGAGAGATGATGCCAAAGAAGAGTTGAACAGACTCCAAGGAGGAGCTTGAGAAGACAAAGTATTATTAAAAAGTGTGTCAAAACTTCTTGTTAAAAATCCAAAGGGAAGGAATACCATTAACATTTCTCAATCTCAAGGAATTGAGGAAACAGATGTAAGCCTCCATTTGAAATATTGAAGGATTCTATGGGCTAAGTATTGAACAAAGCAGGAAGCATCAAAAGATAGAAGGAATGTACAGAATCCCTGTACCAAAAATAATTGGCCAGCATGCAACCATTTCAAGAGGTAGCATAAGATAAGAACCAATAGTATTGAAGGAAAAAGTGCAAGCTTCACTGAAGGCAGTGACCAATGAGGACCAAGGGAAATGCTTCAACATGTTGATGCAGCATTGGAAGCACTCATTAGCATATGCCAAGGAATTTGAAAAAAACTGCTACCTGGCTAACTGCTGGAAGAGATCCATATGTGTGCTTATTCCAAAGAAAG
>NW_022111369.1:79695581-79719902 GCF_000313985.2 Echinops telfairi | reverse complement strand
TGTATTCTTTCACCGTAGATATTCACTCTGTGGGCTGAAGAAGGAATTCAAGAAGTGCGCTGTATAGCTAGGAAGAAGAAAGCTGCATGTGGACTGAAGGAGCGTTCAGATAATATAACTGCTTGCCGAACGTGGGAGGACGTGATGCACTTGCTAATGAAGATCGAACCCTACAGCCTTCATGTGGATTTCACCTCAACATACAGAAAACAAAAACCTGAGGCCTTGTGTGCAGCCAGGGGATTATTTACTGTGGCGCTTCCAGCATAGTTTCTGTAACGCCCGCCAGACCACCTTTTCCTGACGTGTCTGGGCAGTGGAAGGTGGGGGAAAGCATTGTGAAGAGTCGATGATGAGTGACTGTCCACAGGTTCATTGTGATTGTTATCCTGCTGCGCATCAATAAACCCCCTCAGAATCAGGATGGAGGGAATCTCACGACCCACAGCAGAGGAGAGTCAGAAGTAGAGTGTGTCCTTTGGATCCCAACATCCCTGCATACTGAACCTCCTTGATGATCCGGACACAATGCTGGTACCAAGAGTTGTGGCAGAGGAGAGCACCACATGCAGGCATGGTGGTGCCGGGTTTCTCAGACTATAGAGCAAGGCAAGCTTGAGGGCTGACTTGGGGAGTGGGCTACCTTCAGGCACTTAATTATGGTCTTTGGGTTTGCTGACCCACAGACATGGAGATTAGTACTTCCAGTTGCAGGCTTCTGGTAGAGTGGGATGCCTCTTGGGCATTTACTCACAATCACACACACACACAAGGTTTGTAACATGGTCCAAACTAGTCAGGAGACAGGATGAGAGCGAGGCCTGCCTGTGGGCACAGCAGAGAAGGAACTGTCCTAACTGACCAACTGAATCTTTCTCACCCGAATTGAATCAATTCAATAATATGAGAAGTGTGTTGGCTTTCTTTGGGCTACTAACAGAACCATATTGTGATCAAACATATAAGGAAAATGATGGGATCATCGAAACTATTCAATAACATTATAGCAAAATTGTAAACTATTTTAGATATGATTATGTTATTTATGTTTTTAAAAACATCGTTTTCATGTATCGTTACATAGTTAAATAGACATATCTATGTGAATCAATAAGGCCGAAATGGTCCTCAGAGGCAAGGATGGTGAGACTTCTCTACTCTGGCCATGTTATCAGAGAGGCTAGTTCCTGCAGAAGGACATCATGTTCGGAACGTAGTCAAACAGAGAAGAAGCAACCTTCAGGGCGCTGGATCGCCACCGTGGCTGCATCCGTGGGCTCAGCGTAGTAACGATTGTGAGGCCGGCCCAGCAGCGGCGGCGGCGTTTGGTTCTGCTGTACACAGGGTCCCGTGAGTTCAACTGGCTTGACAGCACCTAAGGGCGACACCAATAGCTATAACATCATGCTAATGATAACGCCATCTTGCAACTTACTTCCAAGTAATTGTTCTTGGAGGAAATAGGTGAGGGTCTAGAAAAATAAGACAAAATATAATTTGCCATGAAGTCAATAATTGTTGGAATAGGAAGATGGGAGTCATGATACCAGTTTCTCACTGTACAGTTGAACATAAGGCTCCTTAAAATAAGGAGCCCTGGTGGTGCGGTGGTTACATGCTGGTCTGCTAACTGCCCAGTGAGCAGCCGGAAACACTGGCCATTTTACAGGACGAAGACTGGCTTTCTACTCCTGTAAAGCTTGAGAGCTCCATCGTCGGAGCCCTCCAGGGGCAGCCCTGCTGTGATCTAGAGTGGCACCGGCTGCCATGGACCCCACAGCAGAAGGTGTTTTGTTTCTTTGTTAAAATAATTTGACAAACCACTAAAGGTTCAAAGATTTTCAAGTGTCTGGCTGTCTTCACTTGGGCCGAGAAAGAAAACTTGAGATGAGATTTTCCATGGCCTTGGTGCTGCCATATCACTATTTATGCTGAGGAGAATTCATATGATTTCTGTTACACAGCACTTGATAATTCTACACACTTAGGTTTTTTAGTTATTGCTATTATTTTCAATTAAGAAGCCTACAGAAAGGAAACCCTCTTCTTCAACAAGGGGCGCTTTTCTAAGAGGATCCTCAAGGAAAACCCTCTCTCCCACTCCAAGGGCTCGGTTCTCAGGCCTGCCTGCCCTTAGCAGTACTGGCAGAATGGAGTGTCTAACACGATTTCATCACAGTTTCCTAAAGGTCTTAAAAACAAACCCTAGGTGACTTAGATCATGAAAAAACAAATCTTTTTTCTATTAATCAAAATGTTTCAGGCAAAAATGCTTGTGGGATGTCCTCGGGCTCCTGAGTCTTTTCTCTCTTCTGTCCCCCTGGGGACATTGCTGAGAGCAGGGCAGCAAAAAGCAGCAGGGCCATCCGGAAGCTTCATTTAATTGTGCTGCAGGGGCTCTTTAAAACTTTAGGTGCCTGCCTCTTTTCTTCATTCCTCTTGGGGTACTTGCTGTTTGATGAATGATTTCTTATGCTTAGTAGCTACTCCGGTGGTGCGGGTTAAACTGAATTATGTGTCTAAGAGGCAGCAAGGTGTAATGAAAATACCTGGCTGCTAGTCTGGGATCTGCCATTAAATTGCTACAGGCCCTGGCCTGAATTATGTCACCTTTCTGGACCTTCATCTGCAAAATTATGGCAGTGTAGTAGAAACTCACTGATCCTGTCTAGCTCTAACACTTGATGGGTAAAAAAGGTCAAACTTTTTGCCCCCATTTCATGTAGTGAGATAATGTTCTGAGATACTAAGTTATGTTCTATACATTTTCTCCCAAAAGTACCCCACACTCACTTGCTTCCTCTTTAAACTCTGGATCAAGAGAGGTTAGGAGCAGGGCTGAGAAGGGAAGCCCGAGGTTAGATGGGATGAAGAACTTGTGTGGATAAAGGCTGAACGAGCATCAGATGGCCCGAGGCTGACTCCCTGACTAATGCCTTGGTCCTACCTAAATTCAGCAGAACCTAAGGGCTTTGCTGGGAAATGTGGGAGGCTAAAGCCCATGGAGCCACAGTAGTGTCCCTCTTCAGTCTGATATAGTGGATTACAAATTGGCCCATTGACTGCCAGGTCAGCTGTTCAAATACAACAGTCACTCCTCAGGAGAAAGAGGAGGCTTCCTACTGCCTCGAAAGTTAGTCTCAGAAACCCCTTGGGGCAGTTCTATTTCTCCTTCTAGCATTGCCACTGAGTCCCAATCACTCAGTGAGTATGTGACCAGGCAAAAAGAGGGGCTCAGAGGGAGAAATGGTTAAAAGATTTATTATTAGCCAAAAAACTTGGTGGCTGGAAGGAAAACCTGGTTTCCATAAACATTACAGCCTAGAGAACCATTTGGGGCAGTTCTAGTCCCTTTCAAGGGTTATTATGAGCCTAAAATCAACATGATATTAAAAAAAACCTTATAAGTAAAATTAAAACTTACTTGATGGTGCTCAACACCGGACCAAACTAGAAACAAATTTTACTAGAGGAATGCAAGTTATATCAGAAATTATAACTAGAAATAGTACGTTCATGGCCAGTTTGACTATTTTCTCCTTTGCATCATTTGGTTGCTTTGTAGTCCAATAATGACAGCCTGAAATGACATGATTAGCAAGATTCAACATTTCTGCCATAGGAAGCCTCAACGTGGAGATTAGGTGAAAGGAAAATCGATGCTGACTAATCTACAGTGAATTTTGTTGACATCAGAATGTCCTCAAGGTAAGCTATAACAGGGTGAACATTTTTACTACTAATTATTTTAAATAATAAAAGACAAAACACAAACTATAGCAAGAGTTCCCAAATGAATGATATCAGATTAGCAAATGCGTGGGAGAGTTGATAATGATAGCTCATGGATGGCGGTGAAATTGGAGGTTTTCAGTGCCTTTGATTTTGTTATTAACTTTCTCGCTCTGATTTAGAACCGGTGAATTCTGGGTGAGAGGTAAGGCAGGTTTGATCAGATGTGCTGACACAGGGGGGCAAGACTAAATGAAGAGCACTGAGACTAAGTGATGCTTCCTCCATTGTGGGGAGAGGCCTGCCGTTCCCCTTACACAGCAAAACTCGTGCCTTTGACACTGTCTGGGTCACAGTGGCCTCGGATAATTCTCCATTTAACCCCCTGCCATATGCAGAAATCAAGACAGAGTGACTCGATTTTAAAGCAAGAGGGTGAGCTCCGTTTACGGTAGCTTCTATCATGTACAAGTAGCCTGAATGGTGCCTCTGGTAGCACATGGCGTTGCTAACCACACATTTGGTGGTGCCCCTGCTCCAGGGGAGAAAGATGAGGCTTTCTGTTACCATAAGGATTTCTGGCCTTGGAAACCCACAGGGGCAGTTCTGCTCTGTCCAGTTCGGTCACTGTGCTTCAGAATTGACGTGATGCCTGTGCTTTGTGGTTTGTTGTTGTTGTTTGTTCTATTATTTATCAAATTGAAAAGAATGACGATTATTAAATGTTTAGTAATTTACTATTGTCATGGATGTTTGATTTTTAAAATTTTGGTAGCCTCTATCTCTCTGGTGCCATGCTGGGTTACTTATTAAGCTGCTAACCCAAGGTGAGCAGGTCAAATACCCCAAAGATTCACAGCCTCAGAAACCCAAGGGCTTAGCTCTATTCTGTCCTATCGTGTCACCATGAGTCAGATTCGACTCAGTGCAGTAGATTTTTGTTTGCTTTTTATTTATATCTGTCTGGAGCTTCTTGGACGTTTCAAGCAGAAGAAAGGCCTGGCGATCTGCTTTCGTAAAGTTTACAACCAGGGAAGAGTGCTACTCTGTGAGAATTGACTCAACAGCAAAGAACCTGTCATGTGTACCCATTGTATTTTGTGCATGCCTTTCTTACCCAGTTTACCTAGATCCCAGTAAGTCTCTGTCTTCCCCTGAGGGCACCCAGGACAAAAGGAAGGAGGCAGCCTGAACTCTCACTGGACAATATTAGAAGCTGATCTGTTGTTATTCAAATTCAGCCCAGGATAATCCACAAGGAGTTTAATTTGCATTAGAAAATTGGATGTACATAAAGCCTGTAGCTGCTTGAGATGAGATCTCATTTTTCCCTATTATCTTTATTCATTCAATAAGCAGTGCTTATGCCTCCCTTTGAATTTGCTGTTTCTTGTGACTTACAGTGAAATGGCTATCACATACCTACCTACCGGGTTCTTGGCATCAGGAAACCCCCGTCGGTGGCAGGGTCTTCTCAGGTTTTGTTCATTAGACTTTTTGTCCCTAACCCTGTGTGGGTGACACCACACAGCTCTGTGCCTGTCAGTGTTTTCTTGGAAGCCACTCAAGAGAGATCCTGTCCTTCACATGCACTCTCAGGATGATTTCGTGGTCCTCGCTCTTTGTCTGACCTTTGTGACCTGATATTTTAAAGAAAGATTGGAGGCCATGCTATTGGCTGTGATGATGAAGGTTACTAAAAATGACAAATAACTGACCCTTTATTAAGATTTAAAGCAGGTTTATTGAGCTGTGAGGTTGTCAGTGGTAATGAAATTTTATTCTCATTTTCTCACACCTCTTTTAGTTTACAGCAGGGTTAGGGGGGAAAATTGTTTTTAAGAGCAACCCCCCAAAACTATAATTCATATCTTCTGCCTCATGGATATATCTTAAGCTCATTAGAAAATTATGAAGATACATAATACCCGGGATAAACTCAAGGCTTATAAACCGTTTTGCTTAAGGTACAATTGATTTCAAATGTGCTGGGGGAGTGAATTTTAGTTAGCCTTAGATTAATATCCTTAAGCTGCAAGATGACATTAGATGGGGCAAAAGAGTTCTTTAAATTAAAGGTAGCATAATTAAAAGTGTAATAAATTGAAATAATTACTTTATTTAATATCGTTTCTGTGCAATTTGGTCTCACTGTCTGATTCTGCCATGGTGTGGTCAATAAGTCGCGATGACGAGGCACTGATTTTCAACTACATTATTCTTCAATGACATCACTCTTTATCATCAGCCTTGTATGTAAGAGTACATTGATCAGAAAATACCCATTAATTACCCTGTTAATGGTCAGCAAGTGGGAGGATCATGCTGGAATGAATAGGCAAAGGGCTGCAAGTGCCTCTGGGCCAGCTGCTGTGACTACCGCCATGATCCTGGCCAGTGCTGAATTAGTAGGCACAGCTGCCAGCCTGCAGCCAGCAGGTCGCATACATTATTGACCTTTCATTTACTTGGAAAACGGCAGGAGCCTGAAGCCTAATATTAAGCACGGATACTTAGAGCCTCTCTGGTATTGTGAAGCACAGGAAACGCTGTCCTCTGGTAACAGAAATGAGAATGTTTCTAAATGGCCTGGTCTGCTTCTGCTTCAGGTTTTTGAACTCCTTTCAGTTCTGAATGGGGAGGCATCTGAAGCATGCATCATCAGCTTGGTGTAGGGGAATGTAAACTCTGACGAGGAATAATCACTTTTTTTATATGTGACTTCCAAATATGTCACAGGCGAATGAATGTATTTATTGAATATACTTGACTTTCTTTCAACAACTTCCATACACTTATAGTTACTATGATGTCCTTGTTTTTGTGAGGTAGCGTCAAGTTGATTCAACCCATAATGACCGCATGTGAGCGAGAATAACTGTCCACCAGGGGTTTCTCTGTTATAATCTTTAGGAGAGTTAACTGCCAGGTCTTTCTCCCTTGGAACTGATGCATGGATTCAAGCTAAGTTTTCAGTTAGCAGCCAAGCACGCAGCCATTCATCCACCAGGGCTCCTAGATTGATTTTAATGCTTACTGGTCTACTGATCTTTCCTATTTCAGAAATCAGTAGCTATATTCAACAATCTCTTACCTTGACCCCATTGGGATTGTGTGGTAAACTGAGGGACTGGATGAGAATGTGGTGCAGCTAAATCCTCTATGCTCATAATTATAGGTCTGGAATGCTGACACTGCTGGGGGAAGACCCTCATGGTTATTAGCTATAAATAAATCTTAATATACGTTTTCCTGACTGAACACAGTCCTTCCAATAACCCCCCCATAAAGGAACTGTCATAAAGGAGCTACCATATAAGATGAATCATTCCTGTGTATAGATAGTCACTATGCCTGAAGGTTAGCCGTACATAAGAGCACTCAAATTCTATAACCCAACCCACTGTAAAATGCAACAAGCTCTCTTCTGATATCTCCTTCTGATAGGGATCATAGATTGTTCCCCTGGGGAGGGCTCAGAGCATTTGAGGTCAACTAGCATTAGGTCAAGACGCTGGTTGATTTCCATTGCCTGTTCATTATGTTAACCACTTATGATATTACCCCTTAATTATGTCATGTGTTTGCAGTGTGAAGTGCATGCCTTTTGAAAGATCTGTAGGTGCCTTCATATAGACCCATTGGAAAAATGCAGTTACTCTTTTGTCCTCATGTAGGGACAAGGAGCCCCCGGGTCCTGCTGTCTGTCTCTACTATCTTCCATAATTGCAAAGTTATTTGTGAGGACGGTTTGAGTGGTGGGGACCTGTAACCCCACAATTGGAATGACAGTTTTGTTTCTTTTTAAGCTGAATTTTGTGTTTGTAAAAAATTATGCATTTCTCATAATTTGTCATATTTTATGGCTTGGGATATATCATTGGTATGGTTTAAAATATCAAACATCAAGAAAGATAAATAAAACAAAGGTGAGATGGTTTTGAACTGAATTTAATAGAGAATGGAGGAGAATACTAACATAACTGGAGAAAGAAGAAGAGAGGGGAAATAAGGAGAAACTAGTGTGAAGGTTCATTTTCATGTCTCAAATAAAAGGATCCCGAAAAGTAGGATGGAGAGCAACACATGCTCTTGAAAAGGAATGATGCTTCCTACTTGTATAAAATCACTGCTGATACACTAGAGTGAGAACCTGTTTGGACTATTCTTAGCATCTGTGAGAAGCAGCCCCTGTCAGAAAGAAACAGCATCACCAAAATAAATGTGAAGAAAGGACTGAATTCCTGATCCTCTTATATAGCATTACTCTTCATTGACCTCTTAGCTGAAATGCAAGAAAAAAGAAGTGAACCATCCTATGCTGCTGTGCTAGTCTGGGTCGACTAGAGAAACAAATTCATAAACACTCATATGTGTATAAGAAAGAGCTTTATTTAAAGAGTAATTGTATATGAAGAAAACATCCCAGCCCAGTCCAAATCAAGTCCATAAGTTTTATATTCCTCCATATGTCAATACAATGACACCGAATACAGGAAGATCACAGGCCAGTAAGAGGAAATTCTTGTGGATCCAGTGGTGGTGGAAGCATATCAGTGCTGGTGTGGGTCTCCCTGTGGCTCCTCCAGCTCCAGGGTTCTGGTTCTATCTCCATGTGACTTGTCAACAGGAATGTCTTGTAGGGAAGGAGTGTATCTTACTTACAGTGAGCTATTTATATTTCTGTCATGCCTCCAAATAAGGTCATCAAGCTGAAACCTGATTGACAGGTTAGATTCCACCCCTTCCTCAAGTTGACAGATTATGTGACTACTACAGACCACCCCTTGTCAACTTGACACTTTCATATAACTCTAGCCATATATAATTTTTAAACCAAATAATAAATTCATGTATGTATCTAAGAGGATAAAACTAAAATCCATACACTTTAATATGTTCCCAAGCCACATTTAAACATAATATTCTATAAGTGAACAACACATCAATATTCTATGCCTAACAATTGCAATTAAGTAACACCTACACCTTAACCCTATAATCCTGTAATTTTTTCCCCTACCTATGAAAGTGTGTAAGCCAACCACTTCATGCCTTTTATCCCCCCATTTTAGGTATCCAATTTAATATACTGTCCACTTACATCTGAGAAGACAATCATATATTCGACTGAAGAGTCTTCATTCTAGTTGAAACCTTGTGAAGTCTATATCCATAAGCAAAGTCAAATCAGGACAAGCCATCCATAAAGTCAGCAGCAATATGCACCAGATCACAGGCTCAAATATCTTTTCTTCATCTAATTGGGTTCTGGTCAGCTCAATGTGGGCTGCCTCACTTAGCCTCACCAGGGTGTCCATTGGCTACTTTGCCTTTAGTCCATGGGTCCCATCACAAATTATCAACAGCCCTATCCCCCTTGTGTTAGGTCATGAAGTTCAGACCAGTCAACCTGCTCTCATCTCCTCTAGTCCCTGTGAATCAGATCTACGGGTGTCATTGACCAGATTCAACCCATCTCTATATTGCTGCATTTCTCTCACTTCTACTCAACAGGTAGATCCAGGTGGTCTACTTGCATTTCACCCTGCCCACAGGCTCCCTTTATAACATTCAGTCCTAGAGAGGAGAGTTTCTTCATGGCTCCAAATTTTGTTTTTCAACTTCTGACAAAAACCACTAGTTCAAAATTTAAAAAGCCAGAGTTCGTTTTTCTTCTATCTGTCAACAGTCCCCTATGCAAGTCTCTTCACCTTAGAAGGTCCTGAGCACTCAAGACACTGGGCGGGGATTATCCTTTCAGAGCCTTCTTTGCAGGCGTGTTCTAAACCATTTAAATTCCAATGTAATGGCTCAATACAAATAGATTTACAAACTCCCTATTTTTACTTCCCAAATAATCATTTCTATCAATCATATATCAAAAACAAGGCAGAATAAAACAGTATAAACAGTACAGCTAGATCCTAAACTCAACTCTAAAACAATCAAATTCTATCCTTATCTAAACTTATCTTTATCCTTATCTAAATTATTCCAGTCATAAGAAATATGGCTTTAGGCCTCTGTCTTCATTGCCTCAAGCCAGGGCAGGACCTTCTGTTAGCCATTTTGACTTCCCTCAGGCATTTTCACTAAGCAGCATGGTCTCAGAGAAATTCAAGAGGCAATTTTGTCACCAGAGCTCAAGATTCCCATTTATCACAATCATTTTCACCATTTCAGACAGGATTAACCAAAGACAATTTCTAGGGATCCAAACTTTAAATTCCCATATTATTTCCAGAAAACAACATGGTAAGCTACATGGCCACATTTGACCTCTGGCTAGCCAAAGAAGAAAAGCTACCTTGAGTCAGAGGGCAAACAAGTATCCACTCTCTAACTTTATGATTTGTTTCTCTAGCACCCAGTTCCCAAGGTACCATAATGTGTTACTCTGGGTTGACTAGAGAAACAAATTTATAAACATGCATATGTGTATAAGAGCGAGCTTTATATAAAGAGTAATTGTATATAAAGAAAACATCCAAGCCCATCCATAAGTCCTGTATTACCTCATATGTCAATTCTAGTCCATAATTTCCTCTTCAGACTCATGCGGGTATACAATGATGCCGAATTCAGGGAGATCACAGGCCAGTGGGTGGAAAGTCTTGTGGATCCTGTGGTGGTGGAAGCATCTCAGCTCTGGCAGCGGTCTCCACATGGCTGCTCCAGCTCCCGGGCTCTGGTTCTATCTCCATGTGGCTTGTCGGCAGGAATGTCTTGCAGGGAGTGAGTGTATTTGGCTTCTAGTGAGCTGTTTATTTTTGTCTCACCTCCAAATGAGGTCATCCAGCTGTGACCTGACTGATAGACTAGACTCCACCCCTTCCTCAAGTTGACAGGTTATGTGACTGTCACAACTGCTTACTGTTTTGTTTTTTTCTAAAGCAAAGTACTCAGTTTTTCAATGCAGTCCCTTGTACTCCTGGCCACAATTCTTTGATTTAATTTAATTTTTCAAATATATGAGTGTGCTGCTTGTGTTTGGAATTGAGGAGAAATGCTTTTGCCTCCTCTGGTGTGAAATGTAGAACAAATTCATATTCAGCATACCTATTACCCAGAAATTAAAATACTATTACATTTCTTCAGAATGATTTCTTTTATTACAAAGATATATTTAATTAGGCATTTAAAAATGAAGTGTTCCTTGAAATTTGGAAGTAATTTTATTATTTCCATAATTCTTTTGCCAAATTAATTAGGTATTGTGAGCCAAATGTGTAGTTTAAAGTCATCAGATTAATGCAAATGACATTTTGTATGTGAAATTAAATAGGACACTTTCAGAGATTTCTTAATTTAATCTGAGAGCCAATAGGCCTCTATATCAAAATTAAAGATGTTATTTAAAATTAATTCTAAAGCCAAAGGACAAACATTGCTTTAGATTAAATGTTACAGGACTAAGATTAATGGTAAAAATCTTTAATTAGTAGGAAGGAATTGAGTGGAAAATTATTAACTTGTCCCATCATAAATCTTTAATACTAATTGATTAGTACTTTATATTTAAAAATATAATCACTGGAGTATAAATAAGCAGCAAAACCATTTTTAGTACTAGGCTAAAATATGGTACCATATATTTAAGAGGCAGTTTCTTCTGGAAGAGTCAGAATATTTGGAATTTTTCATTTCAAAAACATTGGAGCTATTTTATTAACAAAACCACGTTCCCCAAAGGTGAATGATTTCTTGAACTTTGAATCTCTGGCTCTATTTCTCTCTTCCTCCCACCAACTTCACACACTATTTCAGAAATATTAAATTTACCTTATCATAAAAACATTTCTCAAAGTCTCATCTGGTGGTCATTTAAACATATCCGGAGTCCATTATTTTAAACACCTTAATGCATATTTTAATGAGCCCAAGTATTGCTGAGAGGAGCCCTGGCCGAGGGTTACCCGTTGGGCTGTTAACCACAAAGTCAGCCTTTGAAAACCAGCGGCAGCTCTCCAAGGGAAGGTGGATTTCTATTCCCTTCAAGAGTAATGGTCTCAGAAGCCATCTCACAGGGCCAGGTCTCCCCTGCTCTTCTTTAGGGTCGCTGTGAGTCAGAGCTACTTGGTGGCAGTGAGTTTGGTAGGTGTTTGGATAGGACTGTTGGGTAAGGGTTGGACTGTTAACTTCAAGGTCAGCAATTCAAATCTACCTGTAGCGCTCTGAGAGAAAAAGGAGGCTGTCCTCTCCGGAAAAGATTCATAGGCACCAGGGCCCAAGAGAGGGTGGGCATGAGTTCAATTTGGACCTCACGGCAGTGGGTCTGGTATTTTGGGTTTGGAACAACTTGTCCTTTCTAGGACTGCCAATAACTGTCCATGCTTTTGCTGGTCAACATGTGATCATTACAAAAATGTATTTTTCATAAATATAATTGGAGATGGATTTCTTTAATAATGTTGGAGATGGCCAAATAGTACCGACAAAAAAAAGCTTAAATATATTCTCCTTAGCATTAAAGGATTTGAAGAAAGTTTATTAAAAAGCAAAACAAAGCCAAAACTCTCTAAAGGGAGAGCATTGTCCAAAAGGAGTATTTTGATGAAACAATTTAGGTGGATGGTAACCCTCTAGCAATGTGTCCAAGGGAGAAAAGATGGCCCCTGATTATTTTAAGCATGAGATAAGAGGAGTAATTTGCATCACTCTGAAAGGAGGGAGATAGGGAGTAAGAAGATGAAAATAAATAAGCACTTGGAACACCGTGTGTTGCATGAGCTGACCAATCCCTGTGAATTCCCACCAGTGCTTCACGTGAGTGTATTTGTTGTAAAGGCTTCAGGAAGTGCTGAAAATCACAGCTTCTGCTCTATGCGGTGAAACAGAAATAGAAGCCAAGGCAGGTGCTAGACATAGAAGTGAAACCTGAGATGCAAGGTACGCAAGTCATGTATTAATGAACAAAATCTGACTCCTGTCTTTGGGAACCAAGAATATGGTTGAAAGAAGCAACTTTAATCAGAGATGGGAAGAGTTGATTTTATTACATTGTGTACTACTGACATCGTTGAATTCTACTTCTAGGGACCCCGTATGACTTAGTATATTACCCACTGGGTTTCCCCAAGGCTATTGATGTTTCACCAAGGCTTACTGCCAGGATTTCATCTCACAGAGTGCTGGTACCCCAAAACTACCCACTTTTACGTTAGTGGTCTTCCCGGTGTCATTGATTCCAATTCATATTGACCCAATAGGACAGAATAGAACTGTCCCTTGGGGGTTCTGAGGATGTACATATTTATGGAAGCAGAAAGCCTTATCTTTCTCTCATATAGACTGATGGTTTAGATGGGCGACCTTATGGTTAGCAGTCCAACATGCCCCACTGTGCCACGGGCCACCTTGATAATGTACACATGAACCAAATTTGACGTTGCAGTGTTTTTGACAATTCATTTTTAATAGAGAGTTTCCACTGGGATGTGGTCACCCCATTGTTATTGCTATTTCTTGATGCTTTCAGAACTGATAAGCAACATGGCATTAGAAATAATTTCTAGAAATAATTCCTGGGATGGCACTCAAGTACAGTGTCGAATTCACTCAATCACAACATAAAATGATGTGAGTTCAGGTTAAAACAATCAAAACCCGCATTGTTGATTCCAGCTCTTAGAGATCCTGTAGAACAGTATAGAACTCCCCCTATAGGCTCTTTATAGGAGTAAAATGCCTCCCTTTTCTCCTGGGAGGTGGCTGATGACTTCAAACTGCTCACCTGTGGCTAGCAGTGCAACACATAGCCACTCCACTCCCAGAATTCAGGTTAGGGACAGAGAATTCTGAGGACAAGGCAAAGTAGAACTATTATTTGGGTTCCTATTCTGTTGGCCAATGGACAACCTCAAGGAATTGCCATTTGGTGAGGTATAGCTTTTGCTCATGCTTACTAGCGGGCAGGACTTCTTAGTCAAACATTGTCCAACAATGGTGTTAGACAAACGTGGGAAAATCAGATATTTAAGTTATAGTCTGACTAGGATGTACAAGACTTACTTTAAAAATTGTATATGGAGGTTTGTGGGAAGTGAGTCCAGTCAAAAGTGACTCTCGAGATGTAGGTGTAGTAATTAGAAATTGATTAGGCATTTTTCTGCAGTGGGGAAGAACAGGCTTGGAGAAGGCACATGGCAAAAAAAAAGTATATTTTGGAGGAAATAAAATAAAGTTTCTTTTTCTGCATACAGACATATATTTGAGATGTCCAGGAGGGAGGTAAATAGAGCTGAGGTCTGGGCAAGTGACATAAATTTGAGAATCCCAGGGCGAGCAGCTCATTCCTTTAAGGTGCTTGATTATGTTTAAGACGTCTCCATAACCTTGTACCCCGAATGCACCACTAAATCCATGAAAGGTAAAAAGCTGTGTACAAATGCAAAATATCTGATAAATGTAAGTGTCCTTTGAAAGCCCCGGTCATCTATTTTGTTTTTCGTTTGCATGTTTTCATCATGTTTGATGGCATATGTATGTCATGTATAGGGCCTCTACATTTCATTTTTTTCCTATTTTTCCATTGGTAATGCTTATAATTCTAGGTTTACATTTAGAACTTGGATCTATCTTGAGCTCTCTCTTCTAAGGAATATTCTGAGACAATTTTGTTCATTCTACCACCTAGTGAGTCCAAGCAGAATTGCTTATAAACGGTAGACTTTGTTATTATAAGGTCCCTGAACAGCACGAAGGTTTATATTCTTCCATTAAATGCATGATAAGCAGTGAGGCGGAGCAAGGGAGTGAAAGTGGAAATTTGGACAAAGTCTGTGTGGAGTCCATGACTCCATCTTGGGACTACATTTCCCAGAACCCCTTGCTACCCTGGGTAGATATTCCTAAGTATCTCACACTTCAGAGAATGTTTAAAAATGCTAGGTAAGCAATGGGGAGATGGAAGGTAGGGGCAGCCATGCTGGCTGGTAAAGTTTTCTCTCTCCTAGGAGTCTCTAAGAAAAATTCTCTTGCCATGTTCCATGTCTTCTAAAAATAAGTCTTTCTCTTGGTAAGAAGAACCTAGATTCCAGTAACAGGCAATATGAACTCACTCAGAGGCACTGCGGGAGACAAATTGACAATCTGCTTCCATAATAATGACGACCCACTAAACTCCATAGAGTATTTCTACTGTCTCGCAAATGGGGTTGCCATGCACTGAACTATGTGCAATGGGTGTGTTTGTCTCCGTGATGAAGAGCGCTTTGCTTATTTATTAGGATTCTTGCTTGTCTTCTTTATTTGCAAGATGTTTTCTTTGATATTTATTCATATCAAGCTATTTGTGCTCACTAACACCCAAACTGCATGCATTTTCCTGGATTTCTTTGTGTGCCCCATATTGTCCCACCTCAACAGCCTCCAAGGACTGAAGGGGTAAAGCTCAAAGGGATTTCATATTTGGGTTCAATTAATTAAGAGTGCATTGCTGAAGTTATGGGTGGTGAGTAGGATTTTGAAAAGAGTAAGATATTGATGGAGAGAGGAAAAGATACATTTCTAGGACTGTGGGTGGGGAGTTTGCATGAAGAAATATACCGAGATGAAAATGAGCAAATCACATAGTGGGGATGGCTGGCAGATTTTGCTAGTGGGAGACGAGCTGCTGTGGGGAGAGGTAATGAGAAATGAAGGTGGGATGCGATCCTGGGGGGTGTCATATTAGTGGAAATCCCTGGAAGCCAGAAGGCTTGGGATGTTTATAATCAGTGACACCGACGGAGTGGAGACTGGCGAGCAAGCAAGGGTCAGAAGACTGGCATTAGAGGGAAGGCATAAGAGTGTCAGGGAGTGGGAGGGAGCCAAATGAAGAGATTCCGAGACAACGGGCTTCTTGGGAAGCATTACCGTGAGCCAGACAGGGATTGGTGGGCACCTCTGGGCCAGGGGGCTGTGGTGAGAGTGGAAAGGGCACAGTTGAATGGCACAATTGCAGTCTATTGTGTGAAGGGAGGCTAAACAAGCAAGCGACAATAGCACAAACCTTGAAACTTGCAGTACTGCGGGAACATGGATATCATGTGACGGGGTTGGGTTCAAAGGGAGGAGGAATACATGCTTATAGTAACCCAACAGGACAGAGAAGAATTGCTCCAGAGGATTCCTGAGACTAGATCTTTATAGGAAGATGGTCTCATCTCTCTCCTGCAAAGTGTTGGTGTGTTTGAACATCCAACCTTGTGGTTACCAGCCTAAGGGGCACTATGGCCTGCAATCCATTCAGTGGCAGTGACTTTGGTTTGCTTTGGGTGTAGATTCAGGGGAGAAGTCCAGAGAAAAGTCTTATTGTTAGGTTTTGGGGATAGTTTACCTTGGTCCTTGCTTCTCGATGCTGAAGGAATTCACACGGCAGAAGCACTTTTGTAAACCAAGTAACTTTTATGAGAGAAAGGGAAGGTTCAGGGATGAGTCTCAGAAAGTACACACCATCCCTGCAGAGTGTGCCCAGCTACATGGTGAGGGCCGTGGGGAAGTTCACGACTGAAAACGGCCCCTACAGCCACTTCAGGGAACACAGAAAAACACGTGGAAGGAGTACTGTGGAACAGGAACGTGAAGGAGAGGGGGCATGACCTGAGGGATAGCAGCCTGAGATCGCAAGAGGTCAAGCCCTCAGAGGGCATGGGTGCGCGTGTGCCCGCAAGAGAGCAACCCAACAAGCAGGTGTGGCTCGCCTTCAGACTGGTATTTATCTCCTCCTGTCCCCACTGGCTGGGGAGGCCTGGTTGAGGGCATTGGCCCATCTTGTTGATTGAGTTTAGGTGCATGCAAGCGATGTAATGTCGCTGGTGCCATGTGGGTGTGCCCAGGTTGATCTCCACCTGGGCCTAGGTGACCTGGGTCTGAGCATGCCCAGTTTTGGACCTTCCCATAGGTGTCCAACGTGTGCCTGCTTTCTTTCCAACCCCTTTATTGTGGCATGGCCAGCTACTTTCTGTTTAAGGTAGGCATTTGGTGGAGACAACCTCCTTTGTTCCCAGTCTGTCATTATCAATGGAAAAATAAAAAGACCATTGTGGGTTTGGTGAAAACAGACCGTTATAAGAGTATAAGCTAGGACTGTGTAGCACATTATTACTCCACAGAAGGAATATTTGGAACATTCTCCCAACATTGTGATCTTGGGGCATCTCATGCCCTCTAGACTTTTGTTTGGTTTTGCTTAGGGGTAAAAACTAGTGTGTGAACGAGAGTGAGTAAATATGTGTTCTTTGCTTCCCTGTTTTTCTCATCCTTCCCTCTGCTGCATCACCTTAGCACCATATGCTCTAAGAGTGGGGATCGGATGGATGGTGTGTGTGTTTGGTGGCCCAAAAGGTTAACACCCTCAGCTGCTGGCCAACAGATGGGAGCTTTGATACTGCTCAGAGATGCTACGACAGAAAGACCAGGGTGCCTGCATTTGAAAATGTAGCCTTTTCAAAGCCTGTGAGAGTTCTCGGTTTGCCATGTGAGTTAGTTAATTGTGCCAGCCTGGCTGATAATCACATGTGGTGCTGGTTGAAAGGCAGAGGGATAAATGGGTGGTGAAGCCTCGCCTTTCTAGTTCTCGGGTCTCTTGTTTTGTGATGGTTGTATCGGGTGCAGCTGCCTTAGCAGTTCCCTGCTTCAGCTTGCAAGATGGACTTCCTCCAAGACATCCCCAAGGAGAAGCCGCATGGATCTATCCCGATGCAGCCCTGGGTGCTGGAGCAGCCGTGTGGAGACCCTTGCTAGTGCTGAGATGCTTACACGTTCATGGACTCAGCTTTCCTCCTGCAGTTGGCATCATTGCCTCTGTTTTGTGAGGTGGAGGACTTTGTGGACTGGTGTTGGGTTAATAAGTTGTTAATGTTGGACTTGTGGGCTTGGGCAGCATTGGGTTGGGATGTTTTCATGATGCACCTTTTCTTTACATAAAACTCTCTCTTATACGTGAGTCGCCGTGGATTTGTTTCTCCAAAGTACCTAGACTAATACACCATGAGAACCGGTTTTCTATGAGATGCCTTTGAAGTTCCAATAGTGACTGTACCATTGGAGAGTACATGATAGAGCAGGGATTTCCTTGGGGACAGAATTTGTTATAAGCTATCTTAGGCACCATGGTGTCTGAAAGTGACATGGGAGTATTCTTGAGAATCAATGAGAATCCCTGATGAGTATTATAATTATTGCTTAAATCCCCAGATCCTGTTCTCTATCTTTGAAATACCATGTAAAGAAGGGTGGCATGTGAAATACAGTTGAATCTTTTAGGCATCACATAAGCACAGCCATCTATGCAAACAGTGCAGTCAGTGTTAAAAGACAGATCTTTCGCGTCTGAAAAGGACCTGTGACTACCCTCATTTCAAACGCCTTTCTCAACTTTCTCTGTGAGTAAGCCCAGGAAAGAACGTGCCCTTTTAAGTTTGATCAGATTACAGCATTGCTGTTATCTTCAACACTTTTATGGTATCTTTAACTGTGAAGTAAAGTGTAAATTAGCAGGAAAAGCGCGTTCCTTAGGTTTCCTGAGAAAGATAGGGGTTTCAACAGTTGACATCCAGCTGGTTCTTGTTTCCAACTTGTAAGTGTTCCGCAGTTTTTAGGAGTGCTTACAAACCCTTAAAAAATGAGTCATCCACAGTGAGTGTAAATAAGTCCCTTGCCTAAACAATCTCATCCCATTGGGTTCATACAAAACACACATTTCTTATTTTTTAGATTATTTTTCACATTTCGTATTTTATACATAATTTATTAGATATAGTGCATCTTTATAACCTCTTTTTTCTAATTTTTATTTAAGTGGATTTTAAGTTCTTTCTTTCAGAAAATAAATATACCTACATTGTTCTTTTTGACAACAGTCACTACCAAAATGTACTGACTCAAGAATTTCTCCATCTCCCACTTGCTGACAGACACCAGTGGTCTGCTAGTTGGTAACTATTTCCACCCTCCCTTTGAGAGGCTGTTCCTTAGTAATCAGCATATCTCATTGCTCCCTAAGCTTTGAGTTGGTTAGTGTTTCTATTTGATCTTCTATAGAGAGTTTTTGAAAGAGCATAATACTCAAGGCATTTTTTTTTTGCTCATTAAGCTATTGTTCAGGTTGAAGAAGACTTCAGGGGGTGTTTTTGGTGTAAGGTTTAAATATTATGTCAGGGTGACCGTTACTGGGGTTCATCTAACAATAGTGGCTCTCAGCTGCGTGGAGTCTGAGAATATGAAATTTTGGTTCGCATTTCCCTCCCTTTGATCAGGGTTCTTCTATGGAAACTTCAATGAAAATGGTTAGAGATTGTAGCTGGGGACAATGCAGCACCGCTCCCATGGTGGGGAGGTGTGGGGGGAAGTCCGATACTTGCTGTCAGACTGCTGTCTCATCCCACCACAGGGGTGGGCCTGCTCCCTGCTGCTGGAGACAATGGACTACTCTCTGAAGCTTGGGACCATTAGCTTGGTTCCTGTAGGAGGGGTTTGCACCCTACTGATAAGGGTTCCTATGGAGACCCAGAGACCACCCCCTAGACCACCCTCTCATTGCTGTGTAACCTATAGTGCAGCCCCTTCCTGTGACGTATGTCTCTACCTGTAATTAGTGGGCTGGCTTGCCCCCAAAAGGTATATAGGTGTGAGCCAGCAATATAGATCTCTCTCTCTGACTCTGGGCTCCTTGCTGCTCACTCCCTGGTCACTCCCCTCTCCCTTGTTCCCTTCCCCTCCTTCCCTTCCCCCTCTCTCCACGTGGACCACCAAGCTGCGCTGAGGTGAGCAATGGTATTATGTAACATGCCTGACTGTATTATTGTATTATCTCTCATGCGCTCAATGACTTTAATATAATGCTTATATATCTCAACCGTACAGTTGTGCATTACTGAACCCAGAAGTAGTATTACTGAACCCGAGTAGTAGCAATAGGAGTATTAGCGGTGGGGGCTGGCCCCCCACCTCCCTCAGCGTCATTTTTTAATTTAATACTACAGGGAGGCAGTTGTTTATGGAGGGAGGCAGTGAGCCAAACATCATATAACCCAAAATGCCAAACCCACTGCTATTGATTTTGGCTCACAGGACAGACTAGAACTATCCTTTTGAGTTCCCAAAACTTATTTTTTCCCCCTCCCACAGAGTGGCTGGTGCATTCCAACCTCTGACCTTGTTGTTCCATATATAACCGCTATTGGACCAAAGTTCCACATTTTATAGCCACCTCCTATTCTTGATTTTCCTACTTCCTCTGTTACCATAGGCAAACATGGACCAGTTGTGCTTTGGATGGCATTGCAAGCTTCTAAGGCCCAGGCACTACCTGTTGGATTAGAATGTAGAGCAGAAGTGCTAAGTATGTTCTTAGGCCAATTAACCTGGATTTCCCATGAAACATAACTCTAATATGCCAAACCAAGGAATTAAATCCCATGAGGCATTGGGCTGTCACTGCACACCTTCAGCAACTACTCTTTTATTTCTTTTTCTGTGGTTGTTGTCAATATATTTATCACACTTTTCTCATTTAATTTTTATAGGTATTTAATTTATCGATAGCAATTATATAATTAACTCTCAAACTCTTAAGCAACATGATATTTCTATCACTATTGACCCCTTTCCACGGCTTCCCCTCCTCTCCTGCTCCTGGCAACCACCAATAAACTTAATTACCTATGCATTTGTCTTTTCTTCTCTTTTTATATGTCAGGTGATATAGTATTTGTCCAATGTTTTCAAGCTCCATTCTTCTTCTCTATTTGCTGAGTAATATTCTATTCTACGTATGAACCACCTCTGTTTTTCCATTTACCTGTTGATAGGCATTTGGCTTATTTCTGCCTTCTGTTTCGTGTGAACAGTGCTGCAGTAAACATTGATGCACGAGTCTCTGAGCCTCTGCTTTCGGGTCTTTGGGAAGTGTACCAGAAGGGAAAGTGATGAGTCCTATAGTATTTCTATTTTTTAATTTTTTGAGGAATTCTTACACTACTTTTCACATGGCGGCATCCTAATTTCCGTGCAGTCTTGCCAGTATTATTGTCTTCTTTTTTATTTTTTAGGAAAATGTTAGCCATCCTAGCTTGAGTCAAATGATATATCTCATTGTGGTTTTGGTTTGCGTCTCTCTAACAGCTAATGGCAAGGAACAGTTTTTTATTTGAATGTCCTCTATTCCTGTCATTTACTCATTTTGATGATTGGGTTATTTGTCTTTATGTTGCTAAGCTGTCAACAATTTATTCAAGGGTAAGCCAAAAAATTATTGCTATTTAGGTATACTTGCATGGCTTTATTCCAAATTAAATGCCATGCTATCTGCAACCACTGGGTGTCTGACAAACTTCTCCCATTCTTCCACTTCTCAGTAGCTATGGGTGGCCTTTGAAGGAAAAGTACAATCAAAACCGAGGCTCCCAAGGGAATCTCTTGAAACAGTTAAATTCAAGTCAGGTCAGCTCAAAAGATGATAGTTACTGTCATTTTGAGATCCCAGAGGGCGAAGCACAGTAGCTTTTCTTGAAGGACAAAGGACAATAGTGGAGACTGATTATGATAAGGTTTTAAGAAAATGTGAAATTGTGTTGGTGAGAAATTGGCCAAAGAAGTGAATTGCCTAAAGGAATATTTCCCCCCATCATGACAATGCACCCGCCCCTTCTTTGAGGGTAACAAGGGCTGTCCTATGTGAATTTTGTGGGAAAACCTTATCCCAGCCACCTGACAGCCCTGATCTTGCCCCTTCAGACTCCTCTTTGTTCCCCAAACTCAAAGAACATTGAAAAAGAATGCAATCTGAGTCCCATGAGGATGCCTACACTCCCGTGTTGACCTGCTGTGCGTAAGAGAGCACAGAATTCTCCAGGGAAGGGCGAGGCAGCGGGAGAGCCCACTATCAGAAGTGGACAGCTGCGCATGGAGGTTGTGCTGAGAAACAGCAGCTGTGTGTTCTGATTGTTCAATACACTATGATTTTGTAGCAATACCTTTTGATTTGACGTTTGACTTCTAAAGATAATCTCCCTGCTGGTATTTGATCTTTCCACTTTTTTTTTTCCCTGTAAAGTATTTTCATGAGCTGAAGCTTTTAATTTGTATGAAGTCCCATTTATTTATTTTCTCTTTTGCTGTTTGCGCTTTTATTACTATATTCGATAATCCATTGTTAACAGGTTTCACAGCTTCCCCCTACGTTTCCTGGGAAAGCGCTCATAGTTTTAGTTTATATACAAGGTAGACTTTAATATTGTCTTATGTATTCTTACTTGTAGTAAAAAATGTGGTAAAATGTGGGGTTATTTTTTTCTATGTAAAAAACGACTTTCTTATAGGCAAAATTTAAAAATGAAGTGGCCATATATCCATGAGAATGAACCCAAACATAGAAATGAACAATGTTTTCTTCCATTAGGCCCGAGGTCACCATGAATTAGAGCTGACTGGATGGCAATTAACAGCAGCAGCATGTTCAAGTGTGATGACATGTTTGAGATTCCTGTAAGGAATGAAAATAACTTATTTTCTTTAGAAATAACTTTAACACTTCATAATTTGTAGATGACTCACAATTCTCTCTGCTTAAGTATAATGTGTGAAATGAGGGAGTAAATCTATTTTGATTTTGATTTGTAAAGAATGATGTGTTTAAAAATGAACCCAGCATTATAAAAATGTGAATGCATGTGGCTAAGGAAAAACTCTTTTTAAAAATGAGCTAGTCAAAGAATTTCTTAAAGTAACTGTCTACAAGTTATTTGTAGCTGTTGTCTGGCCAGCGGCCAGTAGGCTTAGGGAGGAGGCTAGAGAAATGGGTGGTCCGAATGGGAGCGAAAGAAAAGGCTTCCTCTCTAGCCTCCATGCCTCACCAGCAAGCACATGAATCCCATGCGCTGTGTGCTTTCAGTGGCCAGGGTCAACTCAGGAAGTGATTCCAATTGTGCCCCACAGTTTCCTGAAGCATCTTTCAATGTGCAAGCACTTTGA
Organism: Echinops telfairi; assembly: GCF_000313985.2. Lineage (NCBI taxonomy): Eukaryota > Metazoa > Chordata > Mammalia > Afrosoricida > Tenrecidae > Echinops > Echinops telfairi. The sequence goes on along the minus strand of NW_022111369.1, from coordinate 79,697,213 downwards.
AATTAAGTGTGATTTTTGTCATACTGGCTTCTGCAACGCAGTGAGAAATTCTTAAGCGAGAATTGGAAATGGGTATCTGTCCTGCAAATCGCATTCTAAGGGGTTTCATGCTTGAGCTGAAAGGACAGTGCAAACAACTCCCCATTTCAGTGCTCTCATAGCTCCAGCGACCGCTCCACGAAAGGACAACAGCAGCAGCTGGCCTCCTCTCCAGTCTCTAGCTGGCTGTCATAACCCTCCGTCAGCTACAATTACGCATCTCCCTTCTCCAAGTTCTCCAAGACTCCTAGCACAGAGAGCTCAGCCACTACCTCTTTCCTGCTCAGCCCAGGAGAGGCATTTCGGCAAACCATCCCAAACCCCTACTCCAATGTCTTTCTGCCAGCAGGAGATTACCAGCAAAGGTTTTCCCTTCTCCACGTTGCCAGAGAATACGTATACACATTTCAGATTCTGTTTTTGAAAACCTCATGTTTAGGGCTAAGTTAGTTGAACATAAGGATTTGGTTGGATGACCTATTGTTGTTGGGTGCTCTCCAGCAGATGCTGAGTCCTCGGCCCCTCACGTGACAATGTGGAACTGCCCCAGGACCTGTCCTCTCTACTGAATTAGATCACCAGGCTTTCTTCCACATAGCCTCTGGGGGGTTTGAACTGTCCACATCTTGTTTATCAACTAAACGATTAACTGTTAGACTACCTGGTCTGTATAAAATGATCTTTTCTCACTGCTATGAAGTTTATTTAAACTTGTAATACTCCTGGAGTATAAATGTCCTCTTGCATTTCTGAGATTATAAATCTTCATGGAGCAGAAAAGCCTCGTCTTGTCTTCAGAGGAGCAACTGGTGGATTTGAACTGTTGATGTTGTGGTGCAATGTGTACCAGGGCACCTTAGTGGAATTAAATTGTTACCATGTTGGGGGAAAACTTACTGTTAGGGAATGACCTCAAGAAAAAAGCTAGTTGAAATAGGATTTTACTCTATTGACTAATGAATCTCACCTTTAAGTTACAATCTTCAAATCTAGTCATAGGTTTCTTTTGTTTTGCTTTACTTTTAAGGAGCAATTGAATTATTTTTATTTTATACTTTCCCATTGGGCAGAAATTCAATTTTTGGATAATTAAAATTAAAAGAAAGATGAGTTTCTTTTATTTATAACGTTTTTAAAGTCTATTCACTGGAAGTGCTGGGCTAACTACAAGTCAGCAGCTCAAAATCAACAGCCACTACCTGGAAGAAGGATGGTGTTTTCCACTCCTATAAAGAGTTATAATCTTAGAAATTCACAGGGGCAGCTCTACCCTAATATGTAGGGTTGCTATGAGTTGGGATAGACTCAACAGCAGCGAATTCGATTTGTTTTTGTTTGTTTTGGTTTTTCAGTCCAGTATAGAATTTCGTTCTTATGGTTTATGAGAGTTTGACTATGTATCAATTTGGCTGGCCCAGAATTCTCATTGGTTTGGAAGTCAAGGCCTTTTCATCCCCTGAGATGTGACCTAATAGAATGTAATCAGACCCTGATGAGATCTGCTGAGCAACCAAGCAGTTGTTAAGATTAGGGTAGAAGTGAATGATGGGGGGAGTGCGGAGTGGAGATCCAAAGCCCATTAGTAGGCCACTG
>NW_022111369.1:79685280-79690269 GCF_000313985.2 Echinops telfairi | reverse complement strand
GCAAAGAGCAAAAAACGCTAAATATGTGTATCCTAACACCACAACCAAAAATAAACTCACTTCCATTGAGTCGATTCTAATTCTTAGCCACCTGACATACAGAGGAGAACTGCTCCTGTACGTTTCCAAGATTGCACTCTTTAGATTAGAGTAGAAATCTCTGTCATTCTCCTAAATTTCTTGATCAGGGCTTTTAAAATAGCAAGTGATGGAGTGCTCAATTTAAACTGATTTATAGCTTATTTATGGGACCGTACAAGGGAAATGTCTAGGTATAAGGATGGTTTGGGAAATGCTGGGTTTAATTGATTTTCACAAGGACAAGCTTACTGTCCCTTGATCTCGTCATCCTTTTTGGTATTGATATCATTTTCTAATAGACTCTCCCTCTGTGATGCAGCATCCACTTCACATTTTAGCAACCCCAAGGAAGCATGACTCAAGCAGAGATCCTGAGATTTGTATTGCTTAGGCCAGATTGACTTGATTTGAATCATAGGATTATTATTGAAGCAATCACTGTTGCCGGGAGATACCAATGATTTGATTGACCAGAATGAACTCAGATTTCATCTCAATAATTGGAAGTTAACTCAGTAACAGCAACCCCCAGGTCGTCAGTGAAGGAGGGATAGATCCTTCTACGGGTATGGAGGGGTTGCTGACAAAGTAGGGTGAATGGATTCTGGGGAATCAAAAGCAGTAGTCAATTACTCTGTCCAGGTGCATCTTATCCTGAAAGTACGTTTTAGGAGATACCTGGCACTCAGGCTAAGCTACTTGAGTAATGCAACCAAAGAGTTAACCTCTCTGCATTGGAAGAATTAGAGAGAAAGAAAAAATAAAGATGAAACTTCATATGGCTCAATTCTTCATTAGATTCTCTGAAGCTAATGCAACTATCAACTACCAAGCACATAAGCTTGGAACTACTGTTGGAAATAACCTGCTTTAGAGCTTACATAAGAAATAGAACTAGAAGCTTGTGACCATCTTGAGTGACTAGATATGGTCTTAACACATGAAAATCCCTAGCAGTGTTCTGATACATGCAGAAAGAACAAAAGAATGGCATGAAAAAAGGGAGGAGGGAGATTATAATAGATGCTGAGATTATATAATCCATCATATTTCTATTTTGTCTTATCCCAAGAATTCCATTATTAAAAATGTTTTCTCGTATCTAAAGAATATTGTGGTATTTATTCTTAATACAAGTTTATAGCCCTAAAATCCTAGATTCTGCTGATATCGTATCTATTCTGTAAATTTTACTACCTCACATAAAATTCTGTAAGTGCCCATGCTTCATCCATTTTTTCTTTCTTTCTCAGTTTCTCTGGGATCAGACTTCTCTCTCCCCGGGGCATGAGATCTGTTTTATAACCATTGACATAGCATTGTTGACAGCTCAGATAGGTCTTAGAAATTCAGAGGCAAGAAAGAATGGAAAATGACTGAAAAAGTCTACATAGGGTCAGGAGTGTGCAGTATATTTGCATGCGCTGTTTGGGATTGAATATTGTTATGTGCTCTTTTTAGTTAGGGTACATACGCATTTACATATGCATGCATATATTGTGCTTGATGGAGGTTCATTAGCATTTGATCAGTCAGGAAATGTAGTTTATACATAGGGCTCTTGGGTAGCATATTTGGATAGAATTAATAGTTAACTCAGCAAACTGATCCGTTTTTTTTCCCCCTAGAGCATCATTGTGCAATTGAACTGAACTAGCCTAATTGGCCAGTTATTTTGGTGGCATTTAGAGACATCTTGTCCTCTTTCATGAAATAATTTGAGTTTGATTACATCACCACTCAAAAAAACTGTGTCCCAGATTGATCATTTCTTCCCTTAGGGATAGTTGGGCCCCAACTGAAATTTAGTAAAAGTGTTGACACAGAGGTGTCATGATGTCAAGATGTGGTATCTCTAAGTGCAACGGAGATTAAAAATCTGAGAACTACTCAAATAGATGTTAGCACATGGCTAATATATATAATATATTATATATATATATGGAGAGAAAATAGAAGTCTTCATCTAAAATTAAGACTGTAGTTAATAAAGTTTAGTGCTTTCCATAGGCGGCCCTGGAGAAGCCATGTATTTATCTGTATCTATTTACAGAATAACATGAGAATCATGAAGCCTCATTGAGTGCCAGCTTTGGAAAACACCTTTGCTAAACCAGAGTACTAGAAAGCAGCAGAATCATTTCTATTTTCAAGGGCATGAGAGGATAACTGGGGGATCAGAAATATGCCAACGCATGCTTAAGTATATAAATAGCAGTGTAGAATCAAATCAATGGTATAGTTCTTGAACACATTTTTTTGTAGGACCAAAGAGAAAAAAAAACACATTTTTTTGTAGGACCAAAGAGTAAATATTTTAGGTTTCATGGGCGAGTCACCATCAGTTGCAGCTCTCCCATTTCCTTTTGGTGCAAAACTAGTGCATAAGCGATTGTGTGTGGCTGGGCTCCAATCAGTTTTATCTATGGACACTGGAATGAAGTTCCTATGAAGTTCACATGTCATCCTCATTGGAGTTTTTCCTAATCATTTAAAAATGTATTAACAATTCTTAGCTTGCAGGTTCTATGAAGAAGGGTGCTGCATCAGATTTTTTTAATGGGCCAAAGTTTACTAATACCAGTATTGACAGTGGATATTCTGTTTTATAGGGTATGAGTTTTTAACATAGGACTTGCTTGACATTTTATGTTTCACAAGAAAGTCAAATTCACAAAGCTATATGCTTAATTTTAAGAAAACTAGGTTCAGTCCCTCCGTTGGGGGAAATTATTTAATTGGCTATTTAATCACTTATAGATGGATCCCGGCCTGGTTAGGATTGAAGCTCAGATGTATCAACGTGTGCCACTGGTTGCTTGTTTAGTTTGGCTAAACATAATGTTTGTGTGAAAAATAGCAGGAGAGACAATGTTGAAAAGGTGTATCAGAACCAGACAGTTTGGAAGGCTGGGCTGAGCCAATCACACTTCCAAAAAGAAAGGAGGTGCTGTGGAGGTTTCAGACACAGGGATACGTTGGTCAGAGTAGTACTTTAGATGGTTTAGAGTTTAAACCAGAAAGATGGAAGAAAAATAGGACAAGGGAGCCAACCTTCCAAACTTCTAGTATATCAGGCATCTTTTAAAGGGTTGTCAATACATCTCTCCCCTTTGGTAGGGAAACCAAACCAAACCTACCACCATTGACTTGATTGGAACTCGGCAACCCTAAGCAGAGTTTTCAACATTAAATCTTTACAGAAGCAGAGAGCAGTATCTTTTTCGCTGAAATAGACTGGCGGGTTTGAACCACTTGTCTTGTAGTTAGAAGCTCAATTTAAAGCCCACAGATGACATATAGGGGAAGGTCAATTTGTGTAATTAATCAGGGCCTCGAAAAGGGAAAAAATACTTGAGGAAATGGCATGAGGCCAAGTCTGATTTCCTCTGACTTCAATAGGAAGGAGGAAAATCTAACTCCACACGTGACCAGGGCAGATTCCCAGAAGACAGAACTCAGACATCTGTCTACCCTTGTACTTCCTTAACTCTTTTCTGACACCATCAGTCCCTCCTGGCACTCTGCTTTCTGCTGGGCTTGGTAATTCCTTGGTTGCAATGGCCATGCAGAACGCACAGACAATACTCAGAAGTATGGGATATATTAGGGAAGCTCATTGTAAAATGATACAGATAGAGTTTTGAGCCTCTTCTCAGGCATGATGGGAGGCATATCTCATTCTGCTTCTCAGGCTCTTGGTCATGTAGCTCCTTGGCTTTTGTCTTTATTGGACAAATGTTATAAAACTCTTTTAGTGATCCGCTTCCCTTTTCAGACATCCCTCTGATTTCAGGCGCTCAATTTGTCTTTAGTCATTTTGTCTCCTAACTCCTATTGCTGCAGCTTCCTCTTCATGGCCACTGTTGATCCTGTTTCTCCACACAGGGATCTTGAAGCTGCTCTGCTTATTGTGGTTGCTAGGTGCCATCAGGTCAAGTCTGCCCCATAGCAGTCCTGTGCACAACAGAAGCCAACACTGCATGGTCCTGCATCATCCTCACCATTGGTCCTGAGGCTGAGCCCATTGGTGCAGCCACTGTGTCGGCTCATCTCACTGAGGGCCTGCCTCTGTAATGTACCCTTCCACTTTACCAGTCGTGATGTCCTTCTCCAGGAAATTGTCTCTCGTGAAAATATGTCCAAACATTCCAGGATGCTCATCTTCCTGACAAGATCGCTGATGTGTACATAGAAAACGTGGTGAAGAAAGTTAATGGTGCCTGGTTATCAAAAGATATCGTTTCTGGGGTCTTAAAGGCTTGAACGTAAATAAACAGCCATCTAGCTCAGAAGCAACAAAGCCCACATGGAAGAAGCACATCAGCCTGTGTGATCACGAGGTGTCGATGGGATCAGGCATCAGGCATCAAGAACAAAAAATCATATCATTGTGAATGAGGGGGAGTGAGGGGTGGGGACCCAAAGCCCATCTGTAGGCAACTGGACACCCCCTAACTGAAGGGTCGCAGGAAGGAGACGAGACAGTCAGGTGCAGGGTAGCGTTGATGAAACATACAACTTTCCTCTAGTTCTTAAATGTTTCCTCCCAGCCCCCACCCCACTATCATGATCCCAATTCTACCTTACAAATCTGGCTAGACAGAGGATGTACACTGGTACAGCTAGGAACTGGAAACACAGGGAATCTAAGACATATGACCCCTTTAGGACCAGTGGTGAGAGTGGTGATACTGGGAGGGTAGAGGTTAGGTACGGTAGAAAGGGGGAACCGATGACAAGAATCTACATAGAACCCTCTTTCTGGGGGATGGACAACAGAAAAGTGGGTGAAGGGAGAAGTCAGACAGTCTAAGACATGACTAAATAATAATAATTTATAAATTATCAAGGGTTCATGAGGGAGGGAGTGGCATCGATGGTTCATTGTCACCTCACTGGCCGTTG
>NW_022111369.1:79682138-79685180 GCF_000313985.2 Echinops telfairi | reverse complement strand
GACATCTTTGTTCTTCAATTTTCTAAAGGGTCTTGTGCAGCATATTGACTTCTTGACTGCTGCCTCCATGAGCATTGATAGTAGACCCAAGTAAGACAAAATCCTTGATACCTTCAACCTTTTCTGCATGTATCATGATCTTACCTATTGTTCCCTTGTGAGGAGTTTGGTTTCCTTTACATTGAGTTGTAATCCATACTGAAGGCTGCAATCCTTGATCTTCATTAGCAAGTGCTTCTAGTCTTGCTCACTTTCAGCAAGCAAGGCTGTGTCATCAGTATACCTCAGGTTAATAAGCCTTCCTGCAATCCCATGTCATACTCTTCTTCATACAGTCCAGCTTTTCTGATGATTTGCTCAATGTACAGATTCACAAGTATGGTGAGGGGATACAACCCAGACACACACCTTTACTGATTTGAAACCATTCACTATTTCCTTGTTCAATTCACACAACTTGTTCTTGATCCATGTACAACTTCTGAATGTGCACAGTGAAGTGTTCCAGAATTCCCATTTGTCTCTAGGTTAGCCACAGTTTACTATGGTCCACATACTTGAATACCTTCACATATTCAATGAAATACAAGTACACATCTTTCTGATATCCTCTGCTTTGAGCTAAGATCCATCTGACATCAGCAATGCTATCCATTATTCCACATCCTCTTCTGAATCTGGGCTGAACTTCTGGCAGCTTCCCATCAGTGTATTGTTGTAACTGTTGGATGATCTTACCGAAAATGTTCTGTTCTGTAGGTTGAGCTTTCTGTTGGGCCACCTTTCTTTGGAATGGGCACAATGTGGATCTCCTCCAGTCAGTTGGCCAAGTAGCTCTCTTCCAACTTCCTTGGCACAGACAAGTGAGGGCTTCCAGTACTTCTTCACCTTTCTGAAACATTCCAGTGGGTATTCTGTCTATTTCTGGCCTCCTCCTGCTCTGCTCAGGACTCTTGTTTCTCCTGGTGATGAGATTATCTACTCCTACATCTGAGATGACTCAGAAGTCATCTTCTGAGGGATGGTGAAAACTGCCCAGTCCCCTCTTGAAAGTTCTCTAGATCTTATTTGCATCCTACCACCCACTCATTTGGTGAGAGATATAAAGACTTTGGACAGAAGATGCATATCAAAAAATTTCACTTCACCTCAGTGCTAAAAAAAAATCTGTACTCCTTTGCTTCAGATGGCATGCAAAGAATAAAGGAAAAGAAAGGATGAAAGCTCACATCAAGGTACCACACCCTGGTGACTAAAGAGAATGGTGATAGAGTTGAGAAGAATGGGTTTTTGGAAAGAAATTTGGGTTAAAAAACATGTACACAGCCATACAATCAGTATAGATCACTGGCTTTTATTTTCAAGTGACTATGCTGAAAATCCATAGTTCCCTTAGTACCTAACTCATTGGGATGATTTCATAAATGGTTGCTGCATGGCTTCGAGCACTGACACTCACATCGATGGTTCATTGTCACCTCACTGGCCGTTGTGGATCTGGGGGAGATTGGCTGTATCATTTGGATCAATGAAAAATGTTTAAATAGCTAAGAAATGTGTAATACAGTTTTAAAATGTACACACACAGAAATTATGCTGAATTATATAGCATTTTCAGCAATTGATGTATTATTACACATGGTACTTTGTTGAGCTTTAGATTTATGAAAATCCACAGGTATATCACCTTTGTTTAACATGTGCCTCCCATATATTGTGACTTCTATTCCCCTGACATTTGGTCTATGAACAGTAAAATCAAGAAATTAGGTATTTGATTCATATATCCTCCATTGCTTTAGTTTGCTGACATGCAGCACTTACTCTTCTCATTCAGAAAGAAATTTTTTCAAAAGAACATTTTTGACTGATCCATGTCATTCCCTTTAAGTTCCTTCTGTGATTAAATTGATGTTCTCACGGCTCTACCAGTCTTTTCTCAGAGTGGCTCAATTATTTTGTCATCTTTGATTATTTAGCTGCCAACTTGTTCACATTTTCCAATTTAGAGAATTAGTAACAATTTCGTATGATGCCCTTCTTCAGTTATTTGCTTTATTGACATCCATGGATGCCAGAGAAGACTGGCTTTGCGTTCCTGACATTTTAATTTTCCCAAAGTACTGAAGAATTAATCCTGCTCTCCCAAGAAAGGCACATGCACAGAGAATTGGTAATTAGGCTGACCCCTGACTGTGGTTAGCTGTGCAAAACCAAGAAGGCTATTTCCTATTTCGCTTTCTTTTTAAAAAAATCTTTCCTTCATTTCTCCCTTCCTACTTTGTTTTCTCTCTTCCTCACTTCTTTCCACTAAAATGCTCACCACATCAGGTTTTGAGCTGGGAAACAGAAGTCACCCTAAATGTTCCAGGTAGGCAGGCACTGTCATGCAAGAAAGAAGAGGCATTCACAGCTGGTGGAACTGTACAGGTAACATTAAAAGTGGGGAAGCCTCTGCCCCTGGAGTCAGCACCTAAGCAGAAGATGCTCAAACAGTTGCCTGGCATCCCTGCAGGGTCCTGTCCTGCAGGTGCCTCTACTGACAGAGGGTTAGCTTCTCCTCCTCCTCCTTCGTTTGCCAAGATTTATTCAAACACCTCTCACTCTTCTAGTCTTCACTAAAACGATCTGGGGAGAAGTATTCTGGGAAATACAGTCTCAAACTCCTCATCTGAAGTAGACGCTAGAAGGAGCTGAAATCAGGTGCTAGAGAATTACACTCCCCTCCTGAGGAGACAGTCACTCACTGTCAATCAAGTTGATTCTGACTCAAAGTGACCCTATAGGACAGGGAGACACTATCCCTGAGGGATTCTGAGACTGTAACGCTTTATGGGTGTAGGAAGCTTCATCTTTCTCGTTGGGGTGGGGGGGTGCGAGAGGAGTGTGTGTGTGTGTGGGGGGGCTGTGGTAGGAAAATGCTGATCTTGTGCTTAGCAACCCAATCTGTAACCCACTATGAATGGGGACCAGGCGCCCAGGGTGTAACTCATTATGAACAACAAATCACATTGAGAGATTTTAATGGCTATTTATACTGAA
>NW_022111369.1:79680745-79682038 GCF_000313985.2 Echinops telfairi | reverse complement strand
AGAATTGTACCAGCCCCCAATAAAAAATTTTTTTAAAAAATAGAAGTATGACAACAACAAGAACAAAAGAAAATATATCCAAAGTATGTCAGATGAAGTCTTGCCATCCTTGCCTCTAAGGAGCAGTCTGGGAGTACTTCTTCTAAGACAGATTTGTTTGTCCTTTTTGCAGTTATTTGTACTTTTCTTTTAAATTTAAGAAATATTTTGTTTCATTTGATTCACTATTAGTCAAAATAATATGTTTGTGGCTATATTTCGGTGGTATATTTTTCTTTCTTTCCTTTAAAAAGCATTTTATTGGGGGCTCATACAACTCTTATCCCAATCCATACATATATCCATTGTGTCAATCACATTTGTACATTTCTTGCTATTATCAGTTTTAAACCATTTTCTTTCTACTTGAGCCCTTCATATTAGGTCTTCGTTTTCCCCTCCCTCCCCTACTCTCCCTCCCTCACGAACCTTTGATAATTTATAAATTATTATTGTTTTTTCATGTCTTACACTGTCCGATGTCTCCCTTCACCCACTTTTCTGTTGTCTGCCCCCCAGGAAGGGGGTTATATGTAGATCCTTGTGATTAGTTACTCTTTCCTCCCCCAGTTTTCCCCTTACTCTCCTGGTATCACTACTCTCAATATTGGTCCTAAGGGGTTCATATGTCCTGGATTCCCTGTGTTTCCAGTTCCTATCTATACCTATGCACATCCTCTGGTTTAGCCAATTTATAAGGCAGAATTGGAATCTTGATAGTGGGACGGAGGCGAGGGGGGAGGGGAGGGGAAGCATTGAAGAACTAGAGGAAAGGTGTATGTTTCATTGGTGCTAGACTGCATCCTGACTGGCTGTGACCCTTTTGGAAGGGGATGTCCAGTTGACTACAGATGGGCTTTAGGGCTCCACTTCACACTCCCCCTCATTCACAATGATATAATTTTTTTGATCCTTGATGCCTGATAACTGATCCTATCAATACCTCATTATCACAGAGGCTGATGTGCTTCTTCCATGTGGGCTTTATTGCTTCTCAGTTAGATGGCTGTTTGTTTATCTTCAAGCCTCTATAACCCCAGATGCTCTATCTTTGATATTCAGGCACCATCAGCTTTCTCCACCACATTTGCTTATTTACCCGCTTTGTCTTCAGCGGTTGTGTCGGGAAAGTGAGCATCATAGAAAGCCAATTTAATAGAGAAAGTATTATTGCAATGAGGGAGTACTTGAGTGGAGACACAATGTCCTTCAGCTACCTTAATACTAAACCTATAAATGTATGCACATAGATCT
>NW_022111369.1:79678077-79680645 GCF_000313985.2 Echinops telfairi | reverse complement strand
CATCGATGGTTCATTGTCACCTCACTGGCCGTTGTGGATCTGGGGGAGATTGGCTGTATCATTTGGATCAATGAAAAATGTTTAAATAGCTAAGAAATGTGTAATACAGTTTTAAAATGTACACACACAGAAATTATGCTGAATTATATAGCATTTTCAGCAATTGATGTATTATTACACATGGTACTTTGTTGAGCTTTAGATTTATGAAAATCCACAGGTATATCACCTTTGTTTAACATGTGCCTCCCATATATTGTGACTTCTATTCCCCTGACATTTGGTCTATGAACAGTAAAATCAAGAAATTAGGTATTTGATTCATATATCCTCCATTGCTTTAGTTTGCTGACATGCAGCACTTACTCTTCTCATTCAGAAAGAAATTTTTTCAAAAGAACATTTTTGACTGATCCATGTCATTCCCTTTAAGTTCCTTCTGTGATTAAATTGATGTTCTCACGGCTCTACCAGTCTTTTCTCAGAGTGGCTCAATTATTTTGTCATCTTTGATTATTTAGCTGCCAACTTGTTCACATTTTCCAATTTAGAGAATTAGTAACAATTTCGTATGATGCCCTTCTTCAGTTATTTGCTTTATTGACATCCATGGATGCCAGAGAAGACTGGCTTTGCGTTCCTGACATTTTAATTTTCCCAAAGTACTGAAGAATTAATCCTGCTCTCCCAAGAAAGGCACATGCACAGAGAATTGGTAATTAGGCTGACCCCTGACTGTGGTTAGCTGTGCAAAACCAAGAAGGCTATTTCCTATTTCGCTTTCTTTTTAAAAAAATCTTTCCTTCATTTCTCCCTTCCTACTTTGTTTTCTCTCTTCCTCACTTCTTTCCACTAAAATGCTCACCACATCAGGTTTTGAGCTGGGAAACAGAAGTCACCCTAAATGTTCCAGGTAGGCAGGCACTGTCATGCAAGAAAGAAGAGGCATTCACAGCTGGTGGAACTGTACAGGTAACATTAAAAGTGGGGAAGCCTCTGCCCCTGGAGTCAGCACCTAAGCAGAAGATGCTCAAACAGTTGCCTGGCATCCCTGCAGGGTCCTGTCCTGCAGGTGCCTCTACTGACAGAGGGTTAGCTTCTCCTCCTCCTCCTTCGTTTGCCAAGATTTATTCAAACACCTCTCACTCTTCTAGTCTTCACTAAAACGATCTGGGGAGAAGTATTCTGGGAAATACAGTCTCAAACTCCTCATCTGAAGTAGACGCTAGAAGGAGCTGAAATCAGGTGCTAGAGAATTACACTCCCCTCCTGAGGAGACAGTCACTCACTGTCAATCAAGTTGATTCTGACTCAAAGTGACCCTATAGGACAGGGAGACACTATCCCTGAGGGATTCTGAGACTGTAACGCTTTATGGGTGTAGGAAGCTTCATCTTTCTCGTTGGGGTGGGGGGGTGCGAGAGGAGTGTGTGTGTGTGTGGGGGGGCTGTGGTAGGAAAATGCTGATCTTGTGCTTAGCAACCCAATCTGTAACCCACTATGAATGGGGACCAGGCGCCCAGGGTGTAACTCATTATGAACAACAAATCACATTGAGAGATTTTAATGGCTATTTATACTGAAAGCTTAACATATATAAATTAAGATAAACATAAATAGTTCCCCCAACCTAAGCGGTATTAAAAAGTATCACTAACCTTTCAAAGGCTTTAAAACATTAATATATATATTTTCAGGAGCTAATTTGGGGATGCATTGGTCCTATACAACAATATTATGTGTGATTGGGTAAAATCTCTGTTTATAAGTTGGATGAAGTCATAAATGAGCAAATCATAAAACGTCAAAGCATCTCTGTTCATCTCAGCACTATATATTGTTACATTATAAAGAAGCTTTTAAATAAGATTAGTGCTCAACATTACTGAGAATTCAGTGAAATTGATGGGCTTTTAGTCAGGCTTGTAAAATGTTGGCTATCTTGTCATAGGGGCACATGCTATGTTGAGAGATGGGCATAATGTTCAATGTGAGAAAGTAGCTGTGTAAATTCAATTTTTTTTCCCAATTATATGCTGTCTCTTTCAATGTTTTCTCATTAGGCCTGAATGAATTGCAGTAGAGAAAAACTTTCATAGTGAAATTTATATTTAGATGTTATGCTTGTGGAAACTAGACAATTTCCTTTAATGGTGACCTTTGCTCACATGATGGATGAACTTTAGCTCTACATCTTGGCCCAAATCTGCTCTCTCTACCTCAGGACAAAAGGCTTCCTGACATTGACCCACTTTTCCAAGTCTTTTAAAACACTGTCCTGTCATCTCATATCTTACAGTCTGTACATGTGACTACTTAAATCCCCCCCCCCCACTCCATCTACCTTGCCATCGCAAATCAAGCTTACCTCTATTCCTAGTTTAGTACACCAGGTCCTGGCAAGGGCTGTGTCCTGTATGCTCTCAAAGGACCTAGCATTTCATTTTTAAAAGAGAAATTATTTGCTTGCTTGTAAGTTGTCTGCACCATACTAAAAGCTTCTCAAAGGCACTGACAATTTTCCCCACTTTGGCGTCTTTAGAGCCACCCACAGCTCCCAGTACATAT
>NW_022111369.1:79674882-79677225 GCF_000313985.2 Echinops telfairi | reverse complement strand
CTGTTATGCAAAAACCACGATAGAGTGAAGCCGTGGAAGTCGAAGCGTGAAGTGGCGAGGGTTCACTGTACCTTCATTAGGAGTTTATACTCAGTAAACAGTGATTCCAACTTTGAATTTCATCAATTTGTCCATCAATCCTTGCAAAATATAATCAGTGCACTAGGTCTGAGGCAGTTTTCATGTGCACAGGTTTGATCTTATTGTTAGTTTTCCTTGAGTTGTATCTGACTCAGGGTGAACCCAGGTGTGCAGAATAGCATTGCTTCATAGGGTTTTCAAAGTTGTGATCTTTCAGAAGCAGACTGTTGGGGGTGTTTTCCAAGGACATTCCTCTGGGTGGAATTGAACCACCTCCCTTTCTGCTGAAGTGAAAGAGCTGATAAAAAATTCAAAGCACAGCTCCAGAAGACTAAAACATTATAATAAAATGTGCAAGGACATAGTGTTAGACAGTGAAAAAGGAAGAACTTGTTTAGCATTCCTCAAACGGAAATAACTGATAAAAAAGTCAAGCCTTGTGTTGTAACACTGAAGCATTCTAAAAGGGATACACAGAGTTAATGCCCATGTCAGCAGCAGTCAAGGAATCAAAGAAGTAGTACATTGGAAAATCTCCATCAAAGGACATCTGCACCACATTGTGGTGAAGTGTCTGGGGTCTTAAAAGCTTGAAGGTAAACAAGCGGCCATCTAGCTCAGAAGCAACAAAGCCCACATGAAACAACATATCAGCCTGTGTGATCACGAGGTGTCGAACGGATCACTGAAGACAAATGGGTGCATAAGCAAATCTGGTGAAGAAAGCTGATGGTGCCCGGCTATCAAAAATTATATATCGTAAGGACTCATTAACTTGTAAATGGATGAATGACCAACCCTTGGAAGCAGGCTACTTCTAATCACAATGATAAAATGAATAAAACAGAACCAGCCATACATTTATCCCCATTTAATTACTTTCTAACTATAACAGTATTACCCTCTTTGTAAAAAAAAAAAATCATAATTCTACAAAAAGGAATTATTGATCTTTCATAGTGTTTTGGCCAGTGCCAAGTATTCTACTGGGGTTCACTATCTAGTTGGCAATGCTTATCAGATAGAACTAAGATGTCCAATATATTTCTTTCCTTCCAATTAATTTACTCTTCCTGGTTTACCTTGCAAATTTAGTTGCTGGGAGAAGCTCTGATGGTTATGGGGTTAAAGAGGAAATGGTCATAAGTTTTATTTACTGTTGCTCATATAAATGCACCTCATTATCTGCTGTACCTCATTACATATGATGCATTTTATGATCAGTTAGTTCTCCTTAGCCATACTGTTTAATTCTAGTATGCTTGCTGTCTAAACTCTCAACTTTATGACTCTATTATTCTAACTTGAAGCTGCCTGCTGTCCCACTCCCACTGCTGAGGTAGCTAACATGTCTTTGCAGTTGCAGCACAACATTTCTAATCACTTCCTCACATACCACCAGGCCGTGGCATGAGGCACCTCAGATCTATGTAATGCGTTCATATCACATCAGTAGACTCTCACTAGACACTTGTGAGAGAAATTACCACCACGGCTTCTTTAGGCATAATAGCATTAATGAAGTTAGGAACTGATTCCCACAGATGTCTGACACTCAATCAATCCTGCTTAATTTAATTACACTTCTGAACGAGAGACAAAAGAGATGCTCTTGTAGTCCAACTCTTGCTTTTTATTTTCTCATACACTTTCCCCCCTTCTGACTTACTTAATACTTGTTGAGAAATGTCAATGTAATTAAGCTATAATTATTAAAAAGTGGACTTTGTTATAATACCTTGTATCATTTTCCACTTCTCTCCTCCATTCACATGGCGCATACACAAGAGCTCCCTGAAAAAGAGCCACAGAGTTAAGCAGGATCGAACGCTTCAAACACTGACAGTGCATCCACTCGTCTACGCTGAAATTAAGAGGATGCATGAAACTGGTGCTAGCCATTTATGTTTTGGAGTTTTGTTCACTGAGAAATTTCCCAGCACCTGTTCTTAAAGGTAAATAGATTCGGGGACAATAATTCTAATCACTCTTGGAATCATAGAATTAATTTATTAAGTACCCAAAATAAAATAATGACATTACTGAGGATTTTGTTACAAACAAATAATTTTTATTTTACCCACTCACCTCTATGGTTTCCTTGAACCCTAACAATGGCTTCATGGGATGGACATTATTGCTATCTTAGAGAGGAGGCAGAGTGGTTAAGCAATTACAGTGAACCCTCGTTTATCGCGGTTAATCGGTTCTAGACCCTACCGTGATAAATGAAATTCCGCGAAGTAGGATTCCTTATTTGTA
>NW_022111369.1:79670799-79673318 GCF_000313985.2 Echinops telfairi | reverse complement strand
GGAGGGAGGGGAAAAATGAGGACCTAATGCCGGGGGCTTAAGTGGAGAGGAAATGTTTTGAGAATGATGAGGACAATTAATGTACAAATGCGCTTTATACAATTGATGTGTGTATGGATTGTGATATGAGTTGTATGAGCCCCTAATAAAATGATTTAAAAAAAAGACATCTGCAAAGTCTCACTGTCCTCCAGTCAATGCTGACTCATAGTGATCCTACAGGACAGGCTAGAACTGCCTTTGAGTTTTCAAGACTGATTTTTGGATGACTTTTTAAAAATCACTTTAATGGGGGTTCTTACAGCTTTTATAACAATTGACATATCACTTGTGTCAATCACATTTGTGCATATGTTGCCATCATCATTTTCAAAGTATTTTATTTCTACTTAAGCTCTTGTTATCCTCTTTTTTCCCTCTCCCTCACCCTCCCACTCTCGTGAACCCTTGATACATTATAAATTACTGTTATTTTCATGTCTTACACGATCAAGACTGTGACTCGTTATGGGGACAGAAAGCCCCATCTTCTGAGGACCCACTGGTAGTTTTGGTTTGTGTGGTTAGCAACCCAAAGCATAAGTACTAGGCAACCAGGGCTCCTTCAGCTGTCTCCTGTGCATGAGGAAGCTAGACTGCAGCTAGCTGGATTAAATAGCACTGCAGAAAGATGAATGCATACGAATTACAATGTTGAGGAATGATATTGGAAGTGCTATCGATGCCTAAAGAATACACAGAATTGTCTGAGAGGAAGTGCAGCCGGTGTGTGCCCTAGAAGGAAGGAGGGTGAACATTTCGTCTCATTTTTCACATGTTATCCAGAAAGAAGAGTTACTAGAACAAGGGCAACATGCTTGGCCAGGTAGAGGTCCAGAGAAAAAGAGGAAGACCCTCAAGGCAATGGATTGATACAGTGGCTGCAACAATGGGTTCACACATAACTGTGAGGATGACACAGGACTGGGCGTTTTCCCATGTTGTCATGTGTATACCTATGTGTGTATATACATATGTGTGCATATATCCATATATATGTAAATACATGCATGGTGTTGTTAGGTGCCATCAAGTGGATGCCGACTCATAGTGATGCTGTGCACAACAGCATGGAACACTGCCCAGTTCTTTACCCTCCTCACAGTAGTTTCTGTGCTCGAGCCCATTGTTGAAGCCACTGGGTCAGTCCATCTTGTTGAAGGCTTTCCTCTCCTTCACTGCTCCTCTGCTTTACCAAGCATGACACCCTTTTCCAGGGACCAATCGCTCCTGATAATTTTCCAAAGTCTTTGAGATGCAGTCTTGCCATCTGGCCATTCTTCTTTCAGTGCAGATCTGTTTGTCCTTTCAGTAGTCCATGCACTGTCAGTATTCCTTGCCAGCGCCACAATTCAAGCGCATCAGTTCTTCCTCTGTCTTCCTTACTCAATATCCAACTTTCACATGCACAGGAGGCGATGTGAAATACTGTGGCTTGGGTCTGTGCACTTTAGTCCTCAAAGTAACATCCTTGTATTTCAATGCTATAAAGAGGCCTTGTGTAGCAGTTTTTTTTAAAAATCATTTTATTGGGGGCTCTTACAACTCTTATCACAATTCATACATGCATCTATTGTGTCAAGCACATTTGTACATTTGTTGTCATCGTCATTCTCAAAACATTTTGTTTTTCAACTTAAGCCCTTAGTATCAGCTCCTTATTTTTCTCCCTCCCTCCCTGCCAACCCCTCTCTCACGAACCTTTGATAATTTATAAATTATTATTTTGTCATGTGTTAAACTGTCTGACGTCTCCCTTCACCCACTTTTCTGTTGTCTATTCCCCAGGGAGGGGGTTAGATGTAGATTCTTGTGATTGGTTCCCCCTTTGGACCCCACCTTCCCTCTACCCTCCCAGTATCGCCACTCTCACAACTGGTCCTGAAGGGATCATCTGTCTTGGATTCCCTGTGTTTCCAGTTCCTTTCTGTACCAGTGTACATATTCTGGTTTAGCTGGATTGTAAATTAGAATTAGGATCATGATAGTAGAGGTGGGGGGTGTGTGTGGGGAGGAAGCATTAAAGAACTAGAGGAGTGTTGTATGTTTCATCTTTACTACAATGCACCCTGACTGGCTTGTATTCTCCCCCAGACCGTTCTGTAAGGGGATATCCAGTTGCCTACAGATGGGTTTTGGGTCCCCACACTCCCCCTCATTCACAATGATATTTTATTTTGTTCTTTGATGCCTGATACCTGATCCCATAGACACCTCATGATCACACAGGCTGGTGTGCTTCTTCTATCTGGGCTTTCTTGCTTTTCAGCTAGATGGCCACTTGTTTATCTTTAAACCTTTAACACCCCAGACAATGTATCTTTTGATAGCAGGCACCATCAGCGTTCTTCATCACATTTGCTTATGCACCCACTTTGTCTTCAGTGATTGTGTTGGGAAGGTGAACATTATAGAATGCCAGTTTAATAGAACAAAGTGTTCTTGCATTGAGGGAGTTCTTGAGTGGAGGCCCTATGTCC
>NW_022111369.1:79668041-79670297 GCF_000313985.2 Echinops telfairi | reverse complement strand
GTAAATAGTTCAAGGTCTGTTTGTTAACCTTTAGGAGTGTTTTCCGGTACAGTTTGATGGGGTGCCACACCTTGGCCCCAAAGTCTATTTTTGGTACTCCCTCAAGACGTCCTTGCTCTGCTCCCCTTGCTGCTCTGTTGCACATACTTAGTGTTTTGCTTCGGTGTGGAGGGGTCAGATCGGGTGCAATTCCCACATTGTTTCTCCAGTGATGTCCCCGGTGGGGCTATGGGTCAGTGAGGGATGTTGTGTCTCTCATAGTGGGGCCTGCCATATGGTCCTCTTGGTGCATTGACTGCTCTGAGCGGGGATATCGTCCTCAAGGCTTGGTGGGCCAGGATGTGCTCCACTCTCTCTTCCTCCCCCTTCATTTGCTCCTGTGTGTTCTGATCAGACATGTCCCTCTCCCTGAGCTGTAGCTTCAGTGATGTCTTCTGAAGTAAATTAATCTGAAGTAAATTCATCCCTTTGATCTCTTCACTGCTGCTCCAGGAGCATTGATTGTGGATCCAAGTAAACCCACATCCTTGACAACTTAAAGATTTTCTGTGTTTGTCATGTTGCTATTGGTCTCATTGTAAGGATTTTGGTCTTCTTTGCATTGAGCTGTAATCCATACTGAAGTAAGTCTAGAAGTAATTAAATATTTCAGGTTTTTTTAGTAAGACCGCATATCTTTAAATTTTAGCCATTTCACTTAGTCATGTAATGTTATACAAGCTACATAATTTTTCTGGGCCCCAATTTCTTCATCTGCCAAATGGGTCTGAATGAGTTATTTATTACACAGAATTTATTCAAGGTTTAAAAGAGATCATTATACCAAAAGCCAGCCTGATGTATTGTAAGAACTCTATGTTATTGTTGAGGGTCATAAAGTTGACTCCAACTCACAGTGAGCCCATGGGGCAGAGGAGAATGCCTTATTGGGGTTTCTTAGCCATAAGCTTTACAGAATAAATCAGCACGTCTTTCTCTTGCAGAGCCACTATGTGGGTTCAAACCATCAATCTTTTAGTTAGTACCTGTACATGTAAACATAGATCAACCATCTATGGCTTACTTAAGAATACTATATAAATTAGCTATTACCTTGTGAGTCTCAAAAACACAAATTCTATGAGTTATTGCCACCACTAGTCTGCCAATTTTTCCTACTGCGGTGACTCATTCAGTGCTTTAATGCTGGAAGCTGTGCCACTGGCACCTCAAATGCCAGCAGGGTCACCCAAAGTGAGCAGGCTTCAGAGGAGCTTCCAGACTAAGAACAGACTATGAAGAAAGTCTCAGCTCCTGATTTTAGAGGAAGGAACCACTGAAAACCTTATGCGTAGCCACAAAACCTTGCTAGGTACTGAAGGCCTCATGAATGGAAAGAGACAATAGTTGGAGATAATGCGGGAGGTGGGTCTCTTGGATCAGAAGGCACTGGAAATGTGACTGATGAGGAGGTGCTTTCCCCAAATAGAGTAGACCACAGTGGAGTGAATGGAGTAGCTGATGGGACTGGAGCCTTGGAGATCTTCATTTGCTGATGGGGCAAGACTCAAGGAAGGAAGAAACAGCTGTAAAAAATCCACTACTACTAAGAACTTGTGAAGTATGAATCTAGGAAAATTGAAAGTGGTCAAAAATGAAATGGAACACATAAAGATTGATATCCTAGGTGTTAGTGACTGAAAAATGTACTGGGTTTTGCCATTTTGAATCAGAAAATCATACCAGTACATTTATTATACCAGGAAGGATGCCATCAAAAAGAATGGCATGACATCCATTACCAGAAAGGACTTTTACGGATTGAATCTGAAGTACAAATCTGTCGTTGATAGGTCTATTATCCTTCAAGGCAACCCAATCAGTACAAGTATTATTCGAATTTATGCACCACCAACAAAAGCTAGTGATGAAGAAATTGAAGAATTCTACCAACATTTTCAGTTAAAAATTGATCAAACATGAAATCAAGATGTATGGACAACTTTTGGCTATTGAAATGAAGAAGTTTGAAAAAAGAGGAACGAACAGTAGTTAGAAAATATGGTCTTGGTGAAAGAAATAAAGCTGGAGATCACATGATAGAATTTTACAAGAAAGCAAAAGATCTTTAAAAAGACAAGAGAGAGAAAAATATCAAAGTGTGTGTCAGAAAAGACTCTGAGACTTGCTCTTAATAGTAGAGAAGTTAAGGCAAATGATGAATTCAAAGAGCTGAAAAGAAAATTTCCAAGTGCAGATCAAGAAAACAAAGTAAAA
>NW_022111369.1:79647482-79667631 GCF_000313985.2 Echinops telfairi | reverse complement strand
ACTTTTCTGCTGTCAATCCCCCTGGGATGGGGGCCATACGTGGGTCCCCCTTGCTCCCCCCCCCCTTACCCTCCTAATATCGCTTCCTCCCCTTATTGGTCCTGAGGGGCTTATCTGTTCTGGATTCCCTGTGTTTCTAGCTCTTATCTGTGCCAATGTGCATGTTCTGGTCTAGTCAGATTGGTAAGATAGAATTGGGGTCATGGTAGTCGTGGGGAGAGACCATTAAAGAATGAGAGGAAGGTTAAGTGTTTCATCATTGCTATACCACATGCTGACTGGCTCTTTTCTTTGTGGCTATTTGGACAGGGAGAGGTCCAATAATGATAAAAAAGCCCCTAATAAAATGATTATTTAATTTAAAAAAAAGGTGAGTTCCACTTTCTGCCTTTTTTTTTTTGTAAAAGTAGCAATCCTGTTTGGATTTAACTAATGTGTGTTCTTTCAGAAAAGAGAACTTTTGCAAAAAAACCCCAAACATATCAATGGGAATGAGGGGGAGAGCAGAGTGGAGACCCAAAGCCCATCAGTAGTCAATTGGACACTCAGCATATCTTAAACTGAAAGAATGCAAGAAAAAGTTTAAGTCGCAAGTTTTGAGCAATGATGGAAGCCTCAAAAAAAAAAAGATGAAAAAAATACACAGAGTCACTGTACCAAAAATGACTAGTTGACATTCCACCATTTAAGGAGGTTGCAAATGAGCAAGAACCAATGGTGCTGAAGGAAGAAGTTCAAGCTGCTCTGAAAGCATTAGCCAAAAAATAAGATTCAAGGAATTGATAGACTATCAACTGAAATGTTTCAACAAGCTGATGAAGCACTGAAAGCACTTACTGGTCTATGCCAGGAAACTTGGAAGACAGCTATTTGGCCCACTGACTAGAACCAGTACTCACTGCTGTACAGTTGATGCTGATGTACAGTGATCTTATAGGGCAGGGTGGAACTGCCCCTGTGCGGGTCTGAGACTGGAACTCTTTGCAGGAATAAAAAACCAGTTCTGTCTCTAGAGGATCCGCTGGTGGTTTCCAACTGCTGACCTTACTATGGTTAGCAGCCCTACTTACAACCACTGTGCCACCAGTGATGCATATTTGTACCCGTTCCAAAGTAAGGTGACCCGCTAGAATGATCAAATTATAGAGCAATATCATTAATATCTCTTATAAGTTAAATTTTGCTGCAGAGAATCGAATCATGGTTGCAGCAGTACATTGAGAGGGAGCTGCTAGAGGTTCAGGCTGGATTCAGAAGAGGACATAGAACAAGGGAAATCTTTGTTTATGTCTAACAACCTTGGTTGAAAGCAGAGAATACCAGAAAGATATTTACTTGTGTTTTATTGACTATGCCAAAGCATTTGCCAGTATGGATCATAACAACTTATGGGTAACCTTGAAAAGAACAGGGATTCTAGAACACTTCATTGTCCTCATGCAGAACCTGTACACAAACCATGAGGCAGTTTTGTGAACATAACAGGGGGTACTGCATGTCTTAAAATCAGGAAAGGTGAGCATCAAAATTGTATTCTTTCACCATACTCAATCCATTTGTATGTTGAGCAAGTCATCACAAAGCTGGTTATCTGAGGAAGATTATGGCATCAAGATTGAGGAAGGCTTATTAATAACCTGTGATATGCAGATGATCCAACCTTGCTTACTGAAACTGAGGAGGACTTGAGGCACTTGCTGAAGACCAAAGTTTCCACTTGTGCCATGAAGAGAAACCACATTTCATACAGTAACATAGCTGATATAATAAATACATAAATAATCCACATTTTATCATAAGATGGGGAGACTTATGATGCCAACTGAATTCCCAACCTAGAATGGCGTCTGATTTTAAAATGAGGGCATTGGTTGAGATGAAATGGAACCATGAACTTGGACATTGATTATAGCAGATAATCAGGAAGATGGAGACATTCAGCTACTGAATTTCACTAAGTCGCTTCCGCTAATTGCTTATCACATCATCCCTCCTATCTAAGGGAATTTATCCTCTTTTCACTAACAACAATGTCCCCTCCAGCCACACATGAGGATATTAACCCAACTGTGCATGCTGAGGTTTCACATGGGGCTGTATCTGGAACATTGCCTGAGGCAGATGGTTCATGAGCTATCATTGAGAGTTCCCAGGATATATCTTCACCACCCATTATTGCTTTTAGACTTATAACTAGTCTTAAATTTCATTGAGTCCCCAAAGGTGAAGTAGAGATGCTTACCTAGGAAGTGTTGTACTGTATGCCTAATGAGTTGCTAGAGTTTTCAAATATGTACAGATATAAAACTGGGAATATGTGTGGGAATGGTTATTAAGGATGTGGGATAATGGTGTAAGGAATCTAAGGATGGATCGGTCAGGTTTTTTTTTTGGTTGATATGGGTCCACGGAGTACAGATTCTTCATTCAATATTTTAGGCCAAGAAATTAGAAGAGGATCGAAGAGTTTATTTTTGTAGGTTCACTGAGTTATGTTATGGTCTATAATAACTCAGGTTGAGCCTACATTGGTATACTGTAGAAGAAGATAGCCAAAGTCTTTGGGAAATTGACATGTGAAAATGAATTGATCAAGATAGACCACTAGTCCCACACATGGGGTGTTCTGAGGACAAGCGTTTTCCCACTACAGTGAATGACAAACTTGTAAAGGAAGCTTCAGCGTCTCTGAAGACTGCTGTGACTGTCGTATTATGAAGTCAGGCTTGCCAGTGGGAACCACCTTCATTACATTAAGATACCTAAGTACAGTGGAGTTGATTGTGCCCCCTGTGGTTGTAGGGGCCATGTGGAAGCACTTAACTGACAGAGACAAAGTGGATAAGGCTACCACAGTGGATAGCAGAGTCAAAGCGGTAATAGAATCACCTGACTCATCCACATAACTCCTGGTATTTGCTCTGTATGCAGAGAGCCTCTATGAATGAAATAGAAAAGGAATTGCCTAATAAATATTTATTTGATTTGTAGAAGCTGAAGAAATCTGGGTCAGTGAATGGCAGTCTAATTCAAATAATTGGAATAGAGAGTTGCACCACCTCAATCAATTCCCAGACTTGAACCAGTGTACATATCCACAACCCCTTGAATGAAGAGGAGGCTTGGTCCCTTTGAGGAAAGACTCCACTCCACTACCAACTGTTAGATGTTCTCCCAGGCTTCCCCCAAGGAATCTGTATCCTTTTATAGGAGTTACAATTCATGAAGGAAAGAAAAAAGTCTGACTTTTTAGGAATGACTGAGCACTAGCTCAGAACTGACATTACAAGAGAGGTAAAACATTTTGAAACATCAGAGTGGAGGGGTATGAAGGTCAAGTTATTAATGGAATCTGAGGTCAGGTTCATCTCAGAGTGAGTCCAGTGTCCCCTTGAACCGATCCTGTAGAAATATCCCCAGTCCCAGCCTGCAAAATTGGAATAGACATCATCAGCAACTGGCAGAACCCCTATCCTAGATGCCTGAAATATGGTATAATGGCCATCATGTTAGGAAAAGTCAAGTTGAAACCATTTTGCCTGCCTCTTCCTAGGAAAATAGTAAACCAAATGTAGTATCCCATTCGTGGAGGCACTTCAGAGATCAGTGTCACCATCAAGGGCTTGAGGATGCCAGGGGGGTGATTCCCACCACATGCCCATTATTTATCTCACCGGTGTGGCCTGTGTGAAAAGCATTGAGAATGACAGGGGATTATCTAAAATTTAGCTAGGTGATTACTTCAATTTCAGCCACTGTTCTAGATATGGTTTCATTGTTTGTGCAAATTAATACTTCTCTTTGTACTTCAATTGCCAGAATTTGCAGATCTAAAAACCAAGGGCTAGAAATGAGAGTGGCACAATTCACTATTTCTCAAAGTGACCAATTTGGAATAGTAATGCTCCTTATCACTGCAACACTATGCTTTTTAGATGTGTTAGGAGAGGTTCTTTTTTTCCAGTAGAGATTTATTATTTTTTATTGAAATTTTAAAATAGTTTTTTGGCATTTAATTCACACATGTCACACAATTCAATAATTCAGTCATAAAAAGGACAGTTGTACAGTCATCACCACAATCAATTCTAGGACATTTTCTTCTTCCATAAACTCATTGTTATTCATGTAAATTTTTCAATTGTGACAAAATATACACAACAATCCAACAACTTGGACATGTATAATTGAGTAATATAATTGATTATATTCTTTGTCTTGTACAACCACAATTGATATCCTTTTAACAAATTATTCCACTACCATTAACATCAATTCAAGGCTTCCTAAGCAAAAGCACTTCCTCCTTCACCCATGGTAACCATTGGTCAAATTTGGCTTCTTTTTGTTTGTTTGTTTTCAGTAGTTTTCTTGATATAATAGTCACATACCATACATTTCCATAGTTAAATGTGTTTTAAAAAAGAGTTGTGTATACATCATCACAGGATGAGTTCTCTAGAGAAAGAAACAAACAAATCTCAAACCAGTGCCTTGTATGTGTTTGCATATAGAAAGAGATTTATATCAAGAAATGGCTCACACAGTTCTAGAAGTGGTAAGTCCAGCCTGGTACATCCTTGAGTCAGAAGTAAGCTGAAGATTTCTTCTCACTTCTGTAGCTGTAGCAGTTGATGAAGTACAAGCAGGGATATGAAGTAGGAAGAAAAGACTGGTGGATATTGAGTTGAATGAACCTGATTTACTCAATATTTATACTTTAATATAGCCTTGCTTGCTGAAAATGAGGATGACTCAAAGGATGATTCGTCGGTTGAATGAATCCTAGATCAAGAGTCTGCTGATGGTCCTTGGGAACAGCAGGAAAAATAACAAGAAGTTGATGAACCAGATGCAGAATCCAAATCCAGCAGTAGAAGTGAGCTAGCTTCAACATCCTCTCAACTCATTCTACATGTAGGTCACATCTTGAATAAAATCTCCCTGAAATGAATTAAGTTAATGAATTATGAACAGATTAATTGCTTAGCTGCTTCACAGACAATTCTCATTATGGAGTTGATATGCTAAATCCTGGCCCACCCAAGTCAGAATTAAAATCTAACAATCACATTGGATGAATGCACAATTTGTGGAAAAGTATTATTAATATCACATGCAAGTAAAATTTTTCTGAAGATCATTCAACAATGGTTGCAGCAATACATTGACAGGAAACTGCTAGAGGTTTCAGGCTGAATTCAGAACAGGACATGGAACAAAGAATATCATTGCTGATGTCAGATAATTCTCAATTGAAAGTAGAGGATACCAGAAAGACATGTTTAGTTGACTATAAAAAGGCATTCAACTACATGGATCATCACAAACTCTAAGCTAGACTTGAAAAGAATGGAAATTTTAGAACACTTCATTAGAGGCAATTGTGTGAACAGAACAGGAACTACTTATTTAAAAGTAGTTATTTTAAAAGTCATTATTTAAAATCAGGAAAGGTATGAGTCAGGGTTGGATCCTCTCACCATAATTACTCAATATTTATGCTTATCAAATAATCAGAAAGCTGGATTATATAAAAAATAATATGGTATCAGGATTGGATTAAAGTTTATTAACAACCTGCATTATGCAGATAATATATCCTTGCTTGCTGAAAGTGAGGATGGCTCAAAGCACTTGCTGATGCAGATCAAGGGTTGCAGCCTTCAGTGTGAATTACAACTCCAAAACCAAACCAAAGTTCTCAGAACTGGACCAATAGGTAACATCTTGAGAAATAGAGAAAAGTTAGAAGTGGCCAAAGATTTTTGTCTTGCTTGGATTCACAATCAATGCTCACAGAAGCAGCAGCCAAGCGATCAAGTGATGCATTGCATTGGGTAAATCTGTTCACAAGACTTCTTTAAAGTTTTGAAAAGCAATGAGGTAACTTTAAGGGTTAAGATCCATAAATGCCTGACCCGAGCCATTTCAATGGCCTCATGTGCATGTGAAATTTGGACATTGAATTAGGAAGACCACAGAAGAATCAATATATTTGAATTATGGTTCTGATGATGAATATTGAAAGTAACATGGTCTTCCAAAAAAACAAATAAATCTGCTTTGGGATAAGTACTGCCGGAATGCTCTTTGGAAGCAAGGATGGCAGGACTTCATTTCATGTACTTCGACATATTTTCAAAATAGACTAGTTCCTGGAATTGGACATCATACTTGGTAAAGTAGATGGACAGCAAAAAAGAGGAAAATCCTTGATAAGATAGATTGAAACAGTGGTTGAAATTATGGGCTTGAATATAGCAATTGTGAGGCTGATGCAAGACTAAGCAGTATTTCATTCATTTGTCCATATGAGTACGAATCTACTAGACAGTCCCTAACAACATTGTCACATCGGGTGTGGAGATCTTAGTTCCAAAGAGAGGTGTACTCCCAGCTGAGGACACAGCACTAATTCCATTGAATTGGATGAATAATGCTCTGGGCATTGTGGGATCCTCATGTTTCTGGATCAACAGGCAAAGAAGGGTATTACAGTATTGTGTGGTGTGATTAGCTTTGATTATCAAGGAATAATTGGGTTCTTACTACATAAAGGGGGTAAAGAAAAATGTTTATGGAATTCAGGATATTCCTTAAGATTCTATCCATCCCACTATGTCCTGTGATTAAAATAAATAGTAAACATGTTCACAAATGACACAGACCTTTCAGGAAGGAGGGTTTGAGTAACCCTGGCAAATCAAGAACCCTGGCCATTCTGTATTACCATTGCTTTCTGAGGGCAGAGAAAATGTAGAATGGATAGTGGGTGAAGGTAATTCTGCATGCCTGCAACTGCTGAATGGTCATTTGCTGAAAAGAGGACTGTAATTGTCACTGTTCTCTCTGTCTCTGTCTCTCTACACAAATATATATATATATACGCTCTGTCTCTGTCTCTCTCTCTCTCTATATATATATATGCACATATACATATATTTGTGTGTATCAAGTATTTTTGTTTTGTTGTTTTATAAAATATAAGATGTAAATGGGGTTACTGTATTTTCACTTATATGTGTGTTCATTTGAATCATGCTACACAGAAATTTGGCCTTACTATTGTCTTTTTTGGGTAGATTTTGCATTGCTGATAGTGATGTTTACAGGTGTCAAGTTGATAAGGGGTGAACTGTGACGGTTGGGTGTGTTAGTCCAGGTTCAGTAGGGAAACAAATCCAGAGATAGTCATATGTGTAAGAGAGAACTTTATATCATAGACCAATTGCTTATTGAGAAAACATCTAAGATCAAGTCTATAAGTCTGATATTAGTCCATATGTCCAATACTAGTCTATAAATTCCTCTTCAGGCTCACACAACACATGCAATGATGCTGAATCCAGGAAGATCACAGGCTGGTAGGGAAAACCCTTGTGGATCTAATGGAAGCAGAAGCATCACAGAGCTGTCTGCTCAGGTCTCTGCTGGGATTCTCAAGAATTTGGCTCTTGAAGTCTCCCTAATGATGTGACCTAGCAATACAGTCCACCGTATAATGAGATCTGTTGTGGGAAGCAAAGTAGTTGTAGGAGGATTGGTATGAGTATAGCCTGTCTTATTCAGGTCACAGCCACAGCAATTAAAAGAATTTTCCTCAGGGGTGTGGTCAACTCTTATTTGAGCAGACTCTGCAGTAAGGTTCATTTTTTCCTGCTGATGTGGGTCCTGCATATGTTGCATTGATGTCTGTATCTCTGGACTTGAGCAAATGTCCCACTAGATTGTCGGTTGATTCTAGAAACTGTCAGTGGTCTTTCATATTGCCTGTTAACCTTGGGAATACCTTCCTTTCCCTCTTCCAGTCTGTGGTCTTTCTGTTTCCTGATTCATCTTCCTGTTTCCTGATTCACCCAACATTTGCCTTCACCGTAACTTCTGAACAGGACTGTACATACCTATCTCTACAATTATGTGAGCCATTTTCTTGATGTAAGCTTCCTTTCTTTTCTTCCTTCCTCCCTCTTTGTTGTTGTTCGGTGTCCTCGAGTCAGTTCTGAGCCACAGTGACATATGCACAAGAGAACCAAACACTGCATGTTCCTGCTCCATCCTTCCAATTGTCCTCCTGCCGGAGTCCATTGCGGCAGCCCTGGTGTCACTCCATCTCTTGAAGGCTGTCCCCTTTCCACTGCCCCTCTCTTTAACCAAACATGATGTCATTCTCCAGGGACTGCTCTCTCCTGGCATTAGGTCCAAAGTATGTAAGGTAAAGTCTTGCCATCCTTGCTTCTAAGAACTCTGGTTATACTTCTTCCAAGACAGATCATCTTGTATTTTTATTCGTCCATCGTACTTTGAATATTCCTCTCCAGTAGCACAATTCCAATGCACTGATTCTTCTTCCATCTTCCCTTTCAGTGTCTAACATTCACTTGAATAAAAGGCAATGGGAAAATACCATGGCTTGGATAAGTTGTACCTTATTCCTCAAAATAACATCGTTGTCTTTCAATACTCTAAAGAGATCTTGTGCAGCAGATTTACCCAGTGCAGTACATCTTTTGATCTCTTGACTGCAGCTTCCATTAGCATTGTTTGTGGATCCAAGAAAGACAAAATCCTTGTCAATTTCAAACTTCTCTGTATTGATCATGATATTACCCGTAGGTCCAGTGGTGAGAATTTTGGTCTTCTTTACATTGAGCTGTAACCATTGCAACACCACAATCATTGAATTTAACCAGGAAGTGCTTCAGGTCCTTTTCACTTGCAGAAAGCAAAGATCTGCATATCTAAAGTTGTTAATAAGTTTTCTTCCAATCCTGATGCCATATTCTTCTTCACACAATCCAGTTTCTTTTATTATTTGCTCAGCATACAGACTGACCAAGTCTGGGAAGAGGATAGAACCCCGACGGACCATTTCTTGATTTGAAAGCATGCAGTAATCCCTTGTTCGTTTTATCCAGCTCTCTCTTGATTCATGTTCAAGTTCGGCAGGAGCACAGTGAAGTGAGCTGGATTTCCCATTCTTCTCCAGGTGATCAACAGTTTGTAATGGTTGAATGCCTTTGCATAATCAATAAACCAAAAATGCACATATTTCTGGTATTCTCAATTTTGAACTAAGCGCTCTCAGACATTAGCAACGATATCCCTTAGTCTCATCCTATTCTGAATCTGGCCTGAACTTTGGCAGCCCCCTGTCCATGTACTGCTGCAACTATTGTTGAATGATTGTCAGCAAAATTTTACTTGCTTGCGGTATCAATGATAATGTTCTATAATTTCAGCAGCCTGTTGGGTCACCTTTCTTTTGAATGGGAACAAATATGAACCTCTTCCAATTAATTGGTCAAGTAATTGCTTTCCAAATTTTGTCATAGACAACTGAATGACGTCAGCTTATTGAACCATTGCAATTGGTATTTCATCAATATGCAGAGCCTAATTTGTGGCTAATGCTTTCAGTGCAACTTGAATTTCAGCACCTTTGGTTCTTGACCATATGCGACCTCTAAAATGGTGGAATGCCAACAAGTTCTTTTGGGCACAGTGATTCCGTGCATTCTTCCCATCTTCTCTTCAAGCTTCCTACATCAATATTTTGTCCATCAGTGTTTCAAGACTGCAACTCGAGGCTTGAGTTTTTTAGTGTATTCTTTGTTTCAGATTTGTAAAGCGAGTTCTTCACTTTTGGTTTTATAGTTCTAGAAATTTGCATATTTCATTATAATATTTGGCGTTTTCTTCTCAAGCTGCCCTTTGAAATTTTCTGTCCAACTCTGACTTCATCATTTCTTCCATTTGCTTTAGCTACTCCACTGGGCTACTCTAGCTATGGAGAGCAAGTGTCAGGGTCTCTTTGGACATCGACTTTGATCTTTTCTGCCTTTCCTCTTGTTTTTTTTTCCTACTGCAGCACTTTCATTTCTCCTTACACAAGGCTGTGTTGCTGGGACCTATTGTTTGCACACAACAACAGAAAACCAAAATTTGTTGTGTCATCTCAAAGAGTTGAGAATTGAGTGCAAAACAGAAACCTTACGTAAATTAAAAGAATGAGTAAATTTATAGGTTTAAATACAAACCGTCTTCCAACTGAAAGCAAGTAGCAGCCCCCGGGGGCTCCAGCAGCCAACATCAGCTAAAGAAAGGACACTTGGTCCTAAGGCTCAGATACTTCCTCCTGGCAGGCTGCACACAGCAAGGAACGGCTACTTCCGGTCCCTTGCTGGCCTCCGGGTGATCCTGGAGCCCACAGCTCTTCCCGTGTGCACCCTGCACAGACTGGCCAGGGCTCCTCCACCCCGGTTGCCCGTGCTAGAGTTGAAATCAATGTATGTACGGCATTGAACGCAGACCAGGGGGACAGTTAATGTGAATACAAGGTCGAGATCAGCAACATATCCGACGATCGGTTCTGCCGCCAGAGAGGGCTTCGAGGACAGTTCTTTCAAAGACTTCTTCCGGTTTCACCAGGCTAGCACGAGGGGCCAACCTGCGCTGTCATTGAGCTTTTGTGGCAGGTGGCAACACCTGCGGGGAGTCTGTCTAGAAGCGCTTGCGGCGGACGATGGAGGGGCCCGACTCGTGGTACTCCTACTTGCTGATCCACATTGGCTGGAAGGCGGACAGCTAGGCCAGCATGGAGCTACTGTTCCAGTCGGAGCACTTGCGTTCAGGGGGTGCAGTGATGTTGATCTTCATGGTGCTGGGCGCCAACTCTGCGATCTCCTTCTGCATGCGGTCTGCGATGCCAGGGTACATGGTGGTCCCGACGACAGCACCGTGTTGGCGTGCAGGTCCTTCCGGATGTCCACGTCACACTTCCTGATGGAGTTGAAGGTGGTCTCGCGGATGCTGCAGGACAGAGGGCTGGAAGAGCGCTTCAGGGCCACCGGAAGCGCTCATTACTGATGGTGATGACCTGGCCTTCGGGCACTGGTAGTTCTTCTCCAGGGACGAGGAGGAGGCGGCGTTGGTGGCCATCTCCTGCTCGAAGTCCAGGGCGACGTGGCAGAGGTTCTCCTTGAGGTCGCGCACGATCTCCCGCCAGGCGGCGGCGGTGGTGAAGCCGTAGGCCCGCTCGGTCATGTCGCGGCCTCACAGGTCCAGACACAGGATGGCACGGGGCAGGGCGTAGCCCTCGTAGATGTGCACGGTGTGCGTGACACTGCCACCAGAGTCCATGACAATGCCCGCGGTGCGACCTGAAGCAGACAGGGATAGCACCACCACTTGGATGGCCACGGACATGGCAGGGGTGTTGAAGGTCTCAAACCTGATCTGGGCCATCTTCTCTCGGTTGGCCTTGGGGTTCAGGGGAGCCTCTGTCAGCAGCACCGGGTGCTCCTCCGGGACACGTGCAGTTCGTTGAAGAAGGTGTGGTGCCAGATCTTCTCCGTGTTGTCCCAGTGGGTGATGATGCTGTGCTGGATCCGGTACTTCAGCGTCAGGATGCTTCGCTTGCTCTGGGCCTCATCGCCCAAGTAGCTGTCCTTCTGGCCCATGCCCACCACGACACCCTGGTGCTAGGGCCGCTGGATGATGGACGGGAAGACAGTGCGGGGGGCATAGTCGCCTGCAAAGCCGGCCTTGCTCATACCGGAGCCATTGTCAATGACCAGGCAGCGGTTTCTTCTTCCATGGCGACCGGAGAGACGGGCGGTGGTGGAGCAGCGGAGAAGAAGCTGAAAGAGGTGGCCACGGGGACAGACCTCCTCTCCTTTTTTCTCATGACCTTTTGCTTTCTTTATGAATGGTGTTCTTGATGTTCTCCCACAGATCATCACGTCTTCTGTCTTCAGTGTGCTGTACGTCCAATTTGTCCTTGAAATGTTCTCATAATGCAGGTGGTTGGACTCAAGGCCATGTGTTGTCACTTGGGGGAATGTGTTAATTTTCTTCAGCTTCAACCTGAATGAGGAATTGTGCTGCTGAGACAAGGCATTTGCAATGAAAAAGTTACGTGTTTTTCAAAATTCTATCACCGGATCTCCAGCTTTGTTTCTGTCACCAAGGACCATATTTTCCAACGACTATTCCTTTTGGTTTCCAACTTTTGCATTTAAATCACCAATAATTATCAGTCTATCTTAATTGCATGTTTGATCAATTTTGACTGAAGTCATTGGTAGAATACTTCAATTACTTCACCACTAGTTTTTAAGATTGGTGGGTAAATTTGAATAATTAGTTGTATTGATTGAATTTCCTTGAAAGCAGGTAGATGTAATCCTATTACAGACGGCATTGTACGTCAGGATTTATTTTGCAATGTCTGTTTTGATAATGTATGCAATGCCATTCTTCTGGGTTGTTTTTGCCCTGCATAGTAAATCATACTATTTAAAAAAATGCAAAATGGCCAATAGCAGTCCATTTCAGCTCACTAATGCCTAGGTTATCAATGTTTATGTGTTCCATGTCATTGTTGACAACTTCCACCTTTCCTAGATTCATACTTCATGTATTCCAACTCTCTTTCTTTTTACGTTGAGTCCCATCCCATAGTAAATGAGCATGTGAAAATCTCCACTCTCACCGGCTTTAACCAGGCCATGTCACCATGGCCAGCTCTATTCCAGGAAGCCCTCTCCTCCCCAGGCATATTTTGAGGGCCCTCTGACCCAAGGGAGCCATCCTCTGGCACTCTGTCTGACAATGTTTTCTTTCTGTTCATTAGAACTTTGGTATCTGACAATGCCTGGAGGTACACATAAGGTTTTCAGTGGCATCTTCCCCTGAAGTGTTGAGTAGAGCCCTTCTTTGTTGTCTTTTCTTTATCTGGAGGCTCCACTGAAACCTGCTTACTTTGGGTGACCCTGCTGGCCTTGGAAATACCAATGACATAGCTTCCAGCACCACAACAACACCCAAGCCACCACAGGAGGATACAGTGTATTACAAACTCCCCCTATCTCTCTCTATATCCCTGGTTTTGCTTCTTCCAAGAATCCAGCTTACTACACTAAGCATGATCGAAAGATCTGAACCAGCTCTGTAGTTTTACCCATTGTTAGTACTATTGTTGATCAGCATCCAAGAAAAGAGCCAGTGCCCTTTTTTTGTTTATTCCAATCCTTCCATTGCTCTTGGTGTATAAATGTATGGTTTGGCGACCAGGCACACAAGACTAACTGAGCTTCTGGACCACTTGGCTGGGACTTGGCCTACTCAGCCAGGTCTTTCCAACTTGAAAGTTCAGAATGGCATATAAAATTTTTAAGTTAGATAATTTGGAATCTCTAAAGTATAATTAAGTATAATTTGGACAGGAGTAATCTATTTAATCTTAATTTTCCTAAAATCTACTTAGGCACATATGTCATACCATTGATTATGTGGCATGGTTATATTTTACCAATCTCAATCAAAGAATCACTTGTTATTTTCCATCCCTTTTAGCTACAGAGAAGGACATAATGAAAGACCCCTTAATAAAGGAGCTTTGTGAGTGAAACTCCTAACCTCTATAGATGATAATATATGATATTAATCTTATATTCTGCCAATTTCTAATCTTCCTGTTTGAAATGATTAATTTGAGAAGATGAAATGTACCATCAAGGCATCAAAATAATAATTACTCCTCTTGGAGAAGAGTAAAATGTTATGTTTTCTGAAAATTGAGGGAAGCATGTCCTTTGATTCAAAAACCAAAAGTTGATAGGTTGACTTTGGCACCTGCATTGAATATTAAGAGGTGAGCTCAATGTCTGAGCATTGGACCATTATTTTATTACCAAATTTGCTTCAACAAGCCGAGATACACTTAATTTTTTGGCGGGGGTAGGGGAGGGTGGAGGGAAAAACACATCTATGTGACTTGGAATTGGTGTGAAGGTAAGGAGTAATGGCAATTGAAATTGAGCATCTAGTAGATCAATACGGGCCTCAATTACCCATCTCTTTTTATAAACCTCAGCATGTACCATGTGACCTTGCAGTCTTCCTGGTCTTATGGGGATTTGCCGTGCTTCTGTCAAGGGCATGTTAATAGGTGTGAAATGACCAAATGCTTAAAAATGCTTGCTCAATTGAACGTGCTCTATTCTTCCCCCATCACGAGAACAGTGTATCTTGGCTAGTCCTCTAGTCCTAGGAGGAGGGCGAGGGACAAACAGAGCAGAGCCGGCCCATCCTTCACAAGTCAACCTGGACGTGCCAACCCTCTGCTCACTCTCAGATCCATGAGACCAAATTAATGTTACGTTCAGCCTCTGCGCACTGGTGTGGTTTATGATGCAGCAATTATAAGACATTAGCTAACTAATCAGAGACATTGCAACCTCAGTTAAAAGACCTTAGTTAGGTCTTCTGTCAAAGATGCTAGCAACCTGGGGAGGCTGGGGCATTGGATGTGGGGTGGGGTGGTGGTGGTTACAGGGACTATAACCCCTAGAGAGGAGGAGGGGTTTCATTTTCACAGAGATAAAGATAGAGGTAGAGAGAGAAAGAGGGCAAGAGGAATAGAGAGAAAGGAATTCTGTGGTAAGAATGAAGTTTATTGTCAATAAATAATTAAGAGAAACTAATTGTTTAAAGTTTAAGTGGTAACACTGAGGCAGGTTAAAGGTTTGGGATATGAGGGATGGAAACATTAATGCATGTAGAAACAGGATCCAATAAGATTTGAGGCCAGAGGAAAATAACAAATCACAAGTTAATGAATGGCATGGATATAAGAAAGAACTTCAAAATGTGTGTCAAAAAATAGAATTGAAATATAATGGAATTTTTCCATGTACTTTTTGAAGTTTTCTCATAAAAGGATACATGTAATTCATTCCCTCTGAAAGCAAATCCTTTCCTTTGCCATCCCTCACTTTAGCTCCTAAGACAGTGGTTCTCCTAGTTGATCTTGTCACCCAGGATTTATTTGGGATGATTGAAGACCTTGATTGCATGATTTTAGTGGGTGGTAATAGCATCTAATGGGTAGAGGCTGGGGATAATGCCAAACATTTTATAATACACAGGGCAATCGCCCCAATAGAGGATTACCCAGTCCCACACGTGCCCAGAGTGAATGATCTTGCCTTAAATGATAACATGTGGACATACAGGTTTTCTCCAAGGGTCATAATTAATAAACCCATAATGGCATTAAATGGGAAAGTTAAAGGATTAACTTTGCGTTTTAGAATTATGGCTCTTACTTACTAAATAAAAGGAGGGGTGAGCTGGTTAGTGAATAAATGACCAGGAAAAGAAAGGTTGGTCCCTTTTAGGCATGATCAGTCGTGCACTTTGCTTTGGTATTTCACTTACAAATGCAAGAATTCATTTGAGGTGATTTAACAGGGGAAGGAAGTGACAAGTGAGTCAGAGCTTCCCAGTAGTTGAGCAGGGCTGTGACTGTGGGAAGTAATTAAGGGGGCAAAACTCCGTTCACCCACACATTTACAAGGACGTCACTTTAGCCTGCAGGGAGCAGCTTTTCGTTTATTGTTAGTGCTTAAGTGGGACTAGGATCCACCCTAAGCAGCTTAGCTGTTTTCTGACCAACACTGCATTTATAGAGGTTGTGCATGTGAGGGGCCTTGGATGTCTAATGGGTTACATGGTGGGCTGCTAACCCCAAAGCCAGCAGTTTGAACCCACCAGCTGTTACACAGGAGAAAGATGAGACTTCGTACTCCTGTGAAGATGTAGCCTCAGAAACCCCACAGGGACTATTGTACACTGTCCATGGGGTTGCTGTGTGTCAGTGCGTCTGAGTTTCATCTATATCTTTCCCTGGCATCTCATCTGTTCTCTGTTACGGAGTCCATGTCTTGATACGCCTTTATTCTCAGCTCACACCCTGCCCGAAGTTTCTTTAGGTAGTACGTTGTCTCACAGTTATCAAGTCAATTTATTTAAATAAACGGTTATGGAGAGATTACTGGGTGCCTAAGGAGACCAAGTAGTGTCATGATTAAACATTCAGTTGCTAAGCAAAAGGTTGACTGGTAAAGTCTACCCAGTGGCATTTTAGGATAAAGGCCCCTCTAACGGGGTCTGCTCTGGTAGAGAATACAGGCTTCAAAACCCAAGGGGCAGTGTTTCTTTGTTACATGGTATTACTACGAGTTGGATTTGATAGAACCTACCAACAACTACTACAACCACAACCACCACACTGTAATGAAATATTTATGAACATGGGCTATTGGCCAGACTGTTTTAGTATTTGTTTTATGAGCAGCCAGTAATCCTGGTGGTGTTGTGATAGTTTCCCTGTTGGGTTGCTAACGTAAGGTTAGCAGTTTGAAACCACCATTGATTCCTTGGGAGAAAGATGAGGCTTTCTCCTCATGTAAAGGTTTACAGTTGCAGAAACCCACAAGGGCAGTTAGTTCTATGCCATCCTGTGGTAGTTACATAACCTCATGTCAACTTGAGGGTATTAAAAGGGAAGGGTGAAGTTTAACCTGTCAATCAGGTCACAGTTTGATTGGATGGTGACTGAGATAAATGGTTCTCTGAACATTCTCGGTCTTCACCTTCCTTTTGAAGAGCCATACTCAGAAAGCTGTAGGAGCCATGTGGAGACCTGTGCCAGTACTGAGATGCTTCCATAGCCAATGGGTCCATAAGATTTTGCACCCACCAGCCCATGATAGTCCTGCATTTTTCATCATTGCATGTGACTACATGAGTCTGAAGAGGGATTTATGAACTAGTATCATTCTTATGGGCTAATATTAAACTTATGGTCTTGATCTGAACTGGGCTAGGGTGCTCTCTTAATTTACCATTATTCACACCCCACCTCTGAGCGGATCAAATAATAGAACCCATGGGGAAAGGGAGACAGTGGTTTGTATAAGATATGAAAATAATAATAGTTTATGACTTATCAAGAGGTCACAAGGGTGGGAGGGCAAGAGGGAGGGAAAAAGAGGAGCTGATACCAAGGGCTTAAATAGAAAGTAAACGTTTAGAAAATAATGATGGCAACATATGTACAAAGATGTTTGATACATTTGATGTATGGATTGTAATAAGAGCTGTAAGAGCCCCCAATAAAATGATCTTAAAAAGAAAACAAAACCAATTTTCTGTTATAAATACAATGTATGTGTATATATACATGCACACATATATACACAATACTTTTTGATATAAAGTTATTTCTTATACATATGTGAGTGTTCTGAATTTGCTTCTCTAGTCAACCTGGATTAACACACAGCCTATAGGGCAGCGGTTCTCAACCTGTGGGTCATGACCCCTTTGGAGGTTTAACAAACTTTTCACAGGGATCGCCTGATTCATAACAGTAGCAAAATGAGAGTTTTGAAGTAGCAATGAAAATAATGTTATGGTTGGGTTGTCCCTACAACACGAGGAACTGTATTCAAGGGTCACGGCATTAGGAAGGTTGAGAACCACTGCTATAGGGTCTTCTCCATCCGACAAGTTGGACTTGCCTCGATGGCAGTTAGTTTGGCCTGAGTTCACTAGCAGCAGGCCTTTGGGAAATTTGTGCATTGACTCTCAGCTCAGTTTCCTCACGAATAGTATGGCAACAATCCTCTACTAACTCATGGATTTATTGTGAATGCTGAATAAATGGATTGTTGTAAGACTAGGGTGGTTAAAAAACACACTCTCAAATGTCATTAAATGTTCATATAATTCCTTGGTAGATATTTAAGATATTGAGATAGATAGATGAAAACAAATGACCCTGCTCCGAGTAGAAGACAGAGGAATAGATATGTAATTTCAATAATGTGATCGATGATAGAAACATACACACATTGTCATACAAATATAGAAAATAATGGATTCTTCACAGATGTCTCTATCTTCAGCCCGGATATTTCTACCTGTGTATTCTACTGCTTTTTGAATACTACTTGCTTGCAGTCATCTTTATGTTTCCTGTTGCTCAAGGAAGTGTCATTCAAATACTACAACCGAATTTTTGTTCTCTCAGCCACCGAGTTTGGCAGTGTCTACCTCTTCAATATTTCTCACAGCTTCGCTTCAGCAACACTGTTAAAAACTGCTCATCACAAATTCATTTTCCCCACATTACTGAGTACTCTACCAAATAGTCTTCCTTTCCCTCTATGAATGACTCCATCTACCCCGGTGTATACAATCTACCTGAGGGATCATTCTAGAGTACAGAGCTTATTGGATTGAACCCATGGAGAAAGTTCTTAAATGGCTCCCAATTGCTTTATTACAAAGTCGAAGTTCCCTAGGCAAGATCCAATACTCTGTATGCTGTCCAGCAGACTTCGACTCATGGCAAGTCCAAGTGTTACAGAGGAGAGCTGCTCCACAGGGTGTTCGTGCCCAGAATATTTATAGAAGCAGTTAGCCAGACTTTTCTCTCGCAGAGTTCCTGAGTAGATTCAAACTGCCAACCTTTTGCTTAACATCTTATCCCAAACCATTTGTGCCATGGTGCTATCTTTTCAACAGAAACTTTTTGTACCTGGAATAGCTTGGAGTTGCATGAATATAGCTAACCTCATCCTATCCCGCTTCTGGGATACCTCTAATTTTTTCTCTCTCAGTTTTGACAGGCATTTTCTAGTATCTTCCTTTCTTGGGCCCTAGGAGCCTGGGAAAAAAGGCAAAATGCAATAACTCACACATAATGCTTTCATTTCCAAAGAGATTGAATGGGAGATTTTTGTCTTCCTCTTGACTTCTTCAATATATATTATTTTCCTTTGGGTGTAGTGTGAGGATCCAATCACCAGAATTAATAATCTTTGAGTATATTACTCTTTTAAGCTAATATGGAAGAACTAAAAAATACAGAATTTTGGTTTATCAAATTCTTTAATTTGTAGGAAAATAAAGACATAAATTAGTCATAAACTAAATCTTCATTAACAAATTAGAGTCACTCTAATACATCCTAAAGTTACACTATTAAGAGTTTGAGCAAAACTCCAATTTTATTCTCTCTGAAGGATCAGAACATGTAAGAGCTGACCATTCATTAGTCCAGTCATTGATTATGTCAAATGATATGTAATTGATTCTATTAATTAGGTTCATTGATGTGTACTGTGTCATAATCCTTCTTCATATTAGATTATTAATTGTCCTATGTCATATAGGTCTGACCTCAATTGATTTTGGATTTATCCTTTAAAGATTGGGATGCATATTGGATATATCTTTTCTAAATTATCAGAGTGAAACTTTTCTCAAAGCAAAACAGATAATCACTGCCTATCAGTTGATTTTGATTCTTAAGGACCTTACAGAACAGAGTAGAACTTCCCTTGGGGTTTCTGAGATTTTAAATCTTCACAGGAGTAGATAGCCTCATCTTTGTGTCAAGAAAAGACTAGTAGGTTCAAATCTTTGACCTTATGGATAATGGCCCCATCCAGAGCTCTCTGGGTAACAGCTCTATCCTTAGCTCACTAGGTAACAACTCCATCCTTAGCTCACTGGGTAACAGGTCCATCCTTAGCTCACTGGCTAAGAGGTCCATCCATAGCTCTCTGGGTAACAGCTCCATCCTTAGCTCACTGGCTAACAAGTCCATCCTTAGCTCACTGGGTAACAGGTTCATCCTTAGCTCGCTGTGTAACAGGTCCATCCTTAGCTCACTGGGTAACAGCTCCATCCTTAGCTTACTAGGTAACAGCTCCATCCTTAGCTCACTGGCTAACAAGTCCATCCTTAGCTCACTGGGTAACAGCTCCATCCTTAGCTCATTGGCTAACAGGTCCATCCATAACTCTCTGGGTAACAGCTCCATCCTTAGCTCCCTGGGTAACAGCTCCATCCTTAGCTCACGCTGTCAGCAGGGCTCCATGCAAATCAACTTGAAAGGGTGTCTCAGCTTATACCCTATATAGCCATAAAATTTAAAAAACAGTTATATCAAAAAGTTTGACCTTTATTTTTTGGACTTAAGCCAGTGGTATGATTAGATTTATTAAATAAGAACCTCTGACAAAACAATATTAAATCACAGTAGTACTTTTAATTTGATTCAATGCTTAATTGGAAAAAAATCAAAGCACCTGAAAATAAATGCTAAAACTCCTCTATGGGTCAGAAATCTAGTTAATGAGAATCAGAGTCCTTTCTCTAAAGGACAGTTATCTTTAAGTAGCTTAGCTAAGTAATGATCATGGGCATAATACATTGGCTTATGAAAAAAGGCATTAATGACATTTTCCTACCTTCAATGGAACAGATATACACATCATAAAATCTA
>NW_022111369.1:79623019-79646613 GCF_000313985.2 Echinops telfairi | reverse complement strand
TGGTAATAGTCATGTATCCTAGGTGGCCAAAAGTAGAAGCATGTATAGTAGTGCTGTCTAATGACTCTAAGGATGGAGATTATGAGACAAAAGAGATGTCGTTTATTTCACCGATGGATAGGAATACGTGTATATACACAAGAGTATGTGTCAAAGGAAAGAAAACAACGGAGCCTCTACAGTGGGTTTTGTTTATTTCCCTCCTGAAAGTGGACACACATCATTATTTCACCTTTTTTTTTCTGAATTTTGTTCTCTTTTATGTGAATAAACTTTTATTATTTTGATTATATGATCTGGGCACTTTTTCTTGTGGAAAGTTATTCCTGGCCTTGTATTCCTAGGACAGATACTCTTCCTTGTTTTGGACTAACACAAGTCAAAGTTCAAATACACTAACAGCATTTGTTACTGTGCCCAAAGTCCTCTTAGATGTCTCAGCTTCTGGTCACTCTTTATAGAAGTGTGTGGGGATTTTAAAGGTTCCCTCGCACAATAAGAATAAATGCAGAAGAAAGAGGGAGGCATAGGTGAAGAAGTGTCTGCTTCCCTGGAATCTCCTTGCTTTTTCCCTCTCTAGCTGCATAAGCCACATATTCATTTGAGTTCCCCATTCTAATGCCAATCGATTTCAATTATAAATATGATCACACTGATTGTTGTATTTTATTAATTTATGAAAGCCCAATCTATGTAATAGCATTTGGCATATATTAAATAATTATTGCTGAAAAAATCTGGACACCAAAGTATCTTTGTCAACTCAAAAGATTTTTTAAAAAGAATACAATAACATGAAACAACTGTTATTGATTCCAATTCGTAGTGACCCCGTGTCTATTAGATTAGAGCTGTGAAAACTTTTCCAAAGTAGATCATCAAGTTTTTCCTCAGAGGGATCTCTGGGTAAAGTCAAATTATGCACTTTTCCATTAGAAGTTGACAGCATTACTGATTTTTCCTGACTCAAGTACTACAAAAGCAATGATAGAAAATCCAATCAAACTTCCCAAAGAAAGCAAAAATAAATGTTTTGAAGCAAACATATAAGAAGCTAGATTAGAAGAGGCACTCAGCATCTGGGTTAGAGAATGGTTCTGTAATCATCTGCTTTATCCAGATGGCACGATTTTACCTACTGGAAGGTGAAGAGAACTGGACACACTTTCTGATGAAGATCAAAGACTGTAGTATTCAAAATTGATTACACTTCAGCACAGAGCAAACAAACATTCTCAAATTGAATAATCTGCACCATGCTAAATGGAGAATCTATTGAAGTCAAGGATTTTATTTTATTTGGATATATCATCAATCAGAAGTTGTCAAGAATTTAATTTTCCTTGGATCCACAATAAATGCTCATAGATGCATCAGCCAAAAAGGTCAAAGTGTTAGGGGGCAAAGTATTGTAGTGTACTGCACTGACATTCACCTTTCCTGACTTTACAGCATATACTATCTCCTTGTTCTGTCCAATTAACTGCCACTTGGTCTATGTTCAGGTTTGATGTGAGCACAATAAAGTGTTCTGAAATTCTCATTTCTCATTCTATTATCCAGTGTCTGATCCACACAGATGATTGCCTTTGCATAGTCAATAGCACACAATAAACTTCTTTCTGATATTCTCTGATTTCAGCCTAGAGCTATCTCATGTCAGTATGGATATCCCAAGTTCCACATCCACTTTGTGACAGTCACCTAATCTGGTGTCAATTTAAGGACTAAGAGTATAGGGGTGGAGTCTAGGCTGTCAATCTGGAGATAGCCAATGAGATTTCTGTGTGGGCATGGCATTCTCCTGAGAATTCTGGGAAATCAGTACTTCCTTCTTGGAGGTGGAGGACACCTCACCTCTCTCTGCTACTCCCTGGGAGGCGTAGCAGAAGACAAGCCACATGGACACAACCAGACCTCGGAAGCCAGAGAAGCCACAGAGAGACGCCTGCCAGCGCTGCGATGTTTCCAGTGACATTGGATCCAAAATTTTCTACCCACTGGTCTGTGATCTTCTGCATTCGGCATCATTATATGTGTTTCATGAGTCTGAAGAGGACTTTATACATTGATATCAGAAGTATGGGCTAATATTGGATTTATGGACTTGATCTGGACTGGGATGGGATGTTTTCTCAATGTTTGATTGCTCTTCCATATAAATCTCTTTCTTATACACGCATGTGTGTCCATGGATTTGTTTCTCTAGTCTACCCAGACTATCACACACTTCTAAACCTAACTTGAATTTCTGGAATATCCCTGTTATGTATTACTATCAATGTTTTTTACTTATATGCAACCAAATGTTGTTTTAAATGAAAGTAATATGATTAATAATTTCCACATTCTATTGGGTCACCAGTCTTTGGAATGGGTACACACAGAAACCTCTTCTAGCAGTCATCCAGGTAGTTGTCTTCGCAATTTCTTGTCACAGACCAGGGAGTGTTTCTAGCACTACATCAGCATGTGGAAACATTTCAGTTGAATCATTCCATCGATTCCCTGGAGCTTTGCTGTTTGTTAACGGTCCCAGTGTAGCTTGAACCTATTTCTTCAATGACATCAGTTCTTGAACATGTCACCTCTTGAAATGATCAGATATCAGCTAGTTCTACTTGGTACAATAACTGTTATTTCTTCCACCTTCTTTGAATAGTGCCTGAATTGTTCAATGTTTTGTCCATTGTTGCTGATGTCACATACCTTGAAGTTCATTTTGGACCAGAACGCTTCTATGTACAACAGAACAAAATGGTATTGTGCCATCCTCACAATTATTTTTTGTGAGATCCCATTGTTGAAAACACTTTGTCTATCCATCTCATAGAAGCCATTCTTCTTTCTTATTCCTCTCCTACTTTACCAAGCATTATGCTGTCTTCCAGCAACTGATCCATCCTGATAATATGCCCAAAATATGTGATATGAAGTCTCACCATCCTCACTGCTAAGGAGTATTCTGGCTGAACTTTGTACAACATATTTTTGTTGTTGTTGTTCTTCTGGCAATCCATGGTATGTTCAATATTTTTGCCAACACCGTAATTCAAATACATAGATTCTTTTATGGCCTTCTTTACTCAATATCGAACACACATATGTGGTGAATAAAATGCAATGGCAGGGGTGCATGCACCTTAATCTTCAAAATAACCTCCTTGCTTTCCAACACTTCCAAGACGTCTTGTGCAGCAGATCTACCCAAATGCCTATGTCATTTGATTTCTTGACTGGGGCTCCCGCGAGCATTGTGGCAGTGACATCATCTGTCGATGTGAATGGGTGGAGTCTAGCCTGTCAATTAGAACCAATGAGACCTCTGTGGGCTTGGATCTTTCCTGAGAATTCTGGAAACTCCTATCTTCCTCCCTGGAGGTGGGACTCACACACTCTCTGCTTGGTCTTTCTGCTGACAAGACACATGGAGCTAAGTTGATGGCAGGCGGAGCCTTGGAGCTGGAGGAGCCACGAGGGGACCCACACCAGCACTAAGATGCTTCCACTACCACTGACTTTCCATCACTGGCCTGTGAGCTTCCTGCATTCAGCATCGTTGTATGTGTTGCATCAGTCTGAAGAGGAATTTACAGAAACTGGTATTGGACATAGGTGCTAATATTGGACTTATGGACTTGATCTGGA
Organism: Echinops telfairi; assembly: GCF_000313985.2. Classification (NCBI taxonomy): domain Eukaryota; kingdom Metazoa; phylum Chordata; class Mammalia; order Afrosoricida; family Tenrecidae; genus Echinops; species Echinops telfairi. The sequence continues at coordinate 79,642,965 of NW_022111369.1, read as the reverse complement.
CTGGGCTGGGATGTTTTTTTAAATATACAATTACTCTTTGATATAAAGTTCTCTCTTACACAGACATGAGTGTCTATGAATTTGTTTCTCTAGTCAACCCCAACTAAAACAGACATTGTAAATCTAAGGAAGATGAAATCCTTGACAATTTCAATCTTTTCTTCATTTATTGTGATGTGTTATCTATGAGTCCAGTTGTGAGGATTTTAGTTTTCTTGACAGTGAGTTGCAGTTTGTTTTGAAGTCAGTAGTCCTTGATCTTCATCAGCTAGTGCTTCTAAGTCCTCTTTGCTTTCAGTTAAGTTGTATCATCTGCATATAATATCTCTTAAATATGCCTTCCAGCTCTCCTGCCAAGTTCCTCTTTGTATAGTCCAGCTTCCTGGATTATTGTTCAGCATACAGACTGACTAAATGCAATAAAATGATACAACCATGATGCACATATTTCCTTATTTTAAACCATGGAATTTTCCTTTGTTCTGTTAAAATTACCGTCTTTTCATCAATGTACACATTCTGCATGAGCACAAGGGAGTATTATGGAATTCCTCTTTCTTTTAAATCAATGTTATCCATAGTTTTTCATGCCTTTGCATCCTCAATAAACACAGGGAAATACCTTTCTGGTGCCCTCGACTTTCAGGACAGATCCATTAAACATTAGCAATGATATCACTTGTTCTATGGACCCCCTGTTGCCAGCTTGAGTTCCTGGCAGCTCCCCAATGCAACAATGTTGAAGGATTTACAGAAAAAAATGGGTCTTCATGTGATATTATTGTGGTAGTTAGATGATTTAATATCAACCAGATACTCCCGGCTAGTGGTTGAGTCAAACCTGTTAATCAGGCCAAACCCTGGGGCACACCCTCTCTGGCTCTCCCCCTTCCTCTTCCTGCTTGATGGCCACCCCGAGAGCTGCTGGAGCCCTGCCATGTCTCTACTGACCTTGGATCCACCTGACTCCACACCCTGTGGCCTGTGACCTTCCTGCATTCTGCATCCTTGCACGTGGCCACGTGAGCCACAAGAGAGACTTATAGACTGGTATTGGACTCACGGACTTGAGTTGGACTGGCCTAGCATGCTTTCTTGTTATAAAGGTCTTTCTCATACGTATATGAATGTCACTGGATTTGTTTCTCTACTCAACCTGGTCTAACACGTTAATTATATTGTTTGATAATTTCATCATTCCGTTGGATCATTTTTCTTTGTAATGGGTACAGATGTGGATCCCTTCCAGTCTATTAGCCAAGTAACTGTTATCAAAATTTCTTGGCAAAGGTGAGTGAATCGTTTCAATGTTTCCTCAGCTTGACACATTTCAATTGGTATTCCATCAATCCCTGCAGTCTTGTTTTTCACTAATGCCTTCACAGTAGCTTGGACTTTTTCTTTTAGAACCACCGGGTTTTTTTTTTTTTTTAATCATATCTACCTCTTGAAATGATTTAATGCCTATGAGTCCTTTCTGGTATAGTAACTCTTTGTATTCATTCCTGCATTTTTTAGTACCTTCATGATTTTAATTGGAGGCTTGACAGTTTTCTTCCGTTTTTCAGTTTGTGATATACTCAATATATTCTGTGTTTATGGTTTTCTAACGCCAGGTCTTCCCCACATTTCATTTTAATATGTTACCGTATTGAGCTGCCCTTTGAAATGTCCATTTAATTCTTTTACTTTATTATTTATCCCAAATGCTTTAGATACTGTATGATCAAAAGCAAGTTTTAGAGTCTCTGCTGAGATCCACTATGATCTTTACTTTCATGCCTTGTGAATGACCTTTGTCTTTCTCATCAGATGATGGTCTTGATACTATCCCACAGCTCGCCAAGTCTTCTGTTATTAATGTTCAGTTATTTCAACTTATGTTCTGCTTTCTGAATTGAACAGTTCCATTATCCAGAACATATTTTCATCGATTGGCTTTCTAAACTCAAGTCTATTTGCAACATTATGATACCGTTTGTTGTCCCCTTCAGCAGCTCTATGGAGTTTCTGCGTAGCTCCTTTCCTTTTCCTTTGACGGCAGTGAGTGGCACTGTGAGTTTGAGTTTCTCTATGACATGACTGAAGTTTCCGAGTCTCCTCTGACATTCATTTTGGTATTTTCTTTCCTTAATGTCAGCACCCATTGCCATCAAATTTGTTCTTGAGATAGTCTCACAATTCTGGTGGGATTTCGGGGAAATTTTAGCTCTCATGGACTTTTAAAATTTTTCTTTAACTTCACCTTGAATTTGTAAAGAAACAACTGATGATCAGCTTTAGAGTTGGTTCCGGCTTTGTTTGGCCTGATGATATTGAGCTTCCCTGACTTCTCTTCCTACAGATGTATTCAATTTGGATTCCTGTGTATTCCACGTGGGAAGGTACATGAATATAGTCAACATTCATTTTGTTGAATAATGGTGTTTCCAGTGATGAAGTCATTAGTCTTTCAAGATTTTATCATGTGTTGTACAGCTTCCTTTCTCACACCAAGGCCATATTTTCCAATTATTGATCCTTCCTCCTTTTTTGAATTTTTTTCTCCAAACATTCACATGAAAGTTGTCAGTAATTCTTTTTTTAATTTTATTTTGTCAGTGATTATTAATGCATCTTGATTATATGTTTGATCAATTTATGACTGAAAATTTTGGTCAAATTCTTCCGCTTCCTCATTGGCTTTAGTGATTGATATGTAAATTTTAATAATCATTGAATTAACTGGATTTCTTTCTAGGTGTTTGTATACTATCCTTTCACAGATTGTATTGTATTCCAAGATATATCTTGAAATGTTCTTTGTGACTATGAATGAGACACCATTTTATTTGAATTTGACTCTTTCAAAATAGTAAACCATATGACTGTCTAATTCAAAATGGCCAGTATCAGTCTATGCTGGATCACCAATGCCTTGAATAGTTGATTTTCTGTGTTCCACTTAATTTCAGACTATTTAAATTCTTCCTGGGCTAGATCATGTACAGTCTAGGTTCTGAACTATCAATGGATATTTGTAGCTTTTTCTTTTTACTTGGAGTCATGTTCCAAAAGCAAATGAAAATATTGGAAGATTTGTTCCTGTCATGTGATTAAGTTCGACTCGGAGGCAGCTCAAGTTGGAAGACATTCAGAACCCAATGGCAGAATTGTATTTTGAATGCCTTCTAACCCGAATCTCTCATTTTATGCTAATATACCCCAAATGCTCTGCTGCCATTTGCACTATTTTTGGTGGCTAATCCCTCACAAGCCGGCCATTTTCCCCTCCTTCCCTCTTTGCTCTTAGTCTGGAAGCTGTGATGAAATCTCTATTCCCACGGGTAAGCCTGCTGTTATTTGAAATACTGGTAGTGTAGCTTGCATCATCACAGCGACATGAAAGCCACCACAGTGTAATACACTGACAGACAAGTAGGCTTCCTTGGCCTAAGCAATGGTTCTTTCAGTTCCCAACATGCACGTGAAAGTTAGACCATCGGTACAGAAAACCAGAGAAGACTTGATGTCTTTGAATTTTGGTGTTTGTGAGGAACCTTGAAATTGCGATGGGCTGACAGACTAGTGAACAGAACTACTTTGGAAATATTTTAGCCAGTGTATTTCTTAGAAGTGAGGATGGAGACACTTCATCTCAGCTCCTTTGGACAGATTGTCAGGAGGGAGTAATCCCTGGAGAATATTAGACTTGGAAAAGGAGAGAGATAGCTGAAAGGAGGAAGACCTTCCATAAGATGGGTTGGCACAGTGACTGTGATAAGGGTCTTAAACATAAGGACATTTGTAAGAATGGGGAAGGAGTGGCCAGCGTTTTGTTCTGTCATACAGAGCATTGCTTTGACTACGAATCAAATCCACATGGTACCTAATGACAAGAAAACATACCAGGTTCTCTTGAAACATCTATTTGTTTTATTAAAATATTTTATTTGGGACTCTTACAGCTCTTATAACAATCAATGTATCAATTGTATCAAGCATACTTTTAAATATGTTGCCATCATTATTTTCTAAACATTTACTTTCTAATGAGTACTTGGTATCAGCTCCTCTTTTTTGCTTTCCACCCCTCCCACCCTCCTGACCCGTTGATACATTATAAATTATTATTTTCATAGCTTACACTGACTGCTGCCTCCTTTCCCCCACAGTTTCTCTTTTTTGTCCCCCTGGAGACGTGTGTGGTTATGTGTTGATCATTGAGATCAGTTCCCCTTTCCTCCCCTCCTCCCCGCCACGTTCTGCCTCCCCTCCTAGTATCGCTACTGTCATTCTTGTTCCTGGATTCCGTGTGTCCTGAGCTCTTATCTCTTATCTGTACCTGTGCACATGTTCAGGTTTATCCTGCAGTGAAAGGCAGGACTGGGGTCATAATAGTCGGGGGTGAGGAAGCCTCAAGGAACCAGAGGAATATTGTGCGTTTCATCGGTGCTATCCTGCACGCTGGTTGATTATACTTTCCTTGCGACACTTCTGTGAGGGGATGTGCCATGTCTACAGATGGATTTTGGCTCTCTGCTCTGATCCCCCTTGTTCTCAACAATATGGTCTTTGTTGGTTTGCGATCTTCATATGCATGTTACCTGATCCCTTCGACACCTCATGATCCCACAGGCTGGTGTGCATATTCCATGTGGGCTTGTTGCTTCTCTGCTAGATGGCTGCTTATTTAACTTCAAGTCTTTAAGACCCCAGATGCTATATGTTTTGATAGCTGGGCAATATCAGGTTTCTTCACCAGATTTGCTTACTTACCCATTTTTGTCTTCAGCAATTGTGCTGAGAGGGTGAGCATCATAGAATGCCAGATTATTAGAACAAAATGTTCTGGCATTGTGGGAGAGGTTGACCCTGTGTATTGCCATATAAGTATATGTGCTTAGGCCAATTCCTCTATTTTTATGAATGAATGCATTTACGTATGTACACACCTATGTTTAGCTTCATTCATGGCTTTCTTCCTAGATCCTTCCTTTGACCTTCCTCCTGCATCACAATTATGCTCGCCCTTCTTCTGCCTCTTAGTATTTCTTCTCAGATTGCTTTTGCTTCAACACCCCCCAGGTCTCTACATCCTCCTCTTATTGAATTTAATTTCCTAATTGTTTCCCTGTCTATGGTGTTGTTTTCTCACCGCTCCCTTCCCACCTGCTCCTCCTCCCAAGTCCCTTCAGAACCATTGGCTCCATTGCTTTCTCATCGAGCTTGCTTCCCATGCCTGTCTTATATAAGTAGGCAAACCAACAATAACGGAGACCAAACAAAAAGAAAACAAAAGATTGAACAAAAAGAGAGAGAGGAAAAAGATAATAATAACTAGCAAATAACAACAACAGCAAAGCAAAGCATACTTAATTCCAGGTCTGTCCACTGATTTTTATGACTATCTCCCCACTGATTCTGGGGGAATACTGGGAGCTGATCCTTCTTGCCTAAAGTCTATTTTATACGAGTTTAGCACTTAAGCCTTAGCATCCCAGTGAAGAAGAGAGATACAATCAATCATGGAGAGGTAAAGAAAGTTTTCCCAAATTATGTAGCTTATAAATGATACTTTTGGGATAGATGCTCAAGTGCCTAGATGCTTATACTATACCAAATACATGGAGATGTTGTGGCTCTTAGTTGTTTCAGAGTAGATTCTTGACTCAGCATGTGCAGAATAGAAGTGCTTCGTAGGGTTTTTAAGGCTGTGATCTTTGGAAAAGACAGCTGACCTGTCTTCCACGGTCACTCTTGGTTAATTCAAACTGCCAAACTTCCAGCTAGTTGTCAAGTACTTAAAATTTGTACCACCCAAGAACTTAAATGGAGATGTTTCTTTGTTTCATTAAGTTAATTAGACTCATAGCAATCCTACATGTCAGAGTAAAATTATCCCATAGATGTCCTATGTTGTAATTTTGTTTTAGGAACAGGTTGCTGGATCTTTTTCCTGGGAGTCACTGGGTAGATTTGAACAGCTGATCTTTAGGGTCAGCAATTTAATGCTCAGCCATTTTGTAATCAGGGCTTTTAAAAAATAGAGATAGATGTAAATAATTGCAGTACTCTGATTGCAATGACAGAGCTGCATTCTTGGCTAAATTGTGGTACAAAGGATACAAGATTAGATTTACTATTGAATCAGGGAAAGTGTCACTGAAATTGTGCAAAATATTGGCAGGCACGCACTATAGTAAGAATGCTTAATCTAGTTCTGGTTTTGTCACCAAATTTTAGTAAATTAGGTTAATGTAGTACAAATTATCAATTTATCTAACTTGTTTCTGTTATCTGCCAAAAGAGTGGATTAGATTGGAGGGTGTCAAATCTTGAATATCATAATTTAAAATAAATTATTTCATTGTAGACTTAATAAATATCCAATGAATTGGATTATTTTTAAAAGAGAGGGAATTTATTTAGTGGACAACATCACTTTAACTAAAGCCACCATCTGATTTCTAGACATATTTTTTTAATCTTTCACACAGTAATTTTCCAAAATCCCAAACCCAATCCATAGTGGTTGATTCTGCCATAGAGACCCGGTAGATCAGGGTAGAACTGCCACATAGGATATTCCAGGATGCAGTCTTTACACAAGGAAGCTTCCTCATCTTTTCCCAAGGAGCATCAAAGCAGTAGGCTCATACTGCTGATCTTTTGGTTAGCAGCTGAGTCCTTAACTTGTTAAATTTTGCTTGTAATATTAATCTCTTGGTGAATTAAAATTTAATTGTTTTCCTTTATTATTTTTTCTGAATTTTCCACTGAGAATTTTATTTGATCATATCTATCAATTCCTCACTTGGTAACCTCAGAAGAGTTTCTAAGATAGCCCACTAACTAGCCTGTCATTGTCATGTATTAACTCATAGGTGAGAGAATAAACTATGAACCACCGGTTTAATGTCAGATTTCAGGGGAGTATAATCCATTCTCTTACTTATGAGAAATTTGGCCACTTTCTTGTCTACATCCTCTGGGAGCGGTGAATAAACTGATCTTTTCTAAACTGCTTATCAAGAAGAGCCATGATCTCCTTCATATACCAGGATACACATAGATGTCTCTGAGCTATGCTGATAACCGTACACAAATTTCTCTGTGAATTGTGTTTAGGAGTCGCTGTAGTATATTTTTGACTTAATTTACTTTACTTTTTATGTTTTAAATGTAGTGAATTTTGCTCTTTATTATTTATTTCCCTGTTTCCGTATTTAATTTGCTCTCCCCCCGCACCTCCTAGTTTCTCAAAGTGGAAGTTTAAAATAGTAATTTAGAAACTTTTTTGTTTTCTACTATGGCTATTGAATGTTATTAGTTTCCCTCTAAGCCCTCTTTAACTGCATCTCATAACATTTGATGTATTATGTTTTCACTTTTATTCAATTCCACATATTTAACAATTTCCCTTGTGACATCCTCTGTAACACATTTGTCTAAACACCTCCTTAAATGTATATTGCTTACTTTTCAAATCCTTGAGTGTTTTTCACATATTGTTGTATTATTTGTTTCTAGTTCAATTTTGTTATGATCAGAGAACATACTTTGCTTGATTTCAATTTTAAAAATTAATTTTGAAGTATTCTATTACACAGAATATGATCTTTCTTAGTGATTATTCCATTATTCATTTGAACCGAGTTCTAGTTAATTGAACAGAAATTCAGACATGAGAACTCCTTTAAGTCTCAAACACACAGAAAACAGACCTTGGTGTCTCCTAGTTTTGCCATATAATATGATAGCAACAAGTGATATGTGACATTGAAATTTAAGTTAGAGGGAAAAAAAGAATTTCGGGTAAAAATTTTAAAAAATAGTTCCTCAGTGGCACTAGTTTTATTTTTAATGTCTAATGATGATCCATGAAGAAACCAAATTGAAGAGAAAACAGTAAGAAAAAATCGTGTACCCAATATAAAGGTTATAGCTGATAGCAAGAGCTCACGCTAATTGAAAGAGGAAATATGTTCACTTTCGTAGTTTGTACCGCTCTATGGTGGCCCCGGTCCTCATGGGCTTCTAGGGTTGGATGGGTGGTGTTTCTGTTAGTGTTGGTGTGTTGTACACTTTTTAGAGCACAGCTTAGGAAAGTCCAGGTCGCAAAAATCTAGCCCTTTTGTACTTGTGTCTCTTGTGTATTTATGTATTAAATCTGTTTTTCCCACTAGACTTCAAACTGCACTGTGTAAGAACTGCATCCATTTATTTCACCATGTGTCCCCCAGGCCTAGCACAGGGCCTATCAGTAGACCCTCAAAATATTTATGAATAAATAAATGAAAGAATTAATTCATTTATTCACCAACTGTGGAAGAAATTCATTATTATGTTAGTTTGATACTATCAATCTATATTAATTTAATAAATTTGTTCCTTAAAGTAAATTGTATTGGCACTTTAAGTTTTCATCAGCTATTTCTGTCTGCATTTCATTTTCGGAATACATGGATCCTGGAATTGTGAATATATATGTGTGTTTTAGGTTAAGTTCTTCAGAGAAGTAAAAGCTATGACACTTACATGTTTATATATAGAGAAAGAAATTTATATCAAGAAATGGCTTTGATGGAATTTGATCAAGTGCAGTGTAGCCAAGAGGAAGTACAGAGAGTCAAAAGAAGGCGAATATGATAGTGGGACAGGAAAGTAAAAGGAAATAGAGGAAAGAACTAGGAGGCCAAAGACATTTAAAGAGGGATAAACATAGGCATGCACATATGTAAATATATTAATATATAATGATAGGATATAGGTCTATGTACATATGCTTACAGGTTAAATATTAAGGTAGCAGATGGACATTGGACCTCTAGTCAAGTCTTCCCTCAATGCAAGACCATTTTGTTCTAATAACCTGGCTTTCTGTGATGCTCACCTTCCTGACACCCTCACTGAAGACAAAATTTGTGCATAAGCAAATGAGGTGAAGAAAGATGATGGGACCAGGCTATTAGAAGATATGGCATCTGGGGTCTTAAAGGCTTGAAGTTAAATAAACTGCCATCTAGCAATGAAGCAACAAAGCCCACATAGAAGTATACCAACCCATGTGATCACGAGGTATCAGTCACCAGGTGTTGGGTGATCATGATGGGATCAGGTATCAGGCATCAGAAGACCCCAAACAAACAAGGGGCATCAGAATGGAGACCCGAAGCCCATCTGTAGACAATTGGCCATCCCCTCACAGAAAGGCCACAAGGAAGCAATGAGCCAGCCAGAGTGCAGTATAGCACCTATGAAACACACAACATTCCTCTAATTCTTTAATGCGCCCCCCCCATTGTCATGAACCCAATTCTATCTTACAAATCTGGCTAGATCAGAGTGTGTACACTAGTACAGATAAGAGCTCTTGACACACAGAATCCAGGACAGACAAACCCCTCAGGATCAATGAGATTAGTAATACCATGGAGGGTAGGGGAAGGTGGTAGGCAAAGGGGAAGAAAGGAGGAACTTATATCAATGATTGATGTACAACTCCACCCCTCACCTCCACCCACGCAGGGAGGAACAACAGAAACATGGGTGAAGGGAGACAGCAGATTGTATAAAATATGAAAATAAAAATAATTTATAAATTATCAAGGGTTCACAAGGGTGGGAGGGTAACAGAGGAGCTTGATACCAAGGGTTTAAGTAGAAAGAACATGTTTTGGAAATGATGATGACAATATATATATACACAAATGTACTTGATATAATTGATGCATGGATTGTTGTAAGAGCTGTAAAAGCCCCCAAAAATGACTTATTGAAATAAAAATAAAGGAAAGGGCTTATGTAGTCGTAGAAACAGGTTAGCCCAGTCTAGTTCAATTCTAGGGGTTTAAGTCAGAAGTTGGAGGCATCTCCTGACTTGTGTAGCTATGTGAGCTAATTAGCTAGGAAGTAGGAATATTATAGCCTAGTGAATGCAAAGTTGAACGAATCCAAGGTTGGTAGTCTGCTGTTGGCTCCTGAGATTGACCATCAGTATGGCTGAAGGTCAATGAACCAGATGAAGGATCCTGATCCAGCAAAAATGACTACCTTTCCCACAGTGTCTGCTTTAAAGAAATAGGCTGTAACACTGCGGAGTCCTTCTTCTAGTGGTATCATGCTGTGACCTGATCAGAGGGGCGGAACTCCATCACAGTTACCAGTTCCTCATAGAATTGATTATGCTATGTTATGTCCTATCATGGAGTTCATTATATTGTGTCACCTCATGAGGCATTACTCCAAACTGGTGAGGGCCTTTCCCAAGTCAAGCTTAGACTGAATCTAACTATCACAGTGTGTGTGTTTATTCTGGCCTGATGGCTCTTAAATGGGGCTACACTGAACTCTGATTACTTTATGACTATGTTTTAGGGATCTAGGTATTCGTACATGCTTCTGTTTTTCTAAGGAATAGACTCTTAGATATAATTAATTTTTCAAAGAGATCATTGATTACTGTTCCTTTAAATGCAAAGAACAATTCGATTCACCTTTATCAGTCATATTTTAAATGTGATTTTCTGGTCTTCTGGAGCATGATATGATATAACTTCATTGGGATCCAAGTAACCTGGGTTCTAGCCCCAGTTCTGCTAATACTGCCTCGTCAGTGTATCCTAGCATGATTACGTCCTAATTTTGTTATCTGTAAAATAAAATTATGAAAGGTAACCTCCACAGAGCCTTGAAATTCAGATATTCTTTCATTTCATAATTGGGGCAAGCTCATTAGTTTCTCAATAAACTTGTTTAATCTAGCATTTATTAATTTGGGACAAGTGTGAACAGTTAAATCAAGTCTAACTTTAGGTCCTCTATGAGCCCCAGATTATTATCTATCACCCCTTAAAAAGTTACAAGATATTTGTCAACTTAAATTTCTTTGGGATATTTTTTTTATGGCGCCTATGTACTCTCTGACTGAAGAAAGGGTTTTTTTAAATTTCTTCCTTTATACATTTTTCTTTACTTTACCACAGGCATTTTGAATTCTCAATCTCATTTTAATTGTACTGAACTTTGTGTAAAGTTTAAGTTCTCAAACGGGATCTACAAGGTCAAAACTATATAATAAGACTCAGATCTTACTTGTCTTTTCTCACTTTTTCTCTCCGGAGTGTGCAGTGGGGTTTGATACCACAGCGGAAGGAAGGCAGAAGCAACCCTGGCATACATTTAAGGGATTTGCTAAGATGTAAACCAATACCACTCTTCTGGTGAACTGCTTTTTGGAAAAGGTAGCAATTTCCTTTATAAAAGTATATAATTTATACTGGAAAGCATGAGTCTGTTGCTATTTACTTTTAATATGCTACTTTAAAATATTCAAAAATAGTCTCTTTTCATTTCTAGCACAAGTGTCAACATATATAATTCAAATGAACAAAAGCTTTTGGGGGTTCTCAAAAGGTTTTGAGAGTGTAAATCAATTTTTAAGCTAAAGAGATTACTCAGAGGAATTTTAATGAGTTAATAGCAATATTTTCACTCCAAGCCTTTCTTCTGCTGGTTCTTCCATTTAGAAGAGAAACATCAGGTTCTCATTGTCCTTGGTTTTTCTACCTGGATCCATCAACAAGTAGCAAAGGGAGGTTACAGGTAGGAGCTTGAATTTGTTGGTGGTTCACCTTACAACTTTTATGCATACAATATTTTTCCCCTCTGTACCCTGGCAATCCCTGTGTGGAAGCCAGGTTGTGAGTGGAGTGAGCCATAGTATAGCCTATAGATGACACAAACAGTTAATGAACTTGGTTGCTGCTGAAGAAGTTGAAGGTTTGAGTCCACCCTGAAGCATCATCTTGGAAAACAATTCCTAGTGATCTACTTCTAAAGAAGAAAAGAAAAGAAAGGAAGCCATCAGCCCTGGACACCTCTATAGAGGACAGCCCTACTCTGAGCCAGAATGGAGTACGGTGAATCAGAATCCACTCAATGGCTGGTTCTCCTCCACAGCATAAAGAACGTTGCAGTGGAAAAAGTCAAGGGCACCAGCATTTCAGGATGCTGAGGATCCCCAACGTGTCTATACTGAATTTCTGTGGCAGATTCCGTTGTTTCTCTGAAATAGTAGCTAGCCTCCTGAGGGAGGTCTATGAACAGGAAATATACCTGGTCTTCTCACAAATGTTTCATTGAGGAATATTTGAACCATTTTCATGTCTTCATTATTTAAGGGGAAAAACGTTCTAGAGGTTTCCTTGCCAGGCTGGCCCCATCAGTAAGCAATTACTCTCAGGCGCTGAGTACTAGCAATACCCCAGGGCTGCTTGGAAGCAACCTTTCTATTATTGTTAATGATGAAAATATTTGGCTGGGGAGTATATCCATTTTCCTCTTTGTCATTTATAATAGATTACTCACAGTAACTCTAAGTGGAGAGTATATTTTTATGACAGTTGCACTTCAGAAAGAGAACAGAAATCCTGAGTTATTGTTGATTAAATTTTCCCTCTCTATCCCCTGCCCATTTTCAACTGTGAAAGTAGAAGGTGTTTTTAAAAAAAGGGTTTGGTTTCTCTGCCAAATGGTTTTTACCGCATCTTGAAATACGTGGAATAAAAATCTGGCAAAACTGTGTTAATAATAGATATTGGAAATTCATAGTTATAATATGATTACATATGCATCATATTACATGTACACACGCATATACATCATACACACGTAGTATATCAAATTACTATTAGATTGATTTGAAAATTAAACATCTGTTATAAGACATTGTTTTCTTTTAGAATTCAGATTTTATGAAACTATAGCTATTTTAAAACTATCTCCTGGAGAAAAATGAGGCTTTTTATTCCCATGAAGAGTGACAGTCTCAGAGCCCCAGAGGGCCCAGCCTCCTGCTCCCTGTGGGAGGATCACTGTGAGTGGGCATGCGCTGGATGAGAGCTGGTTTTGTTCTTGTTCTCCTTTGTATCGCTGGGAAGATGAAAAAAAGACCTAAAAATGAATGCATCTCAGCTGTTTTGTTGGTTTGGACTATCAAGCTCTGAAATACAAAGTGTCAATTAGGAAACGCTTCATTTTGGGAACAAAGAGGAGCGCTGCCAGCTGGGAAGGAGACCGGCTTAACACTGAGCGACGTAAGAGAAGCAAAAGCACACAGGGACGGGAAGACCTGACAGCTTACCACTCGGGGATGAAAATGTTGTAAGTGGTCAGTTTGATGAACAGATAAAGGGAATACAACGCCGTCATGTAATTATGGACCCTGTCCTCCAAATTGTCCACAGAATTATGAAGATTGCAAAAAAACGTAAAGAAAATGAACTGTAGAATCAGTTAGGTTTAATTTGACTTTAGTTGAAATGGGATATGGCTCTGAGGAAGACCCCTTTGATAATACTCTGAACAATATTTTGAACATGTTGTCAGGAGGGAATCAATCCTTGGAAAAGAACATGCATGGTGAAGTATTTAGTTTATTGTGCAAACCTGGCCGATAAACACATGTGGGGTTAATTGAAGGGTTCGGTGAGCCTTGCCTTTCTAGTTCTTGGGTCTCTTGCTTTGTGATGGTCGGACCAGGGTGCAACTGCCTTAGCCAGTTCCCTGCTTCAGCTGTCAAGGCTCACTTCCTGCAAGACATCCCTGAGGAGAAGCCACATGGACTTACCCCAATGCAGCTCTGGGTGCTGGAGCAGCCGAGTGGAGACCCCTACCAGTGCTGGGATGCTTACACGTTCACTGATTCAGCTTCCTCCTGAAGCGGGCATCATTGCATCTGTTTTGTGAGATGGAGGAGGACTTTGTGGATATATGGGTTAATGTTGGACTTGTGGGCTTGGGCAGCACTAGGTTGGGATGTTTTCTTGATGCTCACTTAACCTTTATATAAAACTCTCTCCTATACATGCGTGTCTGTGGATTTGTTTCTCTAAAGTACCCAGACTAGCACACATAGTGAAACGGGGTCAGTGAAAAAGAGAAAGGTTCTCAAGGAGATGGAATGACGTAGAGGCTGTAACAATAGGCTCAACCACAACAATAACTGTAAGCATTGTGTAGGCCTGCAGGGGTCCTCAAACTATGGCCTGGGGGCCACATGCGGCCCACCAAAGACATTTATCCAGCCCACCGGGTGTTTTTGCCCTGTTTTGTTTTTTACTTCAAAATGAGATATGTGCAGTGTGCATAGGAATTTGTTCATAGTTTTTTATAAACTATAGTCCAGCCCTCCAACGGGTCTGAGGGACAGTGAACTGGCCCCCTGTTTAAAAAATTTGAGGACCCCTGGCAGGGCTTGGCAGTGTTTTATTCTGTGGTACCTACTAAGGTCACTATGAGTTGACACCTGATGAGAACAACAACAGGGTAGAATCATCATATCAGTTTGGCGTATGTTGCAAACAAAAATGAAAGCCTTGCTGGGTGGAATGCAAACCAGGAAAAAGAAACTTCAAGGGCATTTGAATGTTATCCTGATTAACAATATTGCAACTTTTGGAAAGTAACTGATTTCAATGATGATATTTTGTATAGCTTTTAAACTTTTTAATTTATTCTGTATATGACTAGAAGTATCTTAGAATATGATAACAATTGATCACTTACTACTAAATAGTGTTCTATGCTTTTATTCCAAATATAACCCCATGTTAGAAGCCACAACACAATGAAATTGCATATAAAATAACTACCTGTATAATTTAGAAATATGATTATACTTCCTATAGAAGTATAATTCTGAGAATAATTAACAACATGTTTCTTTATTCAATGATGAGTAAACATCGCTAGAAAGGGCTCCACAACTTTTAGAAAGCTGTTTTCAAAAACGTGGACACATATTGGAAGGTGCCTATGTGCAGGTATAATAAATAAAAATGAAGTGCCCTAAAAATATTTTTTGACTGTGACATCACAGATGATCTCAAGGTGAAAGTTGAGGAAACTTCTAAAGAGACCAGTGTGTCTGTACAAAGAGCTGTTTCAGCTCAGGCATAAAAAAGATCAGGTTCAAAAGGGGCACACAGCCAAGGACAAACACAAAAGAGTGGCATGCATCTGAGGAAAGGGGTCGGGAAGGCTGAAGTCCAGAAGGGCTTTGTGAGAAATGCTAATGCTTATAAAAGCCCTGAAATGTTTGGAACAAGCTGAGGGTGGGGGGGCGGGGAGGGTGGGGGGGAGAACCAAGAACAAAAAAGACTTAAGTTCCGGGCAAATAAGACAAGTTAAGAGATGACAAAGAAAGAAAAACAAACTTTTCTACTTTCTTCTGTGTGAACTCAAATCTTCAACCTTTGGGTTAGCAGTTGTAAGTGTTAACCTTTTATGCCCTTAGGGACTCCGTGTGAGGAGCAGGAGCCAAAGGCAACCCATCGGCATGGAGTCAAGTCCCATTCACAGCGACCTCACAGGACAGAGCAGGTTCAGGATTCTTTTTAACTAGCATAGACAAGTATTTCAGTGACTAAGGAAAACTTATGTAGTTACTGATGACCCTTTTTAAAAAAAACTCATTTTATGAGGGGCTCTTATAGCTCTTATCACAATCCATGCATCCATCCATTGTGTCAAGCACGTTTGTACATATGTTGTCATCGTCATTTTCAAAACACTTTCTTTCTACTTGAGCCCTTGGTCTCAGCTTATTGTCTCCCCTTCCTCATATTCCCTCCCTTATAAACTCTTGATAATTTATAATTTTTTTTCATGTCTTACACCAACCACTGTCTACCTTCACCCACTTTTCTGTTGTTTGTCTCCCTGGGGGTGTGTGTGTTATATGTTGATCCTTGTGATCAGTTTCTCCCTTTCTCCCCCAACCTTCCCCTTACCCTCCTGGTATCACTACTTTCATTATTGGTCCCGAGGGAGGGGTTTATCTGTCCTGGATTCCCTGTGTTTCTTGCTCTTGTCTGTACCCGTGTACCTGCTCTGGTCTAGCCGGATTTGTAAGGTAGAATTGGGGTCCTGATAGTGGGTAGTGGGGGAGGAAGCATTAAAGAATTCATGGAAAGTTGTATGTTTCTTCGGTGCTATATTGCACCCTGACTGATGTGTCACTTTTTTGTGACCCTTCTGTGAGGGGATGTCCAATTGTCTATAGATAGGCTTTGTGTCTCCACTCTGCCCTCCCCCTCATTCACATCGATATAATTTTTTGTTCTGGATCTTTGATGCCTGATACCTGATCCCATCAACACCTCATTATCACATATGCTGGTGTGCTACTTCTACGTGAACTTTGCTGCTTCTCAGCTAGATGGCCACTTGTTTATCTTCAAGCCTTTAAGACCCCATATGCTATATCTATTGATAGCCAGGCACCATTAGCTTTCTTCACCACATTTGCTTATGTACCTGCTTTGTCTTCAGTGATCTGTGTCGGGAAATTGAGCATCATGGAATGCCAGTTTAATAGAACAAAATGTTCTATTGAGGGAGGACTTGAGTAGAGACCCAATGTCCATCTGCTACCTTAACACTTAGCATATAAATATATGTGCATAGATCTATTTCCCTATTATTATATAAAAATATATTTACATATGTACATGCCTCTTTTTAGGCCTCTATAAATGTCCTTTGCCTCCTAGTTCTTTCCTTTATTTCCTTTAACTTCGCTCTTGCCTCACTATCGTGTTTGACCTTCATTCGGCTTTCAGTAACTCTTCTCGGTTACTTTGCACTTGATCAAGCCCCACTAGGCATCCTATGCTCTCCTTGCCATAGATTTTAGATTACTTGTTGTTCCCTTGTCCCTGGGTTTCTTATCATGATCTTAATTATAAAAGTGCTATAACTATATTGCCATCAATATTGTTATTAAATAATTTTAGCTAAGTATTTTCACAAGTACCAAGGAAACCTGGTGCTGTCATGATTAAAGTACACTGAAGGTAACAAGGTGGATGTTTCAGACTAATCTGCTCCTCTGTGTAGGTAACATGCGGCAATCTACATCTATCAGCCTTTTCAGCCCTAAATCTCTATGGAGTAGTTCTACTCTGCCCTATAAAGTCACTATGAGTTGGGATTGATTTGATGATAATCCATCTTAAATTGTGTCTCAGATATCATAACGTCAGTCAAATACATCACTATCAAAATACCATAAGTATCAATACATCCACTCTCTCCATTAATATTTTAGCTCTTTTCTTCAACATAGATGTGTGACTCCTTAGCATTTTTATTAATATACACATTGTTATTACCTTATACTATGCCCTGGTTATTTTGTAATGTGACAACACAGACATTGATAGAAAAATTGATTTTCTTAAATTAAGAGAAAAGTAAAATCTATGGAATAAACCATATGCATCAATAATTTTAGAAAGGAACTAGTGCTGTAAGACAGAGAGGATTGCAGAGTAATCATAACCTTAAAATTCAGTCATCCAATAGATATTTGGTCATTCTATTCAAAAAATTTTGTCACTGTTTTTTTGCTCAGCCCTGCAATGACCACCTGCCTTCTCTCTTTCTCTCTCTCACTCTCAGACACACACACACCTCCCTCTTGTAAGCAAGGATAATAATGTTTACATTTATATCAGATCATGACACTGTTCCATTGTAAGCCTCCAGTGGGCCCTATAGAGCTACCCTGGAAAAAAACGGTTGCCCATCATCGTGTTCTTTTCTTCTGCGGGAACTCCCTTGGCTGGCCCATTGCAATTTGCCTCTTAGCAGTCTCTTTCAACTTTTCTCCCATTTCTCCCATTCTCCCTGTTAGACAGCTGTCTTCTTATATCATCTTTAAATATGTAATGAAGCTCAACGTCATCTCCTTCATTCGTAACCTATACATGCTGAAACAATAGCTATCACCATGACATAGCTTCATCATTTTGCTCTTGGAATTTCAAGTAAGTTTATGGTTAATATTGCCATAGTAATGAAGTATTGAACCAACTTGATAAAAAAGCAAAACCTGTGCAGCACAATCAAAGCTTATTTTTTAATTGGGATTTAATATATATATCATTCCATAGTACAATTACATCAAGCAGTATTGTACAATTGCTACCAAAATCAGTTGGCAAACATTTTTTTCTTTCCTGAACTCCTTAACAGTGACTCCCTTTTACCCCTCCTTCCCTCTACCTTACTGTCTACTCCTCACCACCCCCAAACCCTAATTCTATTGCTCTCCCTATAGATACAACAATACTAATAGAAGATCATTATGCTCCTGGGGGATGATCTATAAGACTCCCTACCACAAACTGACAGCAAGGTTTTGAAGGGGGCCAATGGCAGGTTTAAAAAAAATGAAAACATAGGTCCAGGAATGCATTTGGGGCTCTTACTAAATCCTTGCTTCAACTTAAGAAAAATTAGTTCTTATATCATGTCCCTGCTCGATACTCTTCCGCAGGAAGGAAACACAAGATATGGGTGCTATAGCAAAATGTGGCCATGAAATCAGACGGTGCCTGGCTATCAGATAAAATAACATCTGGGGTCTTAAAGACTTGTCTCCAAATAAGCAGCCATCTAGGTGAGATGTCAACCAAGTCCACATGAATGAAGCACACCATCATCGGTCACCAAAGGATTGCAAATCATACAACCCGAAGTCGAAGGAGGGCTTAGTATCAGAGCCTACATGGTGAGAACCTGGTTTGCAAAAGGCTGTGAGTGACAGTGGGAGCCCAAGCTACATTTGTGGGAATGACATAGGAAATAAGCCTCCGGTGAACTCCCTCGATTCCACAATTGAGGGGTGGGAGGAACGTGGTAACTGAACAGAGTGAATTGGAAAGATAAGTATAGATCAAAGGGATAAACCTGGTTTGAGTGATTAAATCTCATGAGTTGAATCCCTCCTCTGAGGCATGCTGGACCTGATCTGGTATTCAACAAGCTTATCTTTCTCTTTCTCTACCTCTTTAAACTTTATTCCTGGATGAATACTTAATCCCCTGATATCTGTGGTCTGCCTTAGCTAATAGGCAGCTTTATTATCCCTTTCAGTTGTACTTACATCAGAAATGCTCTCCCTGAACAATAACCAAAATCCTAAGCATGACTTAAGGTCAAATTTTGTACAACTCCTCAGCCAGGTCCACGTGAGGTCAGTGGCAGCAGCAGAAAGCAGCCACCCTCCCACCTGTCTACTCACATTCCTTCCTAGCTGAGCAAATGGAAGGTCATGTCCTTCCAAGATTGTTGCCTGCGGAGGGAGAACGAGGTACGAGGAGGTTGGTGGGTATAGGTGGTTTTAAGCCCTGACCATTCAGTGATGGGGTGTATGTCCAATCTTCTAGGATCTGGGTGGGTCTGTACGTGTTTGGCCCATGATGTCTGATGTTATGTGACTTCAGAAGGTTGGAAATAAGAGGCCAGGCTGTCTCTGCTTTGTATTCCTGCCACAGACTTTACTTATTTTGGAACACGCCCACCAAAAAAAATCACTATGTTGAGGAAAACCAAGTAATATAGGAAAGTCATGTGGAAAATCCCAGCTGAATTCAGCCTTTGAGGTTCCCCAGGACCTGGACTAATATGGGAAAAGTGAGGGACCAAAGATTCAGGAGGCGTACACTCTCAGAGTCTGACAAGTTCAGAGTCTACACTGCCCCAAAGTGATAGAGTGTCTCCTTAATGCTTACATCCTAGGATCCTTCCTTGTCTCTCCTAGTCTGGCCTTGTGCAGCCCATTTTGATTTGAAAAAAATATCCCGTCATTTGAATCTTCCTACCTGAGATCTCAAGTATGGTATTACAAAGTAGAACTCAGGCAGGCATGCTCAGTGCACCTCGTCTTGTGTCGTGCCACAGTATTGGTAACGGGTACTGAGGACCAGGGTTTTCTTTCTTGTTTTGAACTTGGGCATGTGACAGAAGATATTTTGGGCATCTCTGGGCCCAGTCAAGCTTTAAAACTGGCTTTGCAGAGGGTAGTGGGGAGATGAGTCACTTAGGGTACAGTATAGCAATAATGAAACCCACAACCTTCCTCTAGTTCTTAAACGCTTCCTCCCCCTAACTAC
>NW_022111369.1:79620972-79622273 GCF_000313985.2 Echinops telfairi | reverse complement strand
GTAAACTCCCCTGACAAGTCTGTGCTCATTCACTTTTTTAGGGAGGTATTGGCACTTCTGTCGACACAGTTCCATTTTAATATCATAAGTAAGGCATAATTGGTTAATTTTATCTCACTTAGAGAGTTTCTTACTATCTTTATAATTATCACCTGGCATTTATAGAATCACCATTGATTTCCATGAATAATTTCACTGAATTTAATCTTTTTGTCATGGCTCTATAAGGGAGTTTCATAATATTTGTTGAAGAATGAATGTTATCATAACAGGATTTTCCCACACACTTTATTGAAGCCTCCTTGTCTCTGGTAACTTGGGGACCATGAAGGACCTAAGATGTATTTCTTACAAATTTTGAAGACGTAGAACCAGGTCGGGAAGCAATGATGATGAAAACATTGTTTTCTAAGTTGCTGATGGTCTGCTATGCCTGGTGTTACTTTTCAAGGTGGGGATACTTATCACATTGGATTCTTTATTAAAATGAAGAGCATTCTGGACTCAGGAGTATTCTTACTAGTACCATGTCTACTTTTAGCTCATTGAACTTGCCCGAGGGACTGTAAGGAATAGTGCCTGGTACAATGCCTGCGACATAATGATGTTCAATAAATATGTGTTAACTGGTTATGAATAAAGGCTTTGGATTAGAGGTCAGCAAAGTTTCTCTAAAGAGGCCAAGTGGTCATTATTTTGGCTTTGCAGGCCATGTAACCAGTAAACTTGGTTGATATAGCAAACCGAAACAAAAAACCATAGACAGTATGCAAATGAGTGGACATGATTTTGTTTCTATCACACTTCATTGACAAAAATAGATGTGTCTAATCTATGTCTTACTGATACTTGCTCTTATATTGAGACACATTAGATTTTGAAATCTAACTTTACTGTATGGCAACCCAGAAACATATAGCAGGTTATTTAACTCATTTGTCATCGATTTATTTATCTATAAAGTGAGGGGATTGTTTCTGCTTCATTGTGTTATGAAGATTATTTGAGATGTGTTTCTGAGATCGTAAAGGGGCCCTTGTGGTGTATTGGTGACAAGTTGGGTTTGTAACACAGATTTCAGCCTCTTTCTGAGAGAAAATGGGATTTCTATTCCAGTAATGTTTCGGGATACCTTTGGAAACTCTCAGGGAGCAGTGGTCACCTCCCCGATATGATCGCTGAAGACAAATGGGTGTATTAGCAAATGTGGTGAGGAAAGCTGATGGTATCTGACTATCAAAATATATAGTGTCTGGGGTCTTAAAGGCTTGAATGTAAACAAGTGGCCATCTAGCTCAGAA
>NW_022111369.1:79618365-79619590 GCF_000313985.2 Echinops telfairi | reverse complement strand
CAATCTTCTTAGGAAGAGGTCTGTATTTGACACCCTACAACTGGCCTTAGAATTCTCTACTTTTGTATTTCATTTTCCAAAGTTAGAGTTGAATCCTGAGTGATAGAATGCAAACAGCATAATTTATATTAGTGGGAAATTCCCTAACAAAGCAAAACATAACTCACTGCTAATGTGTTGAGTTGTGTTGATTCTGACTTCTAGTACCCCTAGAGGACAGAGTAGAACTGTCCTTGTGGGTTTCCAAGACTATACATCTTCACAAAAGTAGAAAGCCTCATCTTTCTCCCACAGAGAGGCTGGGGGTTTTGAACTGTTGACGTTCAGATTAGCAGCCCAATTTGTAATCTCGTATGCTACTAGGGCTCCAAAAGCATCACATACATTTGTTAAGGTATTGTTTTGAAAACCACTTTACCACTACCCCCTCCCGTGTAGGATTTTCATGTCTGTTTCCTATGCGGCACGAAAACCTCTCTTACACTTCTCAGTTTGTGTTGTAGTTATTGTTCCTTTCCTTTACTAGGCTTGGGATTCTGAAAGCTGAGAATCACATTTATTATCGTAGTATGATATCATAATAACCACTTAGAAAAGATTCTTGAATGGAGGAATAGAGGAATGGTTGAGTGAGTGATTTTATCCCCAAGTAAGATATCTTTTAATAAATCAATCAGTCATAGGATTTGAGTTAATATGTTAAAATTCCTTTCTGCTTTTGTTAAATAAGTGTAACAGGAGCTATTTAAGATGACAAACATCTTCAAATATTGCTTCATACTATGAATAGCTTTTAAAAATCCTCAGAACTAAACCAAAAAAGCAATTAAGGAAAGCAAATTGACATGAAGTGTTGGATCATTGAAGAAATAATGGAAAAATTATTTTCTTTGTGTAGCTTTTTAGTGCATAGATGTCAGTACTAATAGTGTATCATCATTCCGCCTACATTAGAGCACTTGTGATATTGAGAAAAGCAAGATGTTGGGGAAACAGGAGATAGACAGATAAACTACTGATTTGTTGTGTTTCGGAGTGATGCTCTCAGATTATCCAAATGTGAAACTTTAATTATGATTCTCTGTACACTTCATGTTTGACATAAGTAACACATGCTTTGGAAATGTCAATTCAAAATTTGTCTTTTATTCCCAGACAAAATGTTGAATGCTATTTTCTATGCCATTCTACCCATGATATTTTATATTTAGCCACAAATGTAGTT
>NW_022111369.1:79615198-79616405 GCF_000313985.2 Echinops telfairi | reverse complement strand
TGACAACACTAATCATTTACTCAAAAGGCTGAGAAGAGACCTCATCGTGATGTGTCACGTACAACTACAGAGCTGATTGTCAGCATGGTCTAGGAAGTAAAATTCTAAGTCCAGGGCAGAGGTTGACATAAATAAAAGTACAAGAATAGAAGATGCTGTTAGAGCTCTCTGCAGAGACTTCTAACACTTAAAATCGTGTTTCTTTGTCTAAGCACCATACAAACACCAACTCTTAGAACCTTATCCTTTTTTAGCAAATAATTATTATTTTCTTTTTTAAGAAGTGTGAAACTAAAGTATTGTTACTAAAACCTTTTTTGTTAAAGCAACAAAATTTGTTTCAGGCTCATGTGATTTCCCTTAAACAGTTCCTATGAGAAATCTCACTGGAAATTCAAGTTAAAATTGGAGGAGGCTGTGTTAGGCAGGGCTCTCTAGAGAAACAAAACCAGGACACTTATGATTACATATACATATATATTTCATAATGCTGTACAGAGTGCTCAGTTCAACTAATTTCCCTGGAAGAGTTAATATACTTGGCTGCTGGGTCCAAGGTCAAGGAAGCAGACAGTTGAATCTTCTCTCAGGCAAGACAGGCAGAGTTTGCCCACAGCAGCAAACAGCAGGGTGGGTCAGCAAACAGCAGGGTGGGTCAGCAAT
The DNA here is from genome assembly GCF_000313985.2 of Echinops telfairi. NCBI lineage: Eukaryota > Metazoa > Chordata > Mammalia > Afrosoricida > Tenrecidae > Echinops > Echinops telfairi. The sequence continues at coordinate 79,615,742 of NW_022111369.1, read as the reverse complement.
AGTCAGTAGCTCAGGAGCGTAACAGTGCAGGCCCAGATGGGATATTGAACTTAAGCAATGCAAGGTGACAGGATCTAACAGTCTCAAGCTCAAGCAATGTACATACCAGCAGTGTGACGAAGCAAGGTTTGAAGGAGCCTCAAGCTCTAGCAATAAGATCCACGGTTTGGCTTGGCCCACAGGTAGTGTAGCTCACAGGTTGAGGCAAAGAATTAGCTAAAGCAGCAGCAAGCTAGTCTGATCACCAGAGAGCAAGAGAACAGGGATGTGGGGGATGGGGGGATGAAGTCGGGCTAGACCTGCAGAGACATTTATGTCTTAGCCCTCCAATCAAACTGTGACCCCATTATTCCCACATGTTCCTATTGGCCAAGTTGGCACAATAAACCTAACTATTACAGGTCCATCTATGCCTCAGAGACAGCAATTGCAACTCTGTTGGTAGAAAAATGGGGAGGAACAACTTCCCATTGGGGATAAACAAAACACTTTAACAATACTTATGTGGACTCAAGGGGAGAATATTCCTAATTGGAAATATTTC
>NW_022111369.1:79598323-79614522 GCF_000313985.2 Echinops telfairi | reverse complement strand
TTAAGGCTGAAACTCACTAGTTGAGAAGCAGATGACTGCTAGCTCAAAGGCATAGAGCTGGGGGATGCTGAACTTTGGTTCAAATCATGCCTCAGGGTTCTCAATGAATGGTGGTCCAGAACTACTATATACTTACTATCTTAATGCCCTTCTTGATTCATTATGACATGTATTAATCTGTTAGGCATGGCTCTGCTGTGGTAAATGAATATTATTGGAAGATTTGCCTTATCACCAAACCCACTGTTTGTGTAAATAGTGTCCAGTCATTTAAAATAGTAATCTGTAGAAGTCAACAATTCATGTATTCCAGCTCACAGGTGACCTATATTTATGTAAATGCCTTTTCTCAACAGTGTTTTTAATTCTATGCTTTTGGCTAAACTAATGACACTTTCAGCGGATAGTGACTATGCATTGGGCTGCTAACTTCAAGGTCAGCAGTTCAAAGCCACCAGCCAGATCCACAGGAGAAAGATGAAGATTTGCAGGCATAGAGACTCACAGGGGCAGTTTCACCCAGCCCTATAGGCTTTCTACGAGTCAGCATTGACTTGATGGCAGTGGAAACGATGCCCCAGAGTGGTGAATGATAATACTCCCCAAGGTAAAGTTACCATTAATGCTAGGCCCCATGAAGAGATCACTGAAGATATGGGGGCTGAAGTAAAGTGTGGTGAAGAAATGAGATAGTGTCCGCCTATCAGAAAGAAGAGTGACTGAGGTCTTAAATTCTCATTTTCAAACAAGAAGCCATTTAAGTGAGGTGTCAACTAAGTCCACATGAGTGAAGCACACCAGTCTGTGTGATCCAAGGATGGTAAATAATATAATTCAATTTAAAAGAGGGAATCATATAAAAGGTTAGATTGTGAAGCTTGGTTTTCCAAAGGCTATGGATGACAGTGGAAGACCAAAATTTACAGAGTCCACGCATGAGTAAGCCTTTGCGGAATCCCCTCTGATCATAGTTGAGGGAAGCTAACAGCCCTGTTATCAGACAGAGGCTTTGTAAAGTTGACTATGGTAGTTATAGTTAGGTTAAAATATGATATCTTATCATTTGGTCTCCTTTTTTACCTACTATCAAGTTGTTTCAGTTAAAAAAGCAAGTGAAGGGGAAATACATGTGGCTTAAGTAGTTCTTGAATCCCCCCCTTATCATGGACCAGCGATGTGAATAGTCATAATATCATGCAGATATGTATTGGAAAGTGTATTGTTGCAGATGCAGTTAGGTTAAATTTAGCACCCTACCACTTGATCTCCTTTATGATGCGTTTTACTTTATTCTACTTTTTGATATTTTCTGGGATTTTTTGAGGTTTTTATATGTTTCACCTGTTACTGTTAGTTTCTTTTCTTGTTTATTTGTTTTTTCTTTGAATGTTTTCCTGTATATGAAATCCAGAATAGGTAAATCTGTAGAGGCAATAACTAGATTAATGATTCCTTGGGGGTATGGAAAAGGAGGTTCAGGAGAAATGGGGAGCTAATACGGATGAATATGAGAATGAAGAAAATGTTCTAAAAAACAAAACAAAAACACAAGCTTTAAGTTTCGAACCACCAAATTCACTGCCATCCAGTCAATTCCAATTCATAGTGACATTTTGGTAGTAGAGGCAGAAGAAAAAGATACTGGCACTTTTATGTTTTTGTCTTTATCTGGCTCTACCTACTGCCCTTTGAATTCTAGTCTTATGCTACTCTCCTGTATTTCTTGCTCCATGCAGTGTATAGTAATGACATGGCATTTGGGAAAAGAAGAAATCAAAACTGTCAATGCTTTTATCCTACAACAATCATCAATCAATGTAACAATCTATGGAAATAACAGCCAGGAAGCTAAATCATGTTTTGGGCAAACCCACACATTAAAGTTTGAAGAAAAAAGGTGTCATTTTGAAGACTAATGTATGCATGAGCCAACCATGTTCTTTTCAATCACATCATGTGCATATGAAAGCTGAGCAATGAACACTGAAGACAGAGGAAGTATTGATGCATTTACTCTGTAGTTCAGATGAAGAATATGACTGCATTATGGACTGTTAAAAGACTGAATAAATCAGCCTTAAAAATACAACAAAAATGTTCTTTAGAAATGAGGTGATGAGGGGAGCTCACTTAATTTGGACACATAAGAAAAGACCAATCATTAGAAAAGATGTCATGCTTAGTATAGTGTCAACCAAAATTTGGAAAATTCTCAAAGTGATGGATAGACACAATGCACTGAAACATACCAAGAGTCCTAAAATGATGCAGGATTGGGCAAAAATTAACTATCTTTTATGTATCCATTGTAGTTTACTAAGTGACATGTAACCACAACAGGAGCATGGCTCAGAGGCTTAACAGATCAAAGTCTGAAAACTGGCTCCTATAAGCTGGGTGCCAAATCCCTTAAACTCTTTAGGGCTACAGAGTGACAGCAAAGTTAATTGACTAAAACATAAGGCAGGAGATGTTCGAAGGTTGCCTGAGGTCTTTGAACACTTACATGTTTCATGTGCAAGATTTGTTATGGCAAACAGTAAATGATAATGTAGAATGAATTGGAATATAAATGATAATAGATTACAGACTTGAACCCTCAAGGTTAATAAACAAAATCCCATATAAAATACAAAGATGTACACTAATCATATAGGCAGCTGGGAAGGGCACCAAACCAAATGCTCAGTGCTATGGAGTCAATGCTGACTCCTAGGGAGCCCCTGTGGGTTTCCTAAATTGTAACTGTTTACAGGAGTTGCTAGTGGTTTCCAACTGCTGACCATGGTGATCACATGGTAGTAAGCAATGCATAACCACTACACCACCAGGGTTCCTGGGAAGGGCACACTCCTCCCTTAAAACCTAGGATGAATCAGGGAGGAAAGCTTAAAGCAGGAGTGGGTGAAGATCAAAGACTTGCATTTAGATTACAAATCAAAATAAAGAAAACAAAAATCTTTATTAATGGACCAGTAGTCAACATAATTATAAATAAAGAAAAGATTGGTGTCAAAAATTACTTTATTTTTCTTGGGTCCACAATCAATGCTTGTGGAAGCAGCAATTGATAAATCAAAGGATAGAATGCCCTGAACAAAATTGCTGCAAAATATGCCCTCAATGTCTTAAAAAGCAAAAATATCACTTTGAAAACTAAGGTGTGCCTAACCTGAGTCATGTATTTTTAATCATCGCCTGTGTGTGAAAGTGGAACGATAAATAAGGGAGACTAAGAAAAAAATTGATGCATTTGAATTATGGCAGGTATATGACAGGCTGCACGAGCTGCCAGCCCCAGAAGCCAGATGCAGTATCTAATTAAGCAGGAAGAAAAAGCACAAGGGAGAGAAGAGCTCTCCACAGTGTCCCTTACAGAAGGGGAAGACCACATCCCTATAAGAAATACCATCCAGTTGTGATCTGATTGATAGGATGGACTCCATTCATGTTGTCTTATAAATGTGGCCAAGTTGGCAACCAAACCTAACCATACACTAGGCTTATAGAAAAACAACATTAGAATCTAACTGTTGATAGTTGCCACCTAGTCAGGTCTGAATCATGGTGACTTCATGTGTGCAGAGTAGAGCTGCTCTATAGGGTTTTGTGTTAGTCTGGGTACTTTAGAGAAATAAATCCACAGAAACTCATGTAAAAGAGAGAGTTTTATATAAATGCAAAATGCACATCAAGAAAACATCCCAACTCAGTGCTGCCCAAGCCCACAACTCCAACATTAGTCCATATGCCCAACACCAATCCACAAAGTCCTCCTCCATCTCACAAAACACACACAATGATGTTGACTGCAGGAGGAAAGCCTAATCAGTGAGTATATAAGCATCTCAGCACTGCCAGGGGTCTGGGCTGCTCCAGCGCCCAGAGCTGTATCAAGGTAGGTCCATGCGGCTTCTCCTTGGGGATGTCTTGCAGGAAGTGGTGAGCTTTGCCAGCTGAAGCTGGGAACTGGTTAAGGCAGCTGCACCCTAGTCTGACCATCAAAAAGCAAGAGACCTGAGAACTAGAAAGCTGAGGTTTACCGAGCCATGTATCTCTCCGCCCTTCAATTAACCCCACATGAGTTTATGGGCCAGGATGGCACAATAAACTTTTAACTCACTCAGGTTTTCACAAAAGTTATTTTAGTGTTTTATTTTTAATTTTTAGCAGTTTTACTGGCATACAATTTATATATCGTACATTTCAGTAGTTCAGTTACATTAATAAGAATTGTGCAACCATCATCACAGTTGATTCTAGAACATTTTTTCTGACTGTACTTGTTATTAGCTATTAATTTCCTGCCCGCCTCCCTTACCACGTCCCTTTGATTTTATTAATCCAGTTGTCATATCTTAAGGTTGACCTAACCTGGGTTTCATATACAGAAAATCATACAAAATCAAGACAAAATATTAAAAAAAAATAACTAAACCACCATGACAAAATGAAACAGAAAACCATCAATAGAAAGAAAAGCAGAAAAGTATTAAAAACTGGAGCAATTCTACATTGGAATAAGAGGGAGGTCCATGACAATTTTTCACGTTTGACCTACCTTTGATGACAGTTATCCACGCTATGACCTGCTCTGCTAACAGCGCCTTTCCCATCTTTCCAGAGCCTTGATACTCATGGAGTCTCCGAGATTGGGTTTGGGGCTTTCACTGTTGTCTACAGCTTTCTGCATATGGGTGTTCAGATTTTAAGCTCTGGGTTGATTCGTTACAATTCTTGGGTCACACGGGCTGGTGTGCTTCCTCCATGTGGCTCTGGCCAATGCCTCACTGAGATGGCTGCTTGCTTTAAGGCAAGCCTTTAAGACTCCGGGCACTGTTCTTTCTGAGAGCCAGGCACCATGTGGTTTCTTCACCACACTTGGCTATAGGGTTTTGCAGACTGCCCTGTCAGAAGCGATTGCCAAGCTGTCTTCTGAGGAACCTGAGTAGCTTCCAATGGCCGACTTCTGGCTACCAGTCACATATTTAACCATTTGAGCCCCTGAGAGAGAAAAAGGATTAACCTTTTTTTTTAATTTGGTGTCTTTCATATTCTCTCTCTATAGATCATAGGGAGGCTCACAGCTACAGCATACAATGACATGCTGTGAAAATTATTTGAAATATTGTAGGTTAATTATTTGTGGTGTAACTGATTTCTTTTAGAACTAGTCACTGAAAGGAAAAGAAGGCAAGCTCGAATATCCCCAGGATGTCATTGTCATTTGGAACTCAATAAGCTATTAAATTTTTGTCAGGTCCAATCTCTAAGGAGGTGAGTGAAAAATATATATCTTGGGCAATCTGACCCCTGTCAACATCCTGCGTGACTCTGACATCTGAGGAAGAGCCATTCTGCTCTGTCAACTTGGCCACTCGTTCCTTCGCCTGGATCTACCAGCTATCCGATTGAAATTAAAGTGAGAGGCATAGGGAAGGTGTTCCCCATCTTCTGTCAAATTAGCCTAATCCTCATTAACTTGAACTGCAAATTCAGCATCTTCTAAGGTCCTTGACACTGTGAGAAATGTCACGCTATGACTTTAAAGGACTTAAAGGATATGAGGTTTCTTATTTTGAGTCAATTCCTCTCTGACACATCTGGGGCTTAAAGAGGGAATGAGCCCTTCCTAGTTGCCTGTAGGATCACCGCACATCTTTGTGTTTTAGGGTTGCAGGATGGCAGGCAGGCTGATTGATGGAATGAAACATAAGGCAGGCGAAATCCGAAGGCTGCCTGAGGTACTTGCTCTCACATGCCTGATAGGCAAGGTTTGTTAGGGCAAACAGTAAGTGATGCTGTGAAAATAAAATGTAATGCAAAAAGTAATAGATTACCAAAGACTTACACCTTCAAGGTTAACGGATACAATTGCATCAGGAAGAACTAATTGCTGACTTTAAAGCTACTGTTAAAAAGATTCATCGTGAATAGCTGCATTATTTAAATTGACCGCTTGCTGAATGACAATCACAAAGTTTGCGTTATGCTCACCTTGCTAGTAAAATATGTTGCAAGCCCTTCCATTTCCGGGTCATTCAGAATCTTAGCTGTATGGAATAGACTGTGCATGCCTGACCTTTTAAAATCAAAACTTCTGTGATGGAAAGCAACAACCTAAATGGCCTTTGGGTTACTTTGCATGACAGGTTGGAAATGTAATTAACATTATGGACAGAACTATAAATACAAATTAAAAGTAGAAACCATCTGCTACTTTACTTTTCTTCTGTTTACTTTTTGGGAAGAATTAGAGTGAGTAAATAAAGGGGGAATCAATAGTAGTGACTGTAATCTAATAGTCGTGAAGGGCCTCGGAAAATATATCCCCTCTTGCCTTAGCCTTCATGATGATAACACCGAAACTCTTATTGTTTGTTGCTTCAGCCTTTAGCACCGAAGCTCCAGGGAAAGGCAAAAGACTCAGTATGAGGCTTCTTCTCTGCTCTCTGGTCCTTCCACTTTTCAGCCAGACCACAAGGCTCTGCCACAGCTGAGTCAGGCATTGCGATAGAATCACCGGGATTCTCATGGTGTCACATTGTGGCAGATCCTTGACAACATGTGCAAATGTGGTTGGGGGAGATCCCTCCCTTATCTTTCTCAGACTATTTCAGAGATTGCAAAAACAGTTTTGCTCATGCATCAATAATTTGCAACACAATGTGAAACAGCAGGCTTTTCTCTCTCTAGACTCGAACCCAGACATATGCCCATTGGAACAATTCGCAGTTAGATTTGATACCTGGCTACAGGGATACAGTCAGAATTCACGCAACATTTCAAATGGCCATTTTGGGCTTTGTTACAAGGTGAATTCACTTTGCTTTCCTCTTTGAACTTCGTAACTTCTTCTTTGTACCCGAGTTTCTCCAGCTCTCATGCAAGTTGACTCCCTGACAGACCGTCTTTCTCAAGTTATATTGCAGGCCTATACCACAATTCATGAAAACCCAAGCCAGGCATCTGCTCAAATCCCATAGCAGTACACCTTTCTTGGGGAACTGCTGGGAGTCACATGTGCCATGTTCAGACAGGCAGGTTTGACTCCCAGCGGTGGGCACAACCTGGGATCTAGCCATGTGGCTTGGATGGACCAGAGGAATTGCTCCTGCAGTACATTTATGCATCATCTTCCGATAGAGAATAGAATCGTGGTTTCTTCCCTCTCCTGGTGAAACCTTGGAAGTACTAATTAATATATTATATTCAGGCAGACTAGGATAGGCAGTTCTAAGGTCATATTGCTCATTAAATGCCAAACACCTGTCAGGCACTATGCTTTGTAATAATCAATTTCATTCACATGCAAGTGTATTTTGTTTTTACAGTTTACATTATTAAATAAGCAGGCAAGAAAGCAAGAACACAACAATAATTTAAAAACAAATATACAAACAATGCTCAGTCAGTTTTAATAACATTAAAAAATAAATTTAGTAAAATAAATGTATGCAATTGGTAGGGATTTTAAACCTTAGCCAGCGAGATTTTCCCTCTAATATGCCAGAGATATTCCTGTATTCTTCCTATCATTTTGAAAGAAGCCCGCTAGATTTTTTTCCGTACTTGGATTCCCTGTATACATTTTCTTCTGGTGCATTGCTTTAAACTACATATTCATCCTTATTGTTACCAGAAACTTCTCACAATTATCCTCTCCTGAAGAGGTGTTCTAGTATATTAACACAATAGAGAAAGGAGTGCTATTAAAACAAACAAGTCTAAACAATACTATCAGGCTGAACACATTTTCACCAACAAACACTAGCTACTTATATAATGGCAAGAGTTGGCCTGGACACCTGCCATTTCCATTAGCAGAAAGTACTTCCTCTCAGGGATAAATGGGCTCCAGTTGTCTTACAGCATTCAAGCACCTACTAAGATCAGCCAAGAGACCATCAACCTCCATATCGCACTGAGAAGTGATAGCAACTTAATGCCAAAAAAGAACGCCAGGGTGTGCAATTTAGTTCACTGTACTCTAAGTCCTTGGACCAGTAGGACCATGTTATAAACATGCTCTTGATAGAATGCTACCTGGAACTTCAAAGACAGAGATAATGGGTACATCCGCAAACACAACGGTTCTGTGCATTTATGTATTGCTGTATATGCTATAACAAAGGAAATACAGAATTTGTGGTTTTTTAGGCTAAACGTTACACATGGGAGGATGTATTTGAAGCTTAATAATTGTAGAGTTAATAATTTTCTTCTTCTTTTCTTGTAAATAGTTCTTTATCAACTAGGAAAAAATGTTACTGATAGCACAAGTAAATCTGTTCAGAGATTTCTTTGTAACTCTGAATATTTTCTAGCTGAAATGTGATCAGTTTAAAGATATTATATATTTTTTTCATATAATTTACCAGGGTCAATATATAAAAAATGTATTTAATGAATGGTAAGAAAATGGAAGAGGTTGACTAAAATAGATTTAAAATCTTCAACAATGTACATCTTTATTTTTGTAAATTTCTATTGAGCTGCATTAAAAATGGAATACGCTTTTAAATGGGCATGTTTTCAGCTGCCTTAAAGCCCAAATGGAATCCAGGCGGTGTAGCATGTTATGCTTTGCCACAGGGTTAGCTGTTTGAATCCACCGGAGGCTCTGGAAGTTGAAAGATGCAATTCTCTGCTCCCATGTAGATTTTACAGCCTCTGAAACCCAGGGGAGCAGTTCCTTTCTGCCCATAGGATCTCTATGAGTTAGGATCAACTGTCATTGATTTGATTCTCTAATAGCAACCCCATAGAATTGCTCCTTTGTATTTCTGAGACTGTTACTTTTTATATTAGAAAGCCGTATCTTTCTTCTGCAGAATGGGCGATGGCTTTGAGCAGCTAACAGCAAGGGCTTGTGGTTAGCAGCTGAATGATGAAAAGCTCCCAGTGACTGGTAGGTCTAATGGTAGCTGTCCAACGTGTGACTCACTAAGCCACCAGGACTTTAGGTATCCTGGTTAACTCTAACTAGTTAAAATATTAGGTAAATGAGGCTTTGTGTGTTAGTATTACCTGTATATAAGTATGCAAAAGTTTACAACAACAAGTTGTTTTTATTCCTCAACATTCAAAGAGGAACAAGTTCTATGATTCTCTGATGTCAGAGTACATATAGTGAAACTTGGTAATTATTGGATTGTCTCTGTTAATGTACAGAATGCATTGTTCTATTGGTGGAAGTTTACATTAAAGGACATTTTTCCTAGCTGTTCATTTCACCTGGAAGCATTTGATTGTATATTTCCAAAATGGCCAAATGCTGGAAAGTTCTCTATAGGAAATGCTCTCGGCGTTTGCCTCCTAAAGGGTGAATAAGGGGCATAGGCTTGGGGGTTCACCCAGTCTCTATCCAACCAGTAAGCCTGACCTTTTTCATGAGTTTGAGTTATTTAGTCATCCTTCAGGTCAGAAACTGAACTCACCTCTGTGTTAGAATATGACGTAAAGGGTAATCCTTACCCGAGGACAAAGTTCAGACAGTTCAGACAGAAGATGGAATGCAAACAGGAAGCACACCGTGAAAGTGGGGCAAGCAATGGCATATTGAGGAGATTGCAATGGATGAGTTGAAGCAAAATGTGAATAAATTGTTGAATGTGAAACTGACCATCTGTTCTGTAAACCTTCAACTAATTCACAATAAATAATCTTCTTTAAAGTATTCTAAACTAGGAAATCTGAGAATTTGGAATCTGTGGTTCACACATAAAATGTTAATAAATAAATCCACAATTTCACAAGTAACAGATATAATATCATGACATACAACAAGGCATTGCTCTATGTGATATATTAAAGAATGAAAAGGCATTTTACATCTGGCATTTATGCTTTTGAATTCATAAAATAATGTAATTATTGGAATTGCAATCTTAGTATTTTCATGCCTTGTCGAGAAATACTGAGTCTTCTTCCATTCTTAATGAGAATATAGCCCGACTTCATTTTCATTTTAACAAATAAGTGTATTAAAACCAAACTCATTGCCATTGAGTAAGATGTGAATCAGAGTGACCCTATAGAACAGGGCTGAACTGCCTTGTTAGTTTCCAATACTGTAACTCTTTATGGGAGTAAGGCTCACCTTTTTTCTGAGGAGCGGGGATAGTTTCAAACTGCTGACCTTGAGCTTAGTAGTCCAATGCGAAGCACACTACATCACCAGGGCTCTAACATAAGTGTACTAGGGGGTCTTAAAACTAGAACAGACAGAATTCGAGGTCAGGAAGTTGACTGCGACTCATCGTGATCCTATTTAGGGCTCCTGAGGTTTTCTGGGCGCATACAGCCGGAACATGCTCTAGATGAGTGCACAGTTTAAACCACTGGTTTTATGATGAGCAGTTCAACATTTAGGTACTAGTAGTACCACAGGTGCTACTAGAGCCCTTAGAGATCATGAAATCAGGAGTTGCAAATTTAAATGCATTTCACATAATCAGACGTGTAAAATACATGTTTGGAGAATAGATCATGTAGTTTAAATTGGGTTTCACATTTAACATAAGGAGCAACCTCAAAAATCGAATACTAAAATAACTTCAGTAATAGGCATTACATATACATAGGTTTGAAATGACTGGAAATAACATGATAGGGAGTGGTAGAGTCTGTGAGGAGTGGGTTTAACATAAGAATTGCTTACTAGTATTAGGGTTCCATTAATATAGTTGGATAAAACAAAATGAGTTGATTTGAAACACTTTTAAAACTTTGTTAGACCCAGTTCTCTCATTGTCTTCCTGAAGCATTAGTCTTGAAACAGTAGTTGTGACAAAAAAGAATTACCTGTGTCTTTTGGTTCTGAGATGGAAACCATTAATTAAAGGAGCAATTTCACTCCAGAATTGTAGCTTTTGACATCAAATCCATAACAAGTTTCAGGAGAACAAGATTTTCTTCCTATTGGGAATCACTTATTCAATCAAATCATACCTCATATTTTCAGTTACCACTATGAAGGAAAATAGATGATAATCTGTTTTATATAGAAAATTAAAATTTTTACAAAGAAGGATGATGACATCAAGGTTACCAGTATATTTCTAAAACCAGAGAGAATTATACTTCCTCTCCCTGGCACTAAGAATTTGGTATTTAGATATGCCATATTTTGATCCTTGTTTCTTGTAGGAAAAATAGAAATATAAGACAGAAAACTCACTCTACCAATTTTTTTGAGAAATATTATCAAAGTATTTACCTAAATCATCAAATAAATGCAATTATTCCAAAGAAAAATATCAGTGTCCATTTTTATTGCCTTAGAAAATATGAAGATAGAAGCATTTTATTAAAAAGACAAACTAAGAACAACTAATTGCCATTGAGTTGAGTCAGACTCACAGGGACTCTGTAGGACAGATTAGAACCCCCCTGTTGGTTCAGACTGTATTTCTTTGTTGGAGTAGAAAGCATTGTAGTTACAAAACTGAGATTTTGTAAAGCCTGCATTAATGACCACTTTGTGTATCATAAAAGATTTTAAACATTTGTGTCTTTGCCCTTGTCAATTTGCAAAGGACCACTGTTGATGATGTGTTTTCCTCCAGGAATCTAGGATACAATCTGATTTTGCTGAAAGATTCTCATTGTTTGAGAGAATCATTATATCATCCTGTAGAAGAATAACCTTGTGGGGAGGGTCCTTGACCCATTTTCTTGTGCATTCCTGAAGTCTCTTGGTTGAATGGTACTGCTAGATGGACTATTTTGAATTTGATTGGTTATTTTAGCTGGGTAGCTAATTTACCTTTTGGTTTGTTTGTATTGTTTGTATCCTTTGAGTTTATTGTGTTTTACCTGAGCACAGTGAAACTGTAGGCTTCAGGTAGAGAAGAAGCACTCTGTCCACATGAAAGAAAATTACTGAAGCTCTAGGCAGTTTTTTTCATGAAGACACAGTCTAAGGAATTTAAAAATATGTCCAAAACAATGTGTAATTTATCATAATCCCAAATAAACTCCTCGGTTTTCTTTGTTTTGCTTTGTTTTTTAACCTCCAGATCACAATCCTCTACTGTTAGTGATAGGGCTGCTAAAATTGAGTTCTCATCACATTATCCTTCCACTCAATAGTATCTACTGGCTTCCTGCTCCTTATGAATCCCAGTCATTCTGGGAACACTGGAATGTAGTTCTGGTTAACGTATCATTTTCTACAAAAGTACTTTCCAAACCTTCCATGATAATCAGTTTTAGACTGCTTGCTCTTCTCTGAACTTCCCACCATCCTTTAACTTGGTTAGTTCAGATGCTCCAAAGACATGTCTTATATTAATTGCCATTATTAAAATGAAACAAACAAACAAAAAACAGTAACCACTCCTGTTTTTGTATTGTAGAACTTTTCTCGGTAAACATTGCGAACGATCTCATTTCCTTGCCCTTTTTCTTTGTCTTCTTCCCGACATTCTATCCCTGTCTACCTGCCAAACTGTAGCCCAGAAGCTTTTCCTCCAGGGTCTCAGTCTGCTCTCAATATTTAAAGCTCTTATCTGTTTACTGGAGACATGCAGCTAACCTTGCATGTCACTATTTCCTCCCTATGAGACTGACTATAATTTCCTTCATTGTACAGAACCCAGTGGGTGGGTGTCAAGCGTTAAGTACATTATTAGCAATGCCAGAGGACTGCAAAGATAGAAATTCTCTGCTGCATGCAACAAAAGCTCTCATGGATCCCTGCCTTAACATAAATTGAGACCTGATCCTCACAGATGACAAATCTACTATGGTTATTAACTTAGACACAAATGAATGGATTTATCTGAATTTCTTATGCCTCTGGAGACAGTCTGGGGTCCATAGGATTATTGAATATCTTCAAAGAGGAAATGGAGTCAGGTACATGTTCAATTGCAGATCAAAAGGTCGGCAGTTCAAACCCACCAGCAGCTCTGAGGGAGAAAGATAAAGCTGTCTGCTCCTATAAAGAGTTCCAGTCTCAGTCGTCCTGTATTTAGTGTGAGTAGATTTGAGTCAAAACTGAAGCAATTCTAATTGGGGGTGGGTTGAGTTAGCAGAGATAGATGTGCAGAGGCACATATATCATTTAGGAATTCATGAATTAATTAAAATTATCCTTCTAAATTCGATATGTGATGTTATATAAATTTAATTTAGAGAGAGCGAATATCCAATGACCTTCATATTCAATTGATTTTTCTTTTTCCTTCAAAGGGAAAAGTGTCTTCTCATTATGATTTCCTGTGCTCAAGACTAGCCTACCCATTACATACCCAAACCTCTCCTTCTACGCATTGGAAACATTTTACAGTTTTCCAACAATGTGCTCCTAACCCTGTCAACTTCTTCAGGTAATTTCCTATATTGAGGATAGAATTCTAGAGCCATCAACAATATTAATGTCAGAGTAACCAATAGTATGAGTGTCGATACCAGATCCAAACCTTTCTAGTCAATTCTTATTTATAGCAACCCTACAGGACAGAGTGGATTACACCATCTCTAAAACTCACTGCCATCCAGTCAATGCTGACTCATAGCGGCTCCTGTGGGTTTCTGAGACTGTTTATGGGAGTAGAAACCCCATTCTTTCTCCTGCTGAGCTGCTGGTGGTTTTGAATGGCCCACCATGAGGATAGAAGCCCAACTAGGATTTTTCTGGAAGCACTCTTAAACAGAAGCAGATTGCCTCATCTTCTGCATCTTCTGTGTAGCAGCTGGTGGATTTAAATCACCTACCGTTTGGTTAGCAGCTAAATACCTGAGCCACAGTGCTACAGAGCTGCTTGGATTTGAATTTGTTAGGACTCAGTGTACGGATGTGGGATAAGGTAATGGTATTTTTCGTCTCAAGTTAAAATTCTCTAACCTTTTGCATTACAGTTAACCTGACCATCCAGAAAAGATAGCTACTACTAAAGTAGCTCGATCCAAGCAGAAATTTCTAGTACTGTGGACCCCAAATCCATAGAAGCAGTAGGAAAGTGAGCCTCTGAGCATTTGCTTATTAAGTTTGTATTAAACGAGTAAGTGAATTGTGCTGAGGTGATAGGATTTTTGTGTGGCTTTTGTGAAGGCATTTTCTCCAATTACTCATAACTTCCAGTGTGCCCGTCTCAGAATTTTCAAATTCACCTTAGGAGATAAGAATACTAAAGTTTGGGTAAAATTGTACTTTGCCTGGTACACTGGGGAGTATTTGTATTTTTTCAACTTATTTTTTCCATATGTATATGATTTTAGCCCAAAATTATCAATAATATTTAATCTTTCAGACTGAAGAAAGTAAAAGGGGTAATGACTTTAAAATTATCAAGCCATTTTTGGGAGTGTCAAATGCTACTTAAAAAAATCATTTTATTGGGTGCTCATACAGTTCTTATCACAATACATACATACATACATCGTGTCAAGCACATTTGTACATATGTTGCCATCATCGTTTTCAAAACATTTTCTTTCTACTGGACCCTTTGGTTTCAGCTCATTTGCCCCCTCCCTTTCCTCCCTCATGAACCCTTGATAATTTATAAGTTGGTTTTTTTTTCATGTCTTACACTAACCGCTGTCTCCCTCCACCCACTTTTCTGTTGTTTGTCCCCCTGGAAGGGGCTTATATGTCTGTCATTGTGATCATTTCCTCCTTTCTCACCCCACCTTCCCCTTCCCCTCCTGGTATCACTACTCTCGTTATTGGTCCTGAGGGGTTTATCTGTCCTGGGTTCCCTGTGTTGCAAACTCTTATCTGTACCCATGAACATGCTCTGGTCTAGGTGGATTTGTAAGGTAGAATTGGGGTCATGATAGTGGTGGGGAAGAAGCATTAAAGAACTAGAGGAAAGTTGTATGTTTCTTTGGTGCTATACTGCACCCTGACTGGATCATCTTTTTGTGACCCTTCCGTGAGGAGATGTCCAATTTTATCAGATGGGCTTTGGGTCTCCACTCTGTACTCGTTCTCATTTGCATTAATAGGATTTTTTGTTTCAGGTCTTTGATGCCTGGTACCTGGTCCCATGGACACCTCATGATCCCACAGACTGTGTGGACTATGTTGCTTTTCAGCAATATGGCCGCGTATTTATCTTCAAGTCTTTAAGACTCCAGATGCTAGATCTTTTCATTGCCAGGCACCATCAGCTTTTACCACATTAACTTATGTACCCATTTTGTTTTCAGCAAGTGTGTTGGGAAGGTGAGCATCATAGAATGCTGGGTTATTAGAACCAAGTGTTCTTGCGTTGAGGGAGTACTTGAATAGAGGCTCAATGTTCATCCGCTACCTTAATACTTAATAACATATAAATAAATGTACATAGATCTATTTCCCTATCATTATATTTAAACATATTTATATATGTACATGCTGGTATTTAGACCTTTATAAATGTCCTTTGCCTTCTAGTTCTTTCCTCTATTTCATTTTACTTACCTCTTGTCCCACTATCATGTTCGGCCTTCATTTGGGTTTCAGTAATTCCTCTTGGCTACATTGCTCTTGATTAAGCCCCACTAGGCATCCTACACCCTCCTCGCTATCGATTTTAGATCACTCGTCCTTCCCTTCTCCCTGAGTTTGTTAACACCCACTTCCTTTCCCCGGCCTTCCCCTCTCCTGAGTCCCCTAGGAACCACTGGTCCTTTTGTTTTCTCCTCCAGATTGTGTATCCTGCCTATTTTATCTAGATAGACATGCAGAGACAATAATAAGTGTGCAAAACTAAACAACAACACAATGCAACACAACAACAGCAACAAATGACAAAAAAGTAAAGTATATTAATAGTTCCAGGCCTGTTTGTTAACCTTTAGGAATGTTTTCTAGTTGAGTCTGATGGAGTACCATGACCTGGCCCCGAAGTCTATTTTTGGTGTTCTGTGGGGACTTCATTTCTTTGCTCCCCTTGCTGCTCTGTTGCACGTCCTTCGTGTTTTGCCCTGGTGTGCCCAGATCAGACACAATTCCTGCACTATGTCTCCAGTGTTGTCCCCAGTAATGCTTTGGGTCAGTGAGGAATACTGTGTGTCTCATGGTTGGGTCGGCCCTATGGTCCTCTCTGTGCATTGGCTGCTCTGAGCAGGAATATCATCCTCAGAGCTTGGTGGGTGGAATTTCTGTATTTTTATGGCTCTAGTCTACCATTGATAGCTGTGAAGCAAATAGTTGTAACAGGAGAAATTATTGTCCCATGCAGAGAAAGCAGTCTGTCTTG
>NW_022111369.1:79582636-79598223 GCF_000313985.2 Echinops telfairi | reverse complement strand
TTGGCTGCTCTGAGCAGGAATATCATCCCTGGGGCTTGGTGGGCCAGGATGTGTTCCATTCTTTCTCCTTCCCTCTTCATTTGCTCCCGTGTGCTTTGATCAGACATGCCCCTCTCCCTGAGCTGTAGCTTCAGTGCTGTCCTCTGAAGTACATTCTTCTGGTGGTGGTGGTAGCGGGGGTGGGGGCTTGGTGGCGGTGGGGGGGGTGGTGCCCATGTAATTGCGATTGGGGCTGGTCCTGCAGACCTTTCTATTTGTTCCTTGTTTCATGCTAGTATGTTGTATTCATGTCTTGGCACACTGGGTTGAAGTCTGGTCTCTCTCCACCTCTCTTGTGGAGGTATAAACAATACCCTCCCCTTGGGAGGGTTAGTGCCCTGTTCCCCACTACCCATGTCTTTTTTTTCCTCTTTCTTTTCCCTTCCTTTTTAGTTGGCTGTCACATTTATCCCTGGATTGGGTCTAGCCCCTGTCATAGTACCTGGACCTCACCGCAGGAATGTATGTATATAGTAGCTTTCCCCCTATGCCCCTTTTGCACTTTTAATCTTGCCTCACTGGACTCATGTTGTATTTGTCATTTTGTGCTTGGTTTACTTCATTTAGCATCATTTCCTCCAATTCTTCCCATGCAGTGATGTGCTTCATGTGTTCACCATTGCTTTTTTAGGGATGTGTAATACTCCATTGTATGTACCCTGTTTCCCCTAAAATAAGACAGTGTCTTATATTAATTTTTGCTCCCAAAGATGCGCTAGGTATTATTTTCAGGGGATATCTTATTTTTCCATGAAGAAGAATACGGTACACATTTACTGTTTATTGTTTTATTAAAAGACACCTAGCACTTCCTGTCTGCTCTGTGGCGCCCCCCACTATGGTCCAGAGTCCAGAGTTACGGTAGCTTCTGGGGGGCTTATTTTCGGGGAGGTCTTATTTTCAGTGGGATGCCTTATATTTCAGCGAGAGGCAAAACTGTAAGTAGGTCTTATTTTCAGGGAAACAGGGTATATTTCACAGTTTTTTAATCCATTTGTCTGTTGATGGAAACTTGGATTGTTTCCAATGCCTTGCGATTGTGAACTGTGCTGCAATGAACATTGGAGCATAGCTACCTGGCTGTGGTTTGTTTTTTGCCTCTTCTGGGTATATACCCAGTAGGGGGATTGCTGGGTTGTATGGTAGCTTGATTTCCATCTGTTTTAGATATTGCCAAATCAATTTCCATAATTGCTGAACATACTTACAGGTCCCCCAGCAGTAGATGAGAGTTTCTGTCTCACCAGAACTCCTCCAACACTTGTTACTTTCTCATTTTTTGAATTGGGCTATCTTTAAGGGTGTTAGGTAGTATTTCATAGTTGTTCTGGTTTGCATTTCTCTTATGGGTAATGATCAGGAACATTTTCTCATATGTTTTATTGGCCATTTGGATTTCTGCCCTTGTGAAATTTCTGTTCAGGTCCTTTGCCCACCTGTTCAGTGGGCAATTAGTTTTTTTCTTATTGTAAGCTAGCAGAATATTGTAGATTTTAGTAATAAGACCTTTGTCTGATGTGCCATTGCTAAAGATGTTTTCTCAGTCTGTGGATTCTCTTATTACTCTCTTGGTGAAGTCTTTCTATGTACATAGGTGTTTTATCTTCAGTATATTCCGCTTGTCAATTTGTGTCCTTTTCTGTTTCTGATAGCCTATGTATTCCCTATGTCAAACTTGACAGATTTGTCCCAATTCCATCATTGTTGGTCCTAATGGTATGGGGTTTTACCTCAAGGTCTGTGATCCACATTGAGTTTATTCTTGTGCATGGAGTGAGTTAGGGGTCTTGCTTCATTTTTTCTGCAGGTAGATATCCATTTTCTCCAGCACCACTTGTTGAAGAGGACATCTGCTTCCCATTTGATATTTTTGGGGCCCTTATCAAAGATCAGTTGTCTGTATGCTAATGATTTTATTTCTGGGTTTTCAGTTCTTTTCCATTGGTCTGAGTATCCATCATTTTATCTATACTTACTGTTTTGACCACTGTCACTGGATAATAGGTGCTAAAGTCAGGTAAAGCAAGGCCTCTCACTGTGTCCTTCTTGAGGAGTTCTCTGATAATTCTGGGCTTCTTTCCTCTTCATATGAAGTTAGTAATCAGTTTTTCCAATTCTTTGGAGAAGGATGATGGTATTTATATCAGAATAGCATTAAACTTATATAGTGTCTTTGCAGAACTTACATCTTTACTATATTGAGTCTTCCGATCCACAAATATGAGATATTGTTCCATTTGTTAAGGTCGCTCTTGGTTTTTTGTAATAGTGTCTTATAGTTTTCCTCCTACAAATCTTTTTTTTTTTTTTTAGTCAGGTATATCCCTAGACATTTCAATTTGTATTTGGCTATTGTGAAGGGTACTACCTTTTTGATCCCCTCTTCTGTGATCTTGTCCGATATGTGTAGCAGGCCTATAGACTTCTGTTTGTTGCTCTCATATCCTGCCACTCTGCCATTTTCCTCTATTGCTTCCAGTACACCCCTTGTGGAGCTTTTGACATTTTCCATCTATAATCGTATCATCTGTGAATAATGATTACATCACCTCTTCCTTCCCCAGGCGAACACCTTTTGATGTCCTTTCTTTGCCCTATTATGTTAGCTAGGACCTCCAGGATATGTTAAATACAAGTAGGGACAAGGGGCATCTTGTCTGGCCCCCTTTCTCAGTGAGATTGCTTTAATCATTTCTCCATTGACTACCATGTTGGCTGTTGGTTTTTCATAGATAACTTGTATTATATTGAGGAATTTTCCTTCCATTCCTATCTTCTTCAGTATCCTAAACAGGATTGGATGTTGGATGTTGTCAAATGAATTTTCCTCATCTATCGATAATATCATATGGTTCTTATAGTTTTTCGTCAATGTGATGAATGACTTTAACGACCTTTCCTATGTGGAACCATCCCTGCAACCCTGGTATGAAACCCACTGTGTTGTGGTGAATTATTTGTTTTATATATATTCTATTAGCCAATATATTGTTAAGGATTTTTACATCCATGTTCATTAGGTATTCTTGTGGGATCCTTGCCCGCTTTAGGTATCAGAGTTTCTAGCTTCATAGAAGGAGTTCGGGAGTTTGCTGTCTTTTTCTATGTTCTGGAAGAGTTTGTGTAGGATTAGTATCAGTTCTTCCCTGAATTCTTGGTAGAATTCTCCCGTGAAGGCATTTGGTCCAGGGGATTTTTTTGTTGGTAATCCCTTGATAACCTTGTCTCTTTCTTCTATTTCTACGGGTCTGTTGAGGTTCTTGATATCCATCAGAGATAGTCTAGGGAGGGATTTTTTTTCCAAATATTTATCCCAAATTCTAAAATTTAAAAGCCAAAGGAATTATTTTGGTCTATTTGACTTGTCACGTGGAAATAGAAATTTGTTACTTGAGAAAAGGTCAGTTTTTTGTTTCTTTCTTTTGTTTCTGATGACAGTTTATATAAACAGTTTATATTTGGAATTTATTAACAGTTGTTATATGTTGAAGGTACTTATTTTCTCTGTAAGTTAAATGCCACAGGAGTACTTTATGTTATTTAGGGTGTGTTGTTGTTGTTGTTTACAAAGGAGAGGTTTTTCTCCACTTGGAAACATTTCATAAAATAAGACACAAAAGTAAGAAAGGCTTTGATAATTGAAAATCACTGTAGTAACACAAATTCTACTTCTTAATTGGGTGTTTTATGATTTCACTTCAAATATTTCTTGCATACTTTTTTCATAGTTTATATTGATAGGGAGCCCTGGTGGATTAGTGGTTATACGTTGAGCTGTGATCCACATGGTTGGCAATTCAGAATCACCAGCAGCTCCATGGGAGAAAGACTGGGCTTTCTACTCCTATACACAGTGACAGTCCCAGAAACTCACAGAGGATTGCCATGAGTTAGTGGTGACTCAATGGACTTGATTTTAGTTTGGGGTTTTGTAATGATAAGTTAGGGGAAATTTTTCAGATTCATAATGAATATCAGCCAGGGATGCTTTTTTGCATAAAACATGCCACAGACCAGAATTCATGATTTAAAATGTCAAAAACCTGTAAATAAAAAGCATCACAGAGCTGTGTTAAATTTCACTAGTCATATGTCTCCACACACGAAAATGTTTTATGTGCATTACAGGAACCTTGCCTTTCTGTGTGAGCATGGCAGTAACACGCTGTCACCAGTTTCTCACTTCCCACTCCCACTTTGAGCCTCCTTGGTCTTCCACGTATCCCTGTAAGAATACTAAAGTTGTTCTCTTTTTTTGTTCCCAAAGTTCTCTTCTTGTGCGTTTCAAAAGATAATTTTGACCTCATGTGACTTCTCTCTGACATTTGTTGGGGAGCCTTCTCTTATGCCCCTGATTATTGATAACTTATTCTCTATATATTCTTTTGGCTTGCTTCCTACCCTTTGGCCATTCACTTGAATTTTTGTCAAAGCAATTATTTTTTTCTCTACAAATTGCCCATTAATGATCTGAAGGCTCTTCTCCTTTGACTTTCCCTTCAGTCTACTTGCAGCCTTTCGAAATAATTTCATTTACTGCCATGGCATCATAAAGATGTGGGTTGATGGTTCCTAAGTCTTGTTACTTCTTTAACTTAGTTAATTCTGATTCATTGAACAATTATATAACCGACTCTTGGGCATATGCTACCTCTTTGGTTGAATGCTGAGCAGTTCTGTTTGGTCCAATAGCTGCTCATTCTTCCCATCTTCTCTTTATGCTTCCTGCATCATTCAATATTCCCCCAGACTCCTTCAATATTTCATCTCCAGGCTGGATTTTTCTCTCCAGTTTTTTTAGTTTGAGAAATATTGAGCATGTTTTTCCTTTGATTTTATGACTCCAGTTTGTTGTACATTTCATTATAATACTTTACTTTTTCTTCTGGAGCTAGATTTAAAATTCTTAGTTTAGCCGATTTTCTTCATTGTCTTTTCTAATTACCTTTGCTCCTCTAGCTATATTCAAGATCAAATTGCATAGTCTCTTTTGACAACCATTTTTGCCTTATCACATCTGTCTTTTCAATAACCTTTTCTTTTCTTCAGATACGATATAATTGATATCATTCCACAATTCATTTGGTCTTAGTGTCCAATGGATGAAAGCAGTTACCCTGTACCCTAATGCAACCATATAAACAGAGAGGGCCTAACTGTAGAGGGAAGAAGTAAGTTAGAGTTATAGAAAGGGTAAGTAAAATTAAAGAATAAGAGCTCTGAAGTCATTTATGTCCCTGAATTATCTATTTTCAGATACATTCATTCTTTTGTACATTTATATTCATTCTGCTCTTTGTTAAAACTAAGTGGTTGGAAATATGTCACTTTTGACCAAAGAGAAAAGATCTTTTTGTAGGACATTCTGCTTCTATATAATATTCCTCAAAATCTTCTCATCCTCCACTGATACCTCAATGTCAAGTCCCATTCTCTTTCTGTAAATTATCTCCTCTATAAATAATATCTGATAGAGTTAGTTTATTGTGCCAATTTGGCCGATAAACACATGTGGGGTTAATTGAAGGGTGGAGAGATGAATGGCTTGGTGAGCCTCATCTTTCTAGTTCTCAGGTCTCTTACTTTCTGATGGTCGAACCAAGGTGTAGCTGCCTTAGCCAGTTCCATGCTTCAGCTTGCAAGGCTCACTTCCTGCAAGACATCTCTGAGGAGAAGCCACATGGACTTACCCTGATGTAGCCCTGGGTGCTGGAGCAACCAAGTGGAGACCCCTGCCAGTGCTGAGATGCTTACACACTCACTGATTTGGCTTTCCTCCTGCAGTCAGCATCATTGTGTGTTTTGTGAGATTGAGGAGGACTTTGTGGGTTGGTGTCAGACATATGAGCTAATGTTGGACTTGTGGGCTTGGGCAGCACTGGGTTGGGATGTTTTCTTGATGTGCACTTACGCTTTATATAAAACTCTCCTTATACATATGAGTTTCTGTGGATTTGTTTCTCTAAAGTACCCAGACTAATACAATATCATTGCTACTGTAGCTGTCTATGCTATGGAGATAGTTATTAATTTTTATTTCTCTTGCATCCCCAAACCCTTCAATCTCATCATTCAAATCCTCTTACTTGCCCTTTATTTCTTTTCATTTCTGATCCAAGTTAATTCTCTTTAAAATTGCTTTTAAACATCCTTTTCTCGGTTTGTTGTACTGTGGTGACTGAAGTATGTCTTGCAACGATGCTTGAAGCTATGTCAATGGGATTAAATTCTACGGTAAGCAGGTTAGGTGATCTATTTCCAGAAATTAAGCAATAAAAACCTATGGGTCACAACTGAATATGAAAAATAGTGTTCAAAGCTAATTTCTTTAGGTTGGACAATAAGCAAAGTTCACCATGGTCTTGGTAGGGCCTGTAGCATAGAAACATTAGAGATTAAGTTTCAGAGCTGGGCAAAAGTCTGTTCTTGTGTACATGGGGCCACCAGGAGTCAAACAACTCAAGGGCAACTAACAATAAATAAAACAATAACAATTGCTTCATTTGATCACTTTGTAAATGACTTTCCTTCAGCTATCCCTGCCATTTTCAATGAATTCTTAACTCTAGAATCATCTCTTAGGTGGTTTCATAATGAAGGTCTTTTGCCATCATCTACCCATTTACCATCAGACTGCAAGCCCTTTGAAGACAAGGATGATGTTCTGCATCTACATCACTATTGCAACATAACACAGCTCCTGCTTCATGATAGGTACTCAGAAACTGTTTACTGAACAAGCACATTTGTTAGAGGACTAAACTGTTGCTGAAGACAAAAGAGAGGACAGAGGTAAGGACAAAGTCCATTTGTGTGAACTGAACATTGGGAGGGATGCACAACGCTAACTCTGCTCAGTGTTTCGTAAATTATCACTTAGCGATCTTCATCATCTTGATCACGCAGCTCCTCATGTGCTGGTTTGTGCTCGTCTCTCGGGACGGGCACTGGTTCTTTGACATGTAGCCAGTAGGTAGAATAGACTTTACTGTCGACAGCTGGCGGCATTTTTCTCTTTGCTATACGTTTTCAGTTCGTCAACTTTTTTTTTTAAATGTTACCTCTTTGATTTTTCCCAGACACTGCAGTATGAGAACTATTAGTGTTTTAATGAATTCAGCTGTGCACATAGTAGAAAAATTAACTGCTTAATTGCATTAATATGAGATTGACCAGGCTCAGTTCTGGGTTTATACAGGAGCAATTGGCCAGGGTGGTAGATAATATAAATGAGGGAAGGCATTAGAGATTGGCTACTGTGCTTGCTTTCGAGCTGCTCAGCCTTAAAAAGAGGTGGGTGAATCGAGATGTTTGAAAGCAGATGGTTAGACTAAAGCTGTACAAAAGCTCAGCTCTTGATAAGGCTCATAAGTCTTTGAGCCACTTATACAGAATCGGTAATATATTTTTAATTTAGATGTGAACTGAGGTCACCTTGTCTCTTAGAATTTAGGCAAGACTGACTCATTTCCTATTCCTACCTTCTGGAAAGGCCACCCTGTCCTTGTAGATTTGTGGACATTTCCAAAAGCTATGTTTCAGTCCGTGGTCACACAAATGCTTAAGTGCTTAGAAGAAAGTCCTGGCAATCTATTTTCAAAACCTAGTATTTCAAAATCCTCTGGAACACAGTTTTACTTTGATACATATGGGGTCACCATGATTTGTAATTAACTCATTGCCGATTTTTTTCTTTCTTAATGTTCTCTAATTTCTTGACTCTACTGACTTTTTGTCACTGTCTCTGTTGTTCTTTCAACTTTGACCTGCCATTTTGAACACTGACAATTGGGACACATTCTCTTTTCAATTCCCTATGAGGGCAAGCATGGAGAGTGGATGGTTCTACCTACTATGACCATGTAACTGAAAGTAAGTTATTGGAAATCACTTGTACTCTTACTGCCATTGAGTTGATTCTGATTTATATGGACCCGAAAAGACAGGTTAGAAGTACCTCTGTGGGTTTCCAATGCTGTTACTCTTCAAGAGTAGAGAGCCTCCTCTTTCTCCCATGGAGAAGCAAGTGGTTTCAAATGGCTGTCCTTGTGGTTAGAATCCTAGTTATTGGAAGTAAGAATCCCATTTGAGGCATTCCTGATCTCACTTCTCTGTGGAGAGTTCTCACAGGTTGCTCTGTCTGTTGAGGGCCCATTCCTGCCATTCCCGATGTTCCTCTCACTCTCCTGTTTTGGATTCCCTCTGGGAATCCTGAATGCACAGTCTGTGGTGCAGCACAGTTCATTTTTCTCTAGTCTCTCTCCTCAAATTGTTCCTCATTTACGTACCTGAGACCTACCTCTCCCAATCAAAAAGACCTGCACTCATTCAGCAAAC
Source organism: Echinops telfairi (assembly GCF_000313985.2). Classification (NCBI taxonomy): domain Eukaryota; kingdom Metazoa; phylum Chordata; class Mammalia; order Afrosoricida; family Tenrecidae; genus Echinops; species Echinops telfairi. The sequence goes on along the minus strand of NW_022111369.1, from coordinate 79,589,847 downwards.
AAAGTATACCCTAACATTGACTTTTACCTTATTAGGAGTCATTCTACTTATAATCCTAGTCATTAACTGGTCATTGGAGCCTCTCTTGTTCATTTGAGAGACATTGAAGAGAGACCTGGAGTTAATACTGAAATGTTAAAGACTTGAAAAGCCTGTGCATGGATCTTAATTTTATGCACATATGGAGTCTCCATAAATATAAAAGGACTCAAGGGCACTAAAAACAGCAGCAACAAAACCCTTTTTTGACTCAAAATGACTTTTTACCATATTTTACAGAGTACATGTATTCCAAGGTGTCTATAGAAAAGGGGGTGGGGTGAGGTTTCTGGTTGTATGCAGGAAAATAGAAACCTGAAAAATTAGACCTCATCAATAAACAAGCATTTTATCTCTGGAAGCGTTCCCCCGTGAGGTGTCAGAGGAACCAACCCCACTGCTCACTAATGAAAAGAAGACACAACATGACTTCATTATGCGTTTTTTTTTTTCACTCTGCAAATTTAGAATAACTCGAGTGAGGCAATGTTACCTCCCTCTGGTGCTCACCTTTCTGCACGAGGACAGATGACACACAGAGACTTGTTTGCTTTATCTTTGTGCCAGTTTCCTGGCGAGGCTTTTTCTGACATGACAGGTTTAAGCAAAGGTCAAGGAGAATGGAGGAAAGTAACCATCAAATACTGAAATGCCTTCATTTCTGTGGGAGGACTGTTAGTGCCTGTCTAGACATGGCTTCTATTATTGTATGTGCTCTTCCTTCTCCAGCGTGATCACTGCTCTCTTCATGACATCTGTTTTTAAAGATACTTCTTTTCCTTCACTCAGGTTTAACTGTTTTGTAATCCCAAGCCTTTCCTGCTAGGATTCCTGGGTGGCAAAATGTTTAAATATTTGGCTATTAATGTAAAAGTCAACCTTCTTATATGTGCCACTGAAAAATGACCTGGTGATCTACTTTGGCTTGATCATGGCCAATGAAGATCCTATACAGTCAGAATTGACTAGATGGTATCAGTGGTAAGGGATTGCTGCGCAAGGAACTGAGAGATAGAAATGCCAAAGAAAGAAAGGAGGGGGTGGAAGTAGAGGGCTGAGGTAAACAGGAGATCTCATCTTTTGTCTACAAAAATAAACAAATAAATAATAACAGATGTTGAGCAACTGCCAAATATTGTAGTGGAGCCCTGGCCTTTGGGACCTGTTGCTTTCCTTTGTACCCAGCCCCCCAGTACTCACTCAAACAAAGGATCACCTTTTAAAATTTGTTAGGCACACAAACAAACAAAAACCACGGTGAAGTCAATACTACAAGCTTCAAGTCAAATATATCCAAGATGGCGTCTGACCTGCAGGTCAGAACTGTTTGACTTCCATTTCCGGCTGTCATTTAGGAACTTCCCAAGCTCTTCTGTTTTTTCTCCTCCAGTGTGTCTGAACTTGCTTCTCCAGCAGTGAGAACAATCAGGCTCTCCATTTCTTTGGTGTACAAGTATTTATTTATCGACTCAAGCCTAGAATGCAGAATGTGGTTTTTGGAATTGCTAACCCTGTCGTTGGGAGAAGCAAACTTCAAACATAAAATGCAATGCCATCAAATCGATGCTGACTCATAATGACTGTACAGGACAGGTTAGAACTTCCCCCATGGGTTCCCACAACAGGAATTTTTTCTGGGAATAGAAAGCCTTATCTTTGTCCCTCAGAGCAGCGGGCGCTTCCGAGCTGCTGACTATATGGTTAGCAGTCTAATTCAGAATCATTCTCATGGTCTAGGCCATTTCTATCACTCTAGAACAGTGGTTCTCAACCTTCCCAATGGCACAGCCCTTTAATACTATTCCTCATGTGGTGGTGACCCCCCAACCATAAAATTATTTTTGTTGCTACTTCATAACTGTTATTTTGCTATTGTGATGAATTGGATGACCCCTGAGAAAGGGTCTTTCGACCCCCAAAGGAGTCGTGACCCACAGGTTGAGAACCCCTGCTCTAGAATGTTCCTCTGAGCCTCCCCCTTCCTTCCTTGGGTTTTGTATTGAATAGTATCCTCCAAAAATGTATTTGGAAATCCTAATTCCTGGTCCTTGAAGACCTCATGAGATAATGTGATACCATACTACAGTAAAGTGGATGCTGGTTCAATCTGAGTGGTGTCCTTATAAAAGTGAAGAAGAATTAGTGAGAGAGAAAAAAGTGGTTAAATGATAGTTGAGTTGTATTCCAGTTACAAGCCAAGGATCTCCTGAGTCCACCAGAAGTCAGAAGAGACAAGAAAAGCTCTTTCTCCAGCATCTTCCGGATAGCATGGCCTTGCTAACACGCTGAATAGAGGTGCATAGTCCCTGGGATTAAGAGGGGGAGAACTGTCTGTTTTAATAGTCTACCCAATTGTGGTATTCTATTCCGTCAATCCTAGGCAACCGATGCAATGGATTTGAACACGTTTCCATGTGCAGGTTCTCTGGGCTTGGGAAATACTCAAAAGTGAACTAATGTACTTCACACCAAACTAGTGAAGTGCTTTAAATCAAAAGAATATTCGAGGTTGAGGAATATTCTCCAGGAATATTCTGTGATCCAGAAGCTGTGTCAGAAACATTTGAGGTCCAGTACCACCTCTGAGATTTGTAAACGTTGTTGGGTATCATTTTCATTAGAATCATGACATCAACTTTGAAATGTCTTTCTGTGACCCCTTGAGGAACACCATTTATAGCAAGCATAGCAGGACGTTTACAAGCTGTGTCCATCTTGACTATATTGCCTAACCTCTCTGAGCCATAGCATTCTCACCTGTGAAATATAAGAACAATTCTTAGAGGGTTGTTGTGAGGGCTAAATATGAAAGTTCACGTATACTGCTTAGCAAAGGACTGAATCTCCCAAACCAGAACCAAGCCCAGCGCCATCCAGCAGATTCTGACTTCTAGTTCTCTCTGTGTTTGGGAGTAGACCGCCTCACCTTTGTCCTCCAGCAGCTCATGACCTTGCAGTTAGCATCCAATGTACCACCAGGGCCCCTAACGGACTCGATGCTAGATAACAAAGAGTAGTTCATGGTATTATTATCGGTTTAAGAGTTCCATATCTATCATATACTATAACACTATACCAGATTAATCATAGTTTATTATTTAATTGTTTACCTACTTAAGCAATCTCTGAATATCCTGGGGTCTGGGCACTTTGCTGTTCACCATTGTATTTCTAAGTAGCATAGGAACTGACCTATGTTGTTGTTAGGAACTTTTGAGTTATGTAAGTCCACTTGTATAAGGGTGCTTTGGAGGTTTTTGGAAAAATAAAATGAAAAATTTCCATGCACTCTTGGAAGGTCCCTCATATAAGCTTTATATATGCTGTTAAAATCCATTCCACAGACAGATGATCAATGCAAGGTGGAAACTATCTAACAGTAGTGCTGATATCATATACAAGTAATATTTTGCTGAAGAGAATTCAAAATGATTGCAGTAGTTCATCAACAGTCCAGGAAATGCCAGAATTTTAAGCTGGATTTAGAAGAGATTGAGAAATGACAGATATCATTGCTGATGCCAGATAGATCTTGGTTGAAAGCAGAAAATTCTACCTGTGTTTTATTGACTGTTTGAATCACAAACAAATCATGGATAGCATTGTAAGGAATGGCATTTCCAGAACATTTACTGATAGTCCAACAGACAATTGTTGGAAGAGAACCAGAGAATGCTGAGTGTTTAAATTAAGAGAGGTGTGCATCAAGTTTATATTCCTTCGCCACATTGATTCAGTGTGTAGGATGAACACGTAATTCAGAAACCTGCTTATGTAAATGTGGTAATAATTTATTTTGTAAGATTCGTTACTGTTCTAAGTCTAATGAGTTGGAGACTGATGATATCCAACTCTTCCAAGATACTACTTTGTTCCACTGCCCCCACCTCCGTCCCTGTACTGCTTTATAACTTAACTGTTCATTTCTTGTATTACATATCTATCTGTGTATAATTTAACAGTTCATTTCTTGTGTTATATATCTAATTATCTTTATAAATAAATAGATGAAATTCTCAGCAATTTGGTTTTATCTCTCTAGAGAGCCCTGTCTAACACGGCCCCTAACTCTCCTTTGAGGATATACCTGCTTGTCCCTTGGTTCTGCAAATTGCTGCAACATCCCACAGAAATTCACAAAACTTTGAGGAAAAAATGGTCTGTACAGGTTAATCCAAATATCCACGGGTCAGGCAGAGGTGAGCCAAATGCAGGGTCCAAAGTGCCCAAATGCCCCAAAGCCACAGAGGGTCTTTTTCTTCTCCCAAATCTCAGTTCAGAAAATCGAGGTCTGGCTTTCCAGGTGAGGTGATGAAGGAATGTAATTGTATGGTGGCATCACTGTGGCCCAGTTCATGGCCAGCTCTACGATGGATTCTTGAAAATATCATTAAGGAAGCAAAGAGTGTGGCCCAATCCCCACACTCTGCTACTATCTGGTGTTAATCACACCCTATTCTTGTTGACCAGTGGAGAATGCTCTCCACAATGGAACTAAAGCCACGGCCAGGTACAGTCCTGAATGAGAACTCGTCACGTCAGGACTTATGGCTACAAGGGCCATACCAATGGACTGTAACTCAGTTGGGATAAATAAAAATACAGTTTTCTATTAGTGTTCCTGTTCATACCCGCCCGAGTTTATTGCAAACAAAACATGCTTAAATAGGTTTCTGTGAATGTCGATGGCTGGAGGCAAATTGTCTGAGTAATTCACTTGTCTTAATCTCAAAAATGTGCTTTCTAAAAACCAAAGACCAATCAGAACAGTGGTTTCCAAGAGGATCTGTTGAACCAGTGAAGTTTAAGGCAGCCAGGTCAGAAGGTTTTTGCTTTTTTATAATCTTGATTGGTTTTCTCTAAAGGCCCAGGAGCATTCACTGGGCTTATTAGGAGGAAATTTTATGAAAACTGAAAACTGCATTGGTGAGAAAATGGCCAGAAAAGGTGTGCCTAGAATTTTTTTTTCCCTATTACAAGAATATACCTGCTCATTCTTTGAAGGTAACAAGAGCTGTCCTGGGGGATCTCATTGGGAAGCCTTACACAGTTCACTCTCCAATCATGATCCTATCCTTCTAGATTTCTTTTGTTCAAAGAACATTTAAAAGGAAATTAAAGGACTTTAAAAAGAAACATAGTTGAGGATGCAAAAAAACTGCCATTTTGATGTGGTGTAAATCAAAGAGCCCGGATTCTTAGAATCAGCTAGATGATACCTAACAATAGAAATATTTTCTGGCATTTTTCTGTGTTGGCAAATTGGAAAATAATAAATTCATAATTCATTTCTGTGAGTAAATGAACTTTTCTCAGACATAAATGAAATTTACAACATACTTCTGAGGTATCTAAAGTTATTATAAACAACCTCTGAGATTGTGGCATCTCTGAGGTATCATGTGGGACATTGAGCTCTGTAACATTTGTCCTTCTTTAGATATAAATATGGCTGTTTTATACAAAGGAGCTCTGGTAAGGCTGTGGCTATACATTTGGCCATTAACTGAAAGGTCAGCAGTTCAAAACCACCAGCTCCTCACCGGACAAAAGAGCAGGCTTTCTACTCTCATAAAGCGTTCCAGTCTTGGAAAGACACAGGCGCAGTTCTACCCTGTTCTGCAGGGTTGTTATGAGTCAGCATCAACTTCAGGGCAGTGAGATTGTTTGTTTGGGGTATGCTATGCCCTCGGGAAATCTTCTCAGAGTCTCCGGGGTGATCCTTAAACTATATACAAGATCAGTATCATATTTAGTTTCATGATGCAGGATGATTCTGTCCTGTTATCTTACAGACAATGGTCATTTGTACCCTATGGTTGGGGACATTTTAAAGTTACTATGTCCCTCCTCAAAACTTGTGCTTGAAAACATTCACACAGATGGTGATACTTGGAGGGTAATTAATTTTCCTTTGGAGAAACAATCAATTTCCTTAAAAATAAATTAATGCCTCCTTCTTTTTCCAAGTGGTAATGGTTTCATAAATTGTGCAATGAACTGGAGTGCCCTTGGCCAAGACTGAGGGGAGAAGCAGAAACTTGCACTGACTGGTTGTGTGACTCTGGGAGCATTACTTCCTAGGGTGATTTGGAGGGATGAATGAAACAGAGCTTTTTAAGACTTAGTACATGTCAGAGTGATATGCCATATGGATTCGACAATATAGTTAGTAGCGGTCAAATGAATACCTGATACAATCGATTTAGTTGACTTTGTATGGACAAGGAGAGTTTTATCAGGGATTTGTACATAAGGGCCATTAGCTCCTGGTATGTAAAGTACACTTGAGCAAGTGGTATTTTAAAAGTTAATACTTGATTTAGAATGAATTGTTCTTTTGTTATGCTATAGTAAATGCATAGGGAGATGCTGGATTTCTCTCTTCTTCTTTTTTTTTCAGTGGAGAGCATATCACTTGCTAACAGAGCCCACAGAATGCAATCTTACCAAGAACACATATTTAATACTCAGAGAAAATCTTAATATAATTTTAAAGCTGCACTGAAAGAAAGTTCAAATTTTCCATCTTGCCAAACTTTAATGAGCCCTTTGGATATCTGATTTTCTGTGAAAGGATAGGAGATCTTGTTTGTAGCTGTTTGCCCTTTGGATTTTCACAGTTCTATGGAAAATGTAATCCCATGATACTGGGCAGAAAGTTTTTGTATGACCTTTCTCGGATTTTTGGGGGGCTAAATTCTGCTCATGGCATGTTTGTTGCCTAGAAAGTAGCATAGCATTTATATTTGGAGTGACAGGAGAGGCATTTTCATATTTTATTTACAATACGAAGCTATTTTTTCTGTAAACTAAAAAAGTTTAAATTCACTTTTGCTGACCACAGTGTGCAAAGAAAGCCTGGCCCCAAACAGAGAGAATTGACCCGGCAGAGAGACTACAGAGAGCCGCAGAAACCGCTCAACACAGACTGCCCAGAGTTGCAGCACCACATCTCTCATGAGCCTTTTGCAGAGTATTAGAGGAGAAAAATGCTTTCTTCAGAAACTGACAAAATTTGTTAGTTCAAGGATTTGCTCAAGCAAGTATATCAGGGAAGAGAGAGGGAGGGCCCTGAGTGGATCATGTTGGACAGTTTTAGCCTGTGACACAGATGACAGGATCCAGGATGAAGCCAAACTGTCTTGCAATTAGGATTATCCCCCCCCCCC
>NW_022111369.1:79563696-79582536 GCF_000313985.2 Echinops telfairi | reverse complement strand
TTCTGCTTGAGACCTTAGGCTCAGATGATTTATTTAAGTTGCATCTTCTTGGGGGTGCTTGGAAAGAAAGACTCAGGAGGTACTTATGAAGAAGAAGAAAAAAATCTTTCCTGAATCCTACAAAGCACCGCCTTAGACTCTGCTAACCTAGATGCCTTCAGCCACACTGTCCCAGGGGGATTCCCAAACCACGCATCTCCACCTGTCCAGCTGGCTTCCGTTGAGCACCTTTCAAAGAGACTTAGGAGAGACAGCCTCACAACCAGATCTGTTGACTTACAGTCGTGGCGTTGAACTTACAACGCAGTATTTCCTAAAGCACTCCAGTTTTCATCCTGCCGTTCCTTTCTCAGCTCTGTTTCAGTCATCGGTTTATTTATTTATTTTATCTTTGTCATGTGATTTGGAGCCCCTGTTTTGGGGTCACAGACTGAGATTTCTGAATAGGAGTCCATCACTTCTTGAATTTTTTCTCAATTTTCTCTTGGTCAGCTAATTAAAACTGTTTCACATCCTGGGTTACAAGGACATCTCTGGAATGTATGGAATCAATATTTATGCACCACATAACGTCTATTTGGGTAACATCCAACCTCATCTATTTTCGTGGGGGCAACCCCATACAAACTCACTGCCATTAAGCCAATTCATATTCACAGTGCCCTTCCTAGACGTTTCAAAGGCTAAAAATTGATGGGAGCAGACAACCTCATCTTTCTCCCAGAGAATGGCTGGTGGATTTGAATCACCAACCTTGATCTTAGCAGTCTAATGCCAAGTTTCCTTCAACCTTGCTAAAGCCTATTGCATTATAAGTTCCAGGTACCTGCAATGATTCATAATAAAAAAAAAATGGGTCCAACTTTGTGAGGCCCATTATAGCATTAGCAATATTATTATTATTACTACTGGATTATTAGATTAAAGATGTGTTATTTTAACCTTTTAATACATAGAATGGTACACCATAAACTATATACTAAAGCAAGCATTTGGCTGACTGCCATTAGAAAAAACATCTAATTCTGACTGATGTACAAATTCGACTTAAAGACAGACTTAACAATGAAACTTGCACATCCTCTGAGGACTGCCTCTATGTAGTATGGTGGTCACACAATGTCCAAATCACGCAATGTGCTACTTCATAGAATATATTATGGGCATTAAGTGACTCATTGCTGTATGCATAAACATCAAAACCCCATGCCCCAAAATGACAAACCCAAGTAACAAGAACCCTGACAGTATTCTATTTAAACTCACTCATTCACTCACTCACTCACTCACTCACTCACTCACTCACTCACTCACTGACTCACTCACTGCCATTGAGTAAATTCTGACTCATAGCAACCCTATAGGACAGAATTGAATGGCCCTGTGGCTTTCTGAGATTGTGAATCTTTATGCGAGTAGAAAGCCCCATCTGACCCTGGTGCGCAGAGATAAACCCAGGGACCCAGAGCCCTGGTAGAATTCTGTTTTAAAGTGTGTGTTAGACTGGGTTGACGAGAGAAACAAAGTCATTGACACTCACATATGTGTAAGAGAGAACTTTATATCAAGAAGTAATTATTCATCAATAAAACAATCCAGTCTAGTTCAGATCAAGTCCATAAGTTTTATATTAGCATATTAGTCTGATATTAGCCCATGAATTCCTCTTCAGACTCATGCAGCACATGCAATGATGCCAAATGCAGGAAGATCCCAGGCCAGTGGGTGGAACGTCTTGTGCATCTAATGGCAGTGGATGCATCTCCAGGGCTCTGACTACCATGAGGGTGGCTCCATGTGGCTTGTCAACAGGAAGGTGAAGGAGAGAGAGAGAGACAGAGAGAGTGTCCCACCTCCAGGGAGGAAGAGAGGAATCAGAAGGCCACGCCCACAAGGAGGCATCAGGCTGTGACCTGATTGACAGGCTAGACTCCACCCCTTCATTCTTATTTATCAAGTTCACATGAAATTGTGTAATTCCCACAAGGAGAGCATTATTCTTTCCGTATCCATTCCAGATTTTCAAAAGGACTGCTATTTGTGATGACTTCCTGGAATTTTCAGTGCATGCCTAGAACTCTGGCTGCCCAAAGCCCAGTGCTCATGCCAATCTGGGTGCTGCTGTCTTTGTGGAAGGATACCATCTTGCCCTGAACTTTTTCCTCCAGAGGTTTAACTACTGGGGTTCAACTACAATTCCTGGCTCCTGCAGCGGAAACGTCTCTGCCTCCCTTTACAGGCGACACCACACTTCAGTCTGCCTCAGGGCTGGGTAATGCTAATGGGTGCTGTACGGAAGCTCAGCAGTGTTTTGTGTCTGAGGCAGCTGGAGGAGGCAGTAAAATCTTTCTTCTCTAGTGGCAAGGGAAGCAATAATTTTCTGTGAAGAGAGGAACCACGGGAAAAAGAGTGTGTGGAAAGTAGCCTTGTGGCTACTTTGGGTTGTGGGAGGTGCTCAACTCAGGAAGACTGGTCTATGGAGTGTTGGCTTTCAGCAATATTTTAGATCTGGGCATTGTAGCCTTGTAGGATGGAGAGGGAAGGGCCGGGTTTGAGTGCATATGAGAGAGAATGTGAAGAACACATGTTGGAGTGCGTGAGTTCATTTATAGGGGAAAATGAATTCATGTAACAAGTTCCCTTGGCCCAAGATTGTGGAGACCCAAGATCTTATGAGGGGCCATTCATTAAGCCATGCTTGGAGAGAGATGGGGGCTACCGCATGGTTTCTGCTGTGCTTCTGCTTGAGACCTTAGGCTCAGATGATTTATTTAACAGGATAGCTCTTTATTGCTCTTCCACTGCATCACATCATGCACTTCAGTGATCACAAACCAGTGCCTCCAGTGAAGTACCTGTCTGCCATTGTGTTTCATAACATTGAACTTGGACATGCATACCACTGTCTGGGCTATTGTTCCCACACATCACTCACTTCCCATTCTGCATTATTCAGACCTTGACTTGTCAAAACACATGGCACAGCCCACCTTTTCTTCTGCCAGCTACCAGGGGGAAAATTTCTTTTCCTACCCTTTGCATGTCCTGACTGCCTTAGCCTGATGTCACAAACACACAATGTTGGGGCAAGGAAGCCCTGTGCCTCCACGAACGTGAGCGGCTTTCGATCGGGGCTCTGACTCCCCCAGGGAGAGCCTGCACGCGGAGCTGGAGTGCCTTCCTCTTCTAGGAAGAAGCAACGGTGCTGGAAGACAAACTCTCTTCCATGAGTACAAGACTCCCTTCTGGTTTGTTTGGTGCTATTTTTATGGTAAAATGGGTCTGACTAGCTCTTTGCATAACTAGTGAAATGTTGTTTTTATCTACTAATTTTATAGCGGCAGCATTCATGACCCAAAGGCATAGGAAAATGCAGCCCAACTTGACTGTCTTGTTTTGTACAGCAGTGACCTCCAGACCACACCATGTTTGTGGGGTGAGCAGAGGCTCAACATGCCCTTGAAGGAGCATCTCAGGGAGTGCCTACAATGATGCAGGATGAAGGGAGGAACGCAATTGTTGATGTATGCGAAATGAAATTCTGAACAACTTCAGTCTTTTCTGTTTATTGTGATGTAAATGTTGGTGTGTGTATATATGTCTTTGTGTGTCCCCCAACAACTGTCCCCATAACTCAGGAAACACAGGCCCTCTGCGCCGGGATTGGGTAATGCGAAAAGTAAAACAACTTTTAGTTCTTTTGCCATTCCCAGAAAACTGTCAATGGCTATATCACAATAAAATTTAATGTTACCACAATTCCTCATAAATAATAGTATTTGTGAATCAATAAACTTATTTATTAAATTTTTCTCAAGGATTCAATACAAAGTAAAACAGGTTAAATACACCATTTAAAAGACTCATTTACCAAAATAAAGCTATCTGGTAAAAGGATCTTCTTACCAAAAGTCATTCCATTTTGGATCAGCAATCAGACAACATGACTCAATGAAAAAAAACACACAAAGACATATATACACACGCCAATATTTACATCACAATAAACAGAAAAGACTGAAGTTGTTCAGAATTTCATTTCGCATGCATCAACAATTAACACTTATGGAATCCATAGTAAAGACATCGAAAGATACAGTGCATTGGGCAAGTCTGCCATACAGAAGCTCTTCAAAGTGTTGTAAAGCACAGATGGCACTTTGAAAATAAGGTGTGCTGACCTAAGCCATGGGATTTTCAATGGTCTCATCTGCATGTGAACGTTGGATGACATATAAGAAAAAACAAAGAATTGATGCACTTGAACTATGGTTTGGGGGAAGAAGACTGAAAGCCTCTTGAGCTTCCAAAATAATAAACAAATATTGTTTTGGAAAAGTACAACCAGAATGCTCCTTTGAAGTGAGAATGGACAGATTTTGTCTCCCACACTTCGGACATGCTGTTGGGAGGAATCAGTTTCTGGAAAAGACCTTACACTTGGTAAAGTAGGCAGTGAAAACTGACTGATCCTCAGTGAGGCAAGATGGATCGGCACAGCGGCTGCAACAATGGTCTCAAACACAAGAACAATTGTGAGGATGCCGGAAGAACTGGGGAGCGCTTTGTTCTGTTGTATACAGGGTTGCTATGGGTCAGCACTGAATAGATTACACCTAACAGCAACTATATAAAAGGGCAAAGGACCATTGGAAGGGCACGTTCCAGAGCTCTGTCTAAAGTAGAGAAGGCTGACACTAGAGGCATCAGAGACCGTGGTATGAAGCCTATGGGATGGAGGAAGAGACGCAGAACTGAGAATATGGGCATGTGAGAAAGAGTAACAGATGGGCTTCCCTGGTCCACAGAGACACAGGCCAAGGAAACCACATGAGTGACAGTCTAAGGTGCAGAGAGAGACTTAGCTTCTGCCTGAGGAGAGGTGTTGCTGGTGACCAGTGACTGTACCCTTACTATTTGCTGATCCCAGCTTGTGGGAACCTGTTAATAATATCCAAAACCAAAATCAATGACATTGACTCAATTCTGACTCATGGCAACCCTATAGGACAGGTAGAACTGCACTGGTGGGTTACAAGGCTGTAACTCTTTATGGGAGTAGAAAGCCTCATCTTTCTCCCATAGAGTTGTTGGTGGTTTTGAACTGCTGACTTTGAGGATTGCAGCCCAAGTCATAATCATTATGCCACCAGGGATCCTATACCCTCTCGAATAAATCCTCTTAATTTTGAGTATTGTCTGAGAGTACTCTGCTGTCATGATAATGAATAATTGAACCCAGCAAAGAAGTGGAATGACATTGGAAGAAGGATTGGTGTCAGAAGAGGGTCAAGTAGGATGGGGATTGAAGTCAGATGTTTGCATGTTTGAGCCCATAATTTCCGTCACTGTGTCCATCCATTGGTTTGAGGTTCTTCTTTTTCACTGCCCCTCTACTTTACCAGGAATGGTGTCCCTCTCAAGGGATTGGTATCTCCTGAAAACGTATCTGAAGTACATAAGATGAAGTCTGGCCATCCTTGCCTTCAAGGATGCGTTTAACTGTACATCTTCCAAGCTATATTTGTTTGTTCTTTTGACAGGTCATGAAAGAAACTTTCAATATTCTTTACTGGCACCATAATCCAAGTTTATCAATTCTTCTTTGGTCTTCCTTATTCAATGTCCCACTTTCACATGAATCTGAGACTACTGAAGATACAATGGCTTTGGTCAGGCACACCATCGTCCTCAAAATAACCTCCTGTCTTTGCAACACTTTAAAGAGGTCTTGTGGGACAGGTTTACACAGTGAAGTGCCTGGTTTGATCTCTTGATTGCTGCTCCATAAACGTTCATTGATTGCGGATCCACGCAAGACAAAGTCCTTGACAGCTTGAATCCTTTTTCCTCTGATCATGATGTGACCCGTGAGTCCAATTGTGAACATTTTGATCAACTTTACATTGTGTTGTAATCCATACTGAAGGCTACAATCCTAGATCTTTAGTAGCAAGTGCTTCAACTCCACCTCATTTCGTCAAGCAATGTTGTGCCATCTGCATATCGAAGGTTGTTGTATGCCTCCCTCTGGTCTTGATGCAGAATTTTTCATCATAAATTCCAGTTTCTCTGATGATTTGCTCAGCATACAGATTGAATAAGTATGATGCGAGGATAAAACCATGATGCACACCTTTCCTGATCCTGAATCATGCAGTATTCCCTGTTTCTGTTCACACAACGGCCTCTTGATCCCAGTATGGGTTCCACATGAGCACAATGAAATATCTTCATGATTTTTAAAGAAAGGAAGAGGGCAGTCCCAAGTTTTGGAGTGAGGATGCTCTAAGATCAAACCCTGGGTCTTTCATTTTTTTGTCTAGGTAGTCTTGAGCAATAACTGAGCGACAGCTTCCTTATTTTTAAATGTGGGTTTGTGATGCCAACCAGCACACTTAATTGTGCGCATGTGCAGCTGAAACTTGGATCAAGATTCAGTCATTTGAACAGAACAAGGAAATACTTTTGTGGTTGAAAATCAGGAAACCGTGTGCACCAGGGTTATGACCTTTCACCATGTTTGTTTACTCGGTTTGTTGAGCAAGTGGTTTAAGAAGCAGAATTATTTGAAGAACAGGGTGTCAGGGTCAGAAGAAGGCTTATTATCAACACAGGCTATGCATGAGGCATGCCTTGGTTTTCAGAAACCAAGAAAGACTTCAAACAGCCTTCTGTAGTATTATAATTCAATGTAAAGACACCCAGAATCCTCACAAGTGAATCAAGAGATAACATGATGATAAGTGGAGAAAAAAAAATTAAAGCTGTCAAAGGTTTCATCTTGCTTTTATCTACAAATAATGCTCATAGAAGAAGTAGGCAAGAAAGTCAATTTTGCGTGGCACTGGGCAAATTTGCTGCTCTGAAACGCTTTATAATATTGAAGAACAAGAATGCCACATTGGGGACTAGGGTGCACCTGACTCAAGCCATGGTGCTTTCGAAGGCCTACTTTGCATATGAGAGGAATCCTGGTGGCTTCATGGTTGTATGTTGGACTGCTAACTTCAGGGTCACCATCTGGAAACACACAGCTGCTCTGCAGGAGAAAGACCGGCTTTCTAATCCTGTAAAGAATTACAGTCATCATCATTCACAAGGGCCATTTTACCCTGTCCTATAGCTCTCTAAGGATCAGAAACGACTCGATGGCAGTGAGCAGTGAGGAGTCAGTCCATCTATTTGAAAAGTGGACACTGGATAAGGAAGAATGAAGAAAAACCAATGCATTTGAATTATGGAGCTGCCAAGGATATTGCAACTGATGGGAGAGGAAATAAATCTCTCTTGGAAGGTGTATAACCACAATGCTCCTTAGAAATGAGGATAATCGCTATGGAGCTGCTGGGAGCATTGGTTGCTTGGGATGGGTGGTAGCAGCAGCTGGGGGTGTCCTGTGAGGCACCCATCTATGCCTACCGTGTCTAGGGCCTGTTGTTGGTGGTGGAACAGGTGAGGGAGAGAGTGACCATGACTGAGCTGCTCAACCCCCTGATATGGAGGGAAGTGCAGCAACCCGCTGCGGTGGCAGCAGATGAGGCATGGATGGTGGATGGTGAATTCGGCCACAGTTAAAAAAAAACCCAACTACTTCACAGCCACCAAGATGCCTGTAATAAAGACGATCAAAGGCAAAGGTGATGATGAAGATGGTAGCGATGGTATAGATGAAAATAACATTGATAATGGAACTAACGCAGGTGGACCCTGTGCCACAAAGCCCAAACCACCATTTTTACAATAGGTTTTGTTAGGTTTTAACTAAAAGACGACTACTGTCCTCATTACCATGTACTACCATGTCAGGAAGACTTAAGAAGGTAATCATGCTCTTGTTGGGAAAGGTCAGCTGTTTTATTCCTCAGGACGATTTTGTCAAAGGAAAAACATCTCCTCTTGCTTACAGTAATGAGAAAGACACCTGTTGTCTTGAGTGAGGAAGAAATGTGAAACCATGGAAATACGGTTGGAGTCCTTGGGGATGGGGGAGAAGGGAGGACCATGGGACTTGTCCAGTGTGCCTCGGTCGTGCTATCCAGAGAGACCAGTCCCTAGAAGGGAACAGCACACGTGGTCAGGCAAGAAGGGCAGTGACAAGGAGAAGACCCTCCGTGAGATGGACGGACACAGTGCCTGCAGGGCCTCCCGCGTGACACAGCTGTGATGGTGGCACAGCGCCCGCAGGGCTTCCCTGTGTTGCACATATGGCTACTACGGGTGGGAACTGACTCGCTGGTCCCCGACAACAGCAATATCAACCTTGCATCTTTCTACAAAAGTTAGAAGTTGCATTAAACCTAGAAAGCACTATGTAACACTTGTTAGAAAACTTAGACATTCTCTGATTGAGTCTTTTCACAACTAGGTTCACAATTCTTCTTTATCTGGGAGGAAAGAGCTGGCCTGATATTCTGATTTGAAAATGTATCATTTTAGAGATTAGTCGGTAGCAGAGATCACTTAATGAGTTCTGTTTGAAAACCAAATAATGTTGTAGTTTTTCTCAGTTTCAGACAACACCTTACATGTGGGCCCAGGTCATGTTTTCTGTTGTTTAACTCTGTTCTTACTACGCCTCTACTGATTTTACTTCTCACTCTTAACCTCAACATGGCATTACATTTAGTTCTTGGTTTTTGCTTTAAATAGCTGCTGGAATGAATTGATTTGGAACAAGCCCAGTTTTTTATTTACCTCGTGATCCATTCAAGTCACTCTACAAGTACTGCCTCAAGATGAGTCCCCACAGAGATGGCCTTTCAAGTCACCTCTGAAGATTAAATTTTAGGGTTATTTCCCCCCTTTTCTCCAGCATGCAAACCCAATTTGAGGAATTATCACATCAGGCATAAGGATTCTAGTTCCGGAAATGTCAGTCAGAAAGACATGTGGACTAGCGGAGCGCCTTTTTACAAATAGTTTGGTAGGGAGCAAAATACCAACTCCATCAACTAGTCAGTGGGCGGCCAGGCCTTTGGAAAGGTCTGCACAACCCTCTGCTCGCTGCTAGTCTTTTCCTTGTAATTTCCCTGGCATAGCAATAAACCCTGTCATTATATTGCACTAATCAAGAACACTGACAATAATGGGTTATCAATCACAGTACTAGTATGTAAGCCCAGCCAGGCTCAGAGTCTAGGTTTGGCATCCTTTGTACTTATGATCTAACTAAAATTAACCTTTGGAAGAGGCAAGCTGGCCAAATCACATGTAGCTCACCAATTTGTCTGCGCTATCTTGGTATATGCTTAATAAAATGCATCATTCCTTAAACTTCCTGTGTTGATGTTGAACATGTGGAGTTTCCTTCCTGCGTAGTTTAGAACAGCAATAACGTCCCTAGCACCGAGCATTTCCTGACGATTAATGGCCAGCTGGGGTTAATGGCTGAAGGTAGAGCCAAAGACCATCAATTCCTTCCCTCCAGTCATTAATTCTTAGAAGATGACCCACTCTTTCATCATTGATGCTTTGAGTGTTTCTTCGTCTGACCTTTCTGTGAAGTGATGTGGTGCCATGGGAATTAATCCTGATGTGAGGACTGCAACAGATGCACCTGCCAACTTTCCCCTCCTTCCTCCGAAGCTGCTTTTAGGACAACTGCCATGTCCTGGGGTGCAAGCGGTGCTGCGGAGGACTGATGGACTCCGCTCTGAAGTGAAAGGTGGGAGGTGTGACTGCATGCAGTGGCACCTCAGAGAAAAATGGGCAGCCACGGAGACCTCTCTGGGTCCCAGTTCTACGCTGACACACAAAGGCGATTATGAGTCAAAAATGACGGCATGACAGCCTGGTGGTTTGCTATTACTTATCTACCAATCAGAACAGTTCATGCTTGACATCTAGAGGGAGAGAATGACTTCTTCCAAATATCTGAGAAGTGGTCAAAACTGGTTGGTATTCCAAGATTTCCCTATTGCTTAACTACTCCTGTCATGTCTATCAGGAAGCTCTCTTTTGGGAGAGCTGTCTCAGGAAATGACATTTCCCATTATTGTGTGAGAACCCTGTGATGTGTTCCCTTTAGAAGCTTGAATTCCAATGTGCACAAAAATTCTTCCTCTGGGGTCTCTCCATGCGTTTGTTTGTGCTAAGGGGCTGGGGGGAGTAATTCTACAGGGAGGAAGGTGGTATTAAATACAAGTCTTACATCCCCCGAGTGCTCTTGAAAGATTTTCTTATTTGCAGGGACAAGATGGTCTCTTTCTAATCAGGTCTTTATTATTGTATCCCTAATTATCGTGTTCCCTGAAGATTTTTATTCTTGTCTTTTCCCGTGGAAGAAGAATCGTGGTTAAATTATTTAATAACCTGGTCTCTCATCCAAGAATCTCACGGTGCTTCACAAAGATTAATTATGATTCACAAGCCTCACAAAATGGGGACATTTTGGTTCTTAATTTGAAACATTAAAAAAGTTATAAGACCTCAATAAATTTAGGAAATATATGTTGAAATCTGAAGTTTAGTGTTCATTTGTTTAATTTTAGAAGAAAGAAACGTCCTTCTCAATAATCTGTGACTTCTCTTGCTCCAGAGTAGGATAAAGGATGTCAGGCAGGATTCATGAAAGTGAATGAACTCCTCCTAAACACCATGAATTAACTTTTCCTAAGCACTCCACCTAGGCTATTTGTCACCCAGGTAACACTGCTGCCTATTTGGAGTAGAACATTAATCAGAACTCTTTGGGAAGTTACTAAGCTCAGTAATGATTTGAGTAAAATAAATAAATACTAAACAAAATAATGGCTGATCCAGCTGAAAATCATATCGCAGTGTGTTTTCAATTAGTCAGTGACTCAAATACCTTTATGAGTTGTTTTGCTCTTATTCCTTATGTACGTTTCCTTTATAGGTAAATGTTTCTACATGGTACCCCAAGAAGCTCCACGATGATATGCTGTAAATCTGACAATCTTCATTCAAGTTTCTTTTTTTCTAAGAGTCCAAGAAAAATGAAAACTAATTTAGAAGTTGATTGTACTTTGTTCATTTGTTCATACCCTTAAACCAAGGGCAGCAATTAGAAACCACTCTGGAGCAAGAGGCTTTTACTCTCATAAAGAGCTACGGTCTCAGAAACTCACACAAGCAGTTCTAATCTGTCCTACAGGGTCACCATGAGTCAGCATTGACTCAATGGCAGTGAGTTTGGTCCTTTTGTTATATATATATAATGTCTTGGTGACACTTTGGGTTCAGTATTGGGCTGTTAACTGCAAGGTGAGTGGTCCAAATCCCAGCCACTCCACCAGAGAAAGACGAGGTGCTCTGTTCCCATAGAGACTTATAGTCTCAGAAAACATGAATCATGTTGCTATAAGTTGGAATTAAGTGATTTGAGGTTTTAGTGCGTATAAAAATTGTTTACCCCATATGGTGGTCTATTAAGTGTGCAATAGTATTACAGAAATTTTCAATATTGTTAGTTTTAAAATATGAAACAGATATGAAAGTGAGGATATATTATTAGAAAAATAATACCTAAACATTTGGTTGATACAGGGTTGGCACAAACTTTTAATTTGTGAAACGTACAATATTTGCAAAGCACAATTAATTGCAATACAAGTACAATACAATCAGGTATGTATATATCTCTATCTCTATCATCTATCTATCTATCTATCTATCTATCTATCATCTATCTATCTCCTGGTTCATGGAACTTGCCTTGAAATAAGGTATACCAAAACCAGAGAGCTGGATGGATTTGGTGTGTAGATATGATCCCAGAAGGAAAAGTAAGATACTGTTCCAAGATAGAGGAAGAAAGGACACATTTCCAGAAATGGTAGCATGGTTTCAGCAGCTACATTTGTTTCTAGAAAGGAAAGAACTCAAACCTCTAACCTTTATAATCATGATTTTTTATTGAGTAATGTTTTGCTTTCTAAAAATTTTATTCTGTAATCTAGGCCTATTAAATTTTTCTTAAAAAAAGCTTATGACCAAATGCATAAGTTTGAGGAAAACATAACTAACTATAACTATCATTGGATCTGTATCACTGTTAATAGGCTAGTATGCACTTATATGCACACAGATATTATATTTAAAATAAAGTATACTATTTAAAAAAATAACACATTTCTCTTTGTCTCTGTTTATCTTCTATCTATCATCTATCTATCTATCTATCTATCTATCTATCTATCTATCTATCTATCTATCTATACTCAAACATATTCATATCAATGTCTAAGAAGATGGCCCATGAAAAGAAAAACCCTATTCTGTTATATATATGTTTACCAGGAGTAATAGCTGATGTAATGACAACTAGCAACAGAATATTTCTATATATCTATGAATTAAGGACAGGGGGCAACTGTGGAACAGATCTATATTACTAATATGCAAGCTCAAGTTGAAGCTGAAGACAAGCTTAGAACAAGTTTATGAGAGTCAAAAATACAATCTGGAGTATATGTCACTTGAATTTAGAGACCATCTCAGAATACATTTGGCATGTTGAACAATGATGGCTGAAGATCAAAGAATTGTTGGATGATGTGGCAGCTACATAATCTCCTGTCAACTTGAGTGAGCATGGTAGAGATTAGCCTGCCAATCTGGTCATAGTCAATGAGGCCTCTGTATGGGCATGGCCTTCTCCTGAGGATTCTGGGAACTCCCGTCTTCCTCCCTGGAGGCAGGGCACACACTTTCGATGCCTTTCCTTTCCTACTGTGGAGACACTCAGAGAGCCGGAGGAGACAGATGGAGACCCACACCAGAGCTGAGATGCTTCCACCAGCACTGGATTCACAAGACTTTTCACCCACTACCCTATGATCTTCCTGAATTCAGCATCATTGCATGTGTTATGTGAGTCTGAAGAGACATTTATAGACTGGCATTGGACTTATGGGCTAATTTCAGACTTATGGAATTGATCTTATAGACTGAGCTGGGGTGTTTTCTTAATATACAATTACTCTTTGATATAAAGCTCTCTCTTACACATATATGAGTGTCCCTGGATTTGTTTTTCTGGTCTACCCAGACTAACACAGATGACGTCAAGAACATCACACACAAGAAAGGAAAAAAGAGTCGTGCAAAAGAAAGAAATGACAGAAATTAATCTCAGAAGAGACTGTGAAATTTGCTCTTGAACATAAAAAATCTGAAACAATTGGAAAAAATGACAAAGCAAAAGCTCTGAACACAAAATATAAAAGAGCAAGTTGAGAATACAGAATAAAATATTAAAATCAAAACCAGCAAATATATAGGATTAGAAAACAAAACAAAACAAAAAAATAAGCCCAGCATTTCTCAAGCTGAAAAATCCAATAACAAAATTCAAGCTTGAATTGCATTATTGAAGGAATTTTGGACAAAATAAGGAACTGTGCTGGAAGCATAAGAAGATGAGTACACATAGTCACTGGACCAAAAAGAATCGGTATACATGAAAACATTTCAAGAGGTAGCATATGATGAATAACCAATGATAATGAGGGAAGAAGTTCAAGGAGCAGTGAAGGTATTAGTGAGAAACAAATCCCCAGGAATTCACAGAATATTAATTGAAATGTTTCAACAAACTGATGCAACATGGAACCACTCACTGATGCACATCAAGGAATTTGGAAGAAAGCTACATGGATAACTGACTGGAAGAGATCCATATTTGTACCCATTGCAAAGAAAAGTGATCCAATATGATACAGAAAATATCAATAAATAAAATTAATATCACAAGAATAAAAATTTGTAGGAGACAACTAAAGTACAGTTACAGTAGTACATCAAAAAGGAGTGTCCAGAAATTCAAGATGCATTCTTCAGAGGACATGGCATAAGGGATATTATTATTACTGATATACATTTGTCTGTCAATTTGTCATCTGTGATGACTTGTGTGTTGCTGTGATGCCGGAAGCTATGTCACTGATCTTTCAAATGCCAGCAGGATCACCTAAAATCAACAGCTTCTAGACTAAGAGCAGATCATGAAAAAGGAATCGGCTCTCCAATTTGGAGGAAGTAGCCCCAGACACCTATGCATAGCTTCAAAACACTGTTCTTGAGATCGAAAGCCTAATGAATGGAAGATGAACTTTGTGCAAAATCACGCTGGAGGATGGGCCCTTGGGTGGCAGGCACTTGAAATGTGACTGATAAGGAGCTGATTTCTCAGAGTGCAGTCCCCCATCGTGACATGACTCTGGTAAAGCCTGGTGGGTGGAGCCTTGGGGGTCTTCTTTGGCTGATGGAGCATAAGCCAAGGCTGGAGAAACAACCGCCGGAATCTGGTAACCATCAGAACCTGGAGTGTGTGAGGTATGAATCTGGGAATTTGGAAGTGGTCAAAAATGAAATGGAAAGCACAAAGATTGATATGGTAGATATTACTGAGCTAAAATGGACTGGTATTGTCCATTTTGAATCAGAAAATCATTTGATTCATTAGGCCAGGAATAATATAATCAAGAAGAATGATGTAACATTCAGTATACAAAATCCATCATGCAGTACTGTGTTATCTGTGCTAGTATTATAACTATCCTCCTTCAAGGATATTTACTTAATATAAATATTATTCAAATTTATGCATCAACCACAAAACCTAGTGATGAAGTAATTGGAGATTTCTACCAATAATTTCAGTATGAAATTGATAAAACATGCACTCAATATACATTGATAATTATGTATTGATGCTGGATTGCAAAATTTGTGAACAAAGAGAAAGGATGGATAGTTGGAAAAAATGGGATTGGTGATAGAAACAAATATATAAAAATGTCTCGTGATCTAGTATGCTACTGGAGGAGGGCCACTGAAGGAAGGTGAGCAAAGATTTCTGGGGAATTTCTCCAACTCCAGAAACTAAGTGTACAGGTGGATTGACTCTTCCAGGAAGTGTCCCTGGAGATTTACAATTTCCCAAGTGGTTACTATTATATTAGGTTTCCCAATGGGAAAGTACATATCATTCTTTCAGGTGAGCATTTTCTCAATGTCTGTGAGCTAGTAAAAAGCTGCCTCACAACACGCGCTCCCATTCCAGAGACTTGGTTTAGCACCTGTGAGCAGGTACCCTGGGACATTCTTCCGTCTTTCAGAGGTTCAGGAAAGGCCTTCTTTCCTGGAACTAGACTTGAATGAGAATGGGGATGTCGTAGGTTGGGTGAAAGCGATGCGTTGAAGATACAGGCTGAGAAAGAAGTCAAGGGGGAAACAAACCAAAACAAAGCTGTTGGTGTATGATTGGGTATCTGTTTGTGTGAGGATTTGTATCATTCTGGGAACATAATGCGAGACTGTGTTTCTGTTTTAGAATTTATACTAGCACTGAAGAAAAATGCTATGGTATAGTGCGTTAATTTTAGAACAAGAAGCATTTGAATTTGAATTCCAAATCACAAACATTATAAGCTGGACAAATTACTTATTATGCAGTATTTGCCATCATGTAGAGAGACATACTATAATTTACCTTTTAGATATGTTGTAAGTATATTTTACCAGTACAATATTTGTTTTTGTTCCATATATATGTATATATACATATACAAAACATAATCAATGTTATCAACTCATACTAATACTTACACCACTTGTCAGTCAATCGGTTGTACTGTGGTGGCTTGTGTGTTACAGTCATACTGTAAGCTTTGTCTCTGGTATTTCAAATACTGGCAGGATCACCCAAAGTGAACGGATTTCAGCAGAGCTTCCAGACCAAGAACAGGCTATGAAACTGTACAGCCAAAATGCTCCTTAGAGGCAAGATCACAAGATTTCCTCTCAGGTCCTTTGAGCATGTTTACAGGAGAGGCCAGTCCCTGCAGAAGAACATTATGTTTGGTAAAATAAAGGGCAATGGAAAAGATGGATTGACACAGTGGCTGCAACCTTGGGCTCAAACACAACAACCGTGAGAAGTGGTGCAGGACCGAGTGTTGTGCATTCTGTAGTACATAGAATTGCTGAGTTGGCACTGGCTGGGTGGCACCTAACAGCAACATAATAATAACACAACTCATTGCCATTAAAGCTGTCTACTTTGAGTAACCAATATCAAGAGCCAAATATAGGGTAGCCAAGAATTCACTCCATGGTGGTGAGGTTCGGTTATAGTTTATTCAGGTTAAAAATGTTCTTATTTTCCTCTCCTTTTTTTTTTCTTTGTCTCCCTGGGCAATCCTGTATTAGAAAGATGCTCACATCAAATAAAGGCATACTTTTGGAGAGTTGGAAAGAGTATGGTTGGTGGCCTGTAGGTTGCGGGCCTTACAACTGTTTGCTGAGGTATATCTTTTTCCACAAGGTTTTAGGCCCTGCTTTCTGATCCTCTTACATCAGTTTCTAAAGCTTGGGGACTTTCCATATTCTCTTGATTTTGAATCCACTTGCCCCTTATGTTAACTATGCCAGTGTTTCTGCTACACCAGCTTTCAAATCTACTCCTGTGTCTATCTCAGGGATTCAAGAACACTTAACATTCTTTTATCCGGTTCCTATGAAGCCCAATTCCATAGAGATCTTTCTCGGTCACAAATACTTTCATTACTTTATCAAAGGTGGTGCTTCTCTTTGATGCTTAAATCCTTTCTGGGTGAACCCTGGAATGCCTCCTCAAACTTCTCTGATAACATATGCAATTGCTAAAATATGATAAAATATCAAGCTTGAAATTCATTTCAAATTTTACTGGTGAAGCAGAGGGGTGAGATTGGTGAACTGAGTATTTGAATTTGTCTTGACTTGTACTGGGATCTAATTCCTCCTTTGAAAAAACATCCCTATTTCACCCTATATATTATTTTCTTACTCAAGCACAGTTAGTGGATAAATTCTAAGTTGTGAACTCTCTTGAATTTTATTCTTGAAGCATAAATTCAACAATAGAAAAGCAAAGACCGGAAGTTACGTTAGAGTGAGGGAGGGAGGAAACACGGGAGGAAGTATTTTTTTCTCAAACACTCAACTTTTGTAATAGAAAACCGTGACTTTTAATAGGCTTGTCTGTCAAACGTTTATAAAAGTCCATGTAAGTGCTTGGAGCCAGGAGCTTGATTCGTGGCTCTCTCTGTATCAAGTGCTAATCTAAGGGCATTATATCCAGGCGACCACTCATGCTGTTTGGATGATAGAAGGGAAATCATGGGTAAAAGGATTAAAACAACATATTAATATCAAAGTGTTACTCTGCTGTATAAGAATGGGAACTAATGCATTTAAAGTATCTGACACATAATAAATTTTCAAGAAATGGTGGCTATAATTATAGTATATTCACTCCTTTTTGGTGAGCTTTTGATTGAAGTTTGACAGCAGTTGGTCCAAGGTTAAACCTCAAGTTCAGGCCTGATGCATTAGAATTTTGTGCTAATGATTTAAGAACATCTTATGTGCTTTGAATAATAGGCTTGGTAATGAAAGAGCTAGTGCTTTATTTTGAAAATTGTGAGAATATAAATTTTATTCTCAAAAAAGGAAAGGATCATCTAATCTTTTCTGCCTGAAAATTGTGATTTATATTTATATGCAACATCACAAAAAGTTATTTGATGAAAGCAACCATTTTAAGCAAAATATTCATATATACACTGGTTAGTTACGTTGGCTTGTACATGAATACTCTCAATTTCTATTTGTAGAAAGAATGTAATTGTGTTCCTGCTTTTCTTGTCTACACAGACCCGGACTCTGCTCAATAATCAGTATGGCAGAGAGCTGTGGGTTCAAAACCTGACTTTGATGCACCCTAGCTTTGTGAGTTAAGGAATGCTATTTAAAGTCTGCTCAATGTTCTCATCTGTGACTAGATAAAAGAGCACCTAGTTCCTAGCGTGGTTATTCCAGGTAAACATTAGAGTACTATCCACAAGCTTAGCAATTCAAATCTGCCAGTCATTCCAAGAGAGAAAGACGGACCCTTTGCTCCCATGGAGCTTCCCATCCTTGGAAGCTGCGTAGAGGGACACAGGGCATCAGCATCTACTCAAGGGCATGGGTTTTTTGGGTTGTCTCCTGAAGTTAGTGTGTGAGTTAACTTCTTCTGCTATGCTTCACACATAGTAGGGATCAGACGAAGTTAGCTGCTATTGACACATTTTACTGTCATTTTTGTAATTTGTTTTATTTTCAAATAAATATATAATTTTTTGACACATGACTACTTCTGATTACACGGTTTTGAGTATTATGCAGTTGTTTTTTTCATGCCGAGAGAATCATTTGTAATTTCTCCTCGTAGATCATTATTAATTAGCTCAATGGGTAAAGTTTCCTACCTTTCTTATAATACATGATCTCTAGAAGCAAGTCCAGGGGATTATAAATTGTATAACTCTGATTATGAGTGAGGCAAAGGTTGCTGTTGATAGCACATTTGCTTCCTGAATTGATTTGCTTCTTCAGTCATTCCTAGCCTTGAACTGGCCCCTCCTGTCTGACACGGTTGCCTTTAGCAGGATAACCCCAGAACGAGACTGCGAGAGGTGTAGTGCTTTGAACCACTCCTCTTGGCATGATTGACTGGCAGCTCGAGAAATGGCTTTTTGATTGCAGGGAAACAACTTTGTCTCCTAAAGGCTTGGTCAGCAAAGGACTTTTGGAGAATTTTCTCCATTTCAAGATTTAGGTGAAAACCTTCTAGTTCCTGCTTCTGTTTCTCTCTGTCTTTCTCCCGGGATTATTCCAGGTAAACATTAGAGTAACACACGCCTTTCTTCTGCACTAAGGACACTTGTTAGCTGGTTAATTTTAATAGAAAAATGTGTTTTACAACCTGGACCTTCTGTTTGTTTGTTTGTAATATCCCCCCTTTCCTCCCATATCTTTAAGATTATCATATATAAAGCAAACATT
>NW_022111369.1:79561011-79562927 GCF_000313985.2 Echinops telfairi | reverse complement strand
TTTTACTTCAAAGCCACATGTATGTACAAACACATGACTCATGAGCCACAGTTTGCCAGCTGCTGGCTAGACCCTGGCTTTCTGTCCTCCCTTTGCCTCTCTCCAGGGCAAACTCCAAAGTCTGTTCCCTTTGGTAGGAAAGCATTTGTGTTTCTTTTTTTCCTCTTTACAACAGTGGTCTCGCATATTTTATCTTCTGTGATTGGCTAATCGCACTAGAATCCTGTTCTCTGTTCCATCTGTGCGATGAAGTGCTCTGTGGTTTCGTTATTGTTTTCGGCAATACTGTGCTATGCGCCAGCTTTCCTTACCCGCTCTCCCACGGATCTGCATTCAGGTTGCTTCCATCTTCTTGCGATCACGAATAGCGCTGCACGGAACATGCATAAGCATATGTCTCTTCATGTTCTCACGCTTATTTCTTTATTGTTAGGATATATACTCAGCAGAGGGATTGCTGGATCGTATGGAATTTCTATACCCAGTTGTTTGTCTATCACTTTCCACAGTGGATGTATAATTTTGCACACCTACCAGCAGGATTTGGGAGTTCTAATTTCTCCACAGCTTCCCCAGCATATGTTACTCGCTCTCTCTCTTTTTTTAAACTTGTTGTCATTACCAGTGTAAGGTGTTCTCTCATCCTTATGTTGATTTGCAATTCCCAGATGTCTAATGATCCTGAGCATTTCTTCATATGTTTATTGACAATTTGGTATAATTTTTGGTGAACTATCTGTTCATGCCCTTTGCCAACATTAAAAAATAGTTTCATTTAGCTGTACTTAACACATCATAGTTCAATAGTTCAATCATATGAAGACGGGTTTTGCAACCATCACCACAATCAAATTTAGAACATTTTTTTGCCTTCTTTGGCTCATTGATGTTGACTCTTTATTTACCCTAATCTGCCTTTCCCTGCCACCAGATCATTATTATTTCATTTATGGTCTTCATAAATCCACCTACCCTGGATTCCCTGTACCAAAACAAGGAAAAGGACAAAACAAAACAAAATGGCTCAGCAAAAATGATCTTCTAAAACCACGAAAGACCACAATCTAAGAAAAAGCAGAGGATATTAACAATTTAGGATGAATTGAAAGTGGGTCCAATGCGAGAGCGAGTGATAAGGTGTTACATTGCAGCCTAGGTACAGCTACTAAGAACCACTTTACGATGCTCTTTGTTTGCTATTAGAGCTATTCAAATTCCTAATCCATGGGCAGTGGGATTCCATGGGGAATCAATGCAGGTAAGTGAGGACCATGCAAGTGGATATTGGACTTTCACTATCATCTACATAATTCCACGAATTGTTTAGAAATTAGACAGAGGTATGATCTAAGGGTTTAGGATTTAGGCACTAGTGCTGTCTGTTGGCAGAGGGTTTATCGCATGGCTCTTGTTCTAGTTGTTAGAGGTGTTGTGTTAGGAGTTGATTTTGGTTTTATGCTCTTTTTAAAAGTGTGCATTGATTGCTATAAATTGCCCTATGATTACTGCTCTTGCTATGTCCCAAGTGTTTTGGTATGTTGTGCAATCATTGTTCTCATGTCTTCTTCTGAATCAGCTTGGATTTCTGGTAGTTTCTGATCTTTGTACTGCTTCAATCATTGTTAAATTAATTTCAGAAAGTTTTACTTACATATGATATTATTGAGAGTGTACAATAATAACTGCATTCTTTTTAATCACCTTTCTTTGGAATGGGCACAAGTATGGATATCATCCAATTAGTTAGCCAGTGAGCTGTTGTCCAAATTTCTTGGTATAGATGAATAAGCAGTTCCAGCATTTTATCCATTCTGTTTTTAAATCATTTTATTGGGGGCTTTTATAACTCGTGTTACAATCCATACATCAATTGTATCTGACATATTCGTACATATATTCCATCATTCTTTTCTAGA
>NW_022111369.1:79558321-79560151 GCF_000313985.2 Echinops telfairi | reverse complement strand
GTATGAGCCTAGGCCCAAGGCCCATCTGCAGCCTCAGTGAATTGCCTTACAAATATATGAACATAGGCCAATACCACTATTGTTATGGATTAGTGAGTATAGTGTAGGATAGTAATGTTATAGGCAGGAAAAATGTTTCCGTGTGTTGTGCAGAGAGTCACTGTGAGTCAGAACAATCTTGATGGCACCTAACCACCACAATATGAGCAGAATATGGAACACTGAAGAAAACATAAAAAAATGGAAAAAATATACAGGGTCAATGCATCAATAAGAATTTATCAACATTCACCATCTAAGGAAATAGCATATGATTAAAAAAAAGATATTTATGAAGCAGTTCAAAATTTTTTCAAAAACAAAATATCATGAATTCACAGAAAGCAAATTGATATAGTTTAAAGAATGGATAAGTGTAAATATATACACAATACGTACACAATTGTTTTCATGGGTTTAGAGTGCCTTCCAACTGAGTGGCTCATCTTCTGGCACTATATCTGCTGCAACTAGTAAGGTTTTTAATATGTCTGACAGTGCTCCGTTGTTGTTTATAAGGGTTTCAGTGAGTAATCACTGCTGAAATTTCGTCACTCAAAACCCTGGTATCACAGTAACGTACTAGCCACTACAGAGCGATAAACAGAGAGGAAAGTGGTGGATTTTGCCTGTAGAATTCTTCAGTATTTCAGTTCATGGTTTGAGTGTTTTCTTTCATTCTTAGGAAATGGCAAGCATGCTTTTCCTCCATTTGTTTTCTGACACAGGTCTTTGCACATTAGATTGTAATAGTGTACTTTGTTTTCTCAAGCTACTTTTTGAAACCTTCTGTTTAGCCCTTTTACATCATCATTTCTTCCTTTCACATAGGTAATCTAGATTAAATGTCAAAATTTGAACGTCCATTTAAAGAAGTTTCTTTGTTTCCTGTTTCTTTTAAATGACTTTTTTTCTCTCTTCCTAGATGATGTTTTTAATGTTTTCTCAGAACTCATCTATCTTCAGTTGTTATGATTCAATGCATCAGATTTATTCTCGAGATGGTCTCCAAATTCAACAGGTTATAAACAAGGTTGTGCTCCGGTTCTTATGCATTTCTTTAAATCTTCTTCTTCTTCAACTTGGAAGTCGCATATGACTTCCAACTTGCAGCTGATGACCTGTTCTGCAGTTGGTTCTTGGCCTTGGTCTGATTGAAGATATTGAGTTTCTCATAATTTCTTTTCACAGACATAATTAATTTGATTCCTTGCATTTTACCAGGTGAATCTACGTGTGTAGTCATTGTTTGTGTTTGAATGTATTACCAACCTCCAAAGAATCCTATAATAAAATCTCCATAATTTCTATCACTAAAGCCATATTCTCCAGCAACCTTTACTTCATTTCCATCTTTGAAATTTCATTATCAGTAATTATCAAAATATGCTTCATATTTGATCAAATTTAGATTGCTGCAGTCAGCAAACATCTTCAGTTTCTTCCCTTTTGGCATTGTAAATTTGGGTAGTGGTTGCATTAAGTGATTTGACTGCTCTTACTTCTTGGAATAAGTATAGGGGAAAGGAGTTCGTGAAAGATGGGGAGAGAAGAGGGAGATGATATCAAGATGTTCAGGAAGGAAAAACATGTTTTGGAAAACATGTATGAGTATGCAAGAAATTGTACAATTAGGTTTGGCACGATTGGGCTATGGAATGATATGACATTTATATTGGCTTCCACATTATAGCAAATTAATTAAAACAGATAAATAAGCAAACACAATGAAAACATAGATCCAGGAATGGGTTTTTGGCTTGCACTAAATCCTAGCCCCAACTTTTTTTT
>NW_022111369.1:79546956-79557320 GCF_000313985.2 Echinops telfairi | reverse complement strand
ACTTGAGTAGAGACCAAATGTCTATCTGCTACCTTAATACTTAGCATATAAAAATATGTGCATAGAGCTATATTCCTATTGTTATATATTAATATATATACATTTATATGCCTATGTTTATACTTCTATCAATATCTTTTGCCTCCTAATTCTTTCCTGTATTACCTTTTACTTTCCTCCTGTCCCACTGTCATGTTTGACCTTCATTTGTCTCTGTACTTCCTCTCAGCTATATTGCACTTGATGGAACCCCACCAGGCATTCTATGCCCTCCTTGCCATAGATTTTAGATCTCTTGTTGTTCCCTTGTCCCTGGGTTTGTTGACTCCGTCTCCCTTTCCCCCACCTCCTCCTCTCCCATGTGCCACCCCCCCCCACTCCCACCGCCATCATTGGTCCTCGGGATTGTTTTTTCTGCCTATCTTATATAGATAGACATTGAAAGAAAGAAAGAAAAAACAAAACAAAAAATATCCCATGAATAGTTCCAGGTCTGTCTGCTGACCCTCGTGAATGCTTTTTGATTGAGTCTGATATGGTGGCAAACACTGCCCCCGAATCTGAAGTCTATTTTCAGAATTCCTTAAGGACTTTGTTGCTTTGCTGATCTGATGTGCTCCCTTTGTGTTACACCCTGGTGGAGGGGGTGGGTCAGACCAGGCACAATTCCCACACTGTGTTTCTGGTGCTGCCCCTGTAGCACTATGGGTCACTAGGGAGATGCCATGTCTCATGGTGTGGCCAACTCTAAGGTTCTCTTTGCATTGGCTGCTCTGAGTAGGAATGTAGCCCTTGAAGCTTGGTGGGCCAGGATGCTGTCTACTCTCTCTCTCTTTCCCTCTTTGTTTGCTCCTGGTTGGTCTGGGCAGACCTGCCATTCTCCTAGCTCACCTCAACTTAAGAACAATCAGTTCTTACATTATGGTCCTGCTTGATATTCACCTTCATGAAATGATCATTGAAGATAAGGGTGCTACAACAAAGTGTGGTGAAGAAAGTAGATGGTGCCCGGTTATCAATTGGAATAGTGTCTGGGGTATTAAAGGGTTGTATTCAAACAAGCACCCATCTAAATGAAGAGTCAACTAAGTCCACATGGAAAAAGCACACAAGCTTGTGTGATCCAAAGATGACAACTAAAAAACTTGAATATGGTGAGAAAAGCACCAGAGCAAAAATTATGACACACAATTTGTGGAGGGTCATTGAGGACAGTGAGAGCCAAACCCATCTATGTAGTATCTGCTCAGACTGAGCCACTGGCAAATCTGCTCAAGCCACAGGCAAGAGTTTTGATCAGCTTTACTATCCACCAGACACCATTGTAAACTTGCTTATGCTGGACTGAACTCTACACTTAGTGGGTTAACCACCCTGTAGACGCGATCTGAATTTGTTCTGGGTGAAAATATCTTTTACTTGTTCCGTGACAGATATTTCTTCCATGGCTTTTTGATTGTTGTTAGGGGTCTTTTTCATCTTACACATTATTCATATTTTTGTCTGTGTACTGTTATGTTTCTACCCTTACCACCTTAGCACAATTTTGTTTTCTGTTGAGTCTCTCAGCTGTGAAGCACAGGCGTTATGGAGTGGATACATAATGATAATCACAGATTCAAGGGGATATAGGGACAGCAGGGGCGGGGGCAGGGACTGTAGGGAGGGAAAAGGTATTTTGGGAGCAACTAATGAAGACGGGAGCATAGTGGGAGCACCAGAATGGATTGTGATTGCATAAATCATCTTAAAGGCGATTTAAGCATGGAGGAGGGGGGCTCTCTAAGATTGATGAGGTGGTGATTATACAATTCTCTGTGATATGAATGATTGATCTATTGAATTATATGATATATAAATTACTTAACAATAAAACAGTTGGAAAAAATAGAACTGAAGATAAGTGGATTGTCGAAGAATATAATGATAAATATTTCTAGATAGCTACAAATAAACTTTCACCCCCAAAATACAAGATCAAAATAGGTTTCCATGATTGTCTGTGGAATTGTCTTAGATAAAAACAACTACCACAACCACAGCAAAAACCCAAATAATCCACTTCATATCTGTGGTATGTTGATTACAAATTTCTCCCATTCTTCAGTTTTCTTTGTACTCAATTCCATGGCAGTGTTACTTGAGCGTCGTTCTATTAAAATGTGTTGTTTAAATAATTCCCCCTAGAGATCCTGGTGGCCTAGTGGCTTGCACAGATACAAGGTAGGCTCCTAACTATGAGGTTAGTCATTCAAAATCACCTGCAACTCCATTGGAGACAGATGGGGCTTTTCACTTCTGTAAAAATTTACAGTCTTCGAAACCCTCAGGGGTAAGTCTACCCTGTTCTATAAAACCGATTACATGGATCTGTGTGTGACCTCCTCCCTGGGGGACAGACAACCAAAAAGTGGATGAAGGGAGACGTCGGATGGGGCAAGATATGACAAAATACCCATTTATAAACTATCAAGGGCTCATGCGGGAGGGGGGAGCGGGGAGGGAGGGGAAAAATGAGGACCTAGTGTCGGGGGTTTAAGTGGAGAGAAAATGTTTTGAGAAACGATGTACAAATGCGCTTTACACAATTGATGTGTGTATGGATTGGGATAACAGTTGTATGAGCCCCTAATAAAATGTTTTAAAAAAAAGAAAATCCAAAAACAAACAAACAAACAAACAAACAAAAATCATTACGAGTCAGAATCAACTTGATGGCAGTGAGTTTTTGTTTGTTTGTCTTAGTTTTAGTTTTTAAGGCAAGATTGCCCTTGTGATTTCTTTGGTCAGCAGATTGACGTGAAAGCGACTCTGTGGCATATTTGAGCTCAAACCTCTATCTCACCAAATGCAAACCAGGGTCTCTGTAAAGGCGGGGAGTCTCCACCTGACAAAGGGTGTCAACTCCCAGAACCAGAACCCCTCACCTGACCTACACATGGCTGTAGTTGCTTGAGGGGGCGCAGCAGTGACCGGAAGACTCGCTCAATTGATCCCAGTTGAAGCGATATCTGATTTTTGAAAGCACTAACTAAATAAATGATTTCTTTAAATAACCAAGGTAATGTAGTGGATTTCTGAGCATGTTACTCCATCTGTAAAATGGAGATGACTGTGTCTGCCCCAGAGATGGGTGTGATGACTGTAGGGCAGGATAAATGCTAAGAGCTTCTCACGATGAGTGGCACATAATATGCATCTAATTAGTGTCAGTTCCCTTTGCTCTTCTTTTATCAGCTCCACCCACCTTTGCACCCCTTTCCTCCCTACAGCTCTTTCCTTTGGATGGGAATCGCAGAGTCCACCTTTTGAATAATTTGATTGCCACAAAAATGGCTAAGGTGCTGTGAATACGTAATTAAAATGATGAATGCTCAGCTCACATTAAAATAGCAGGCAT
This sequence comes from Echinops telfairi, assembly GCF_000313985.2. Taxonomy (NCBI): domain Eukaryota; kingdom Metazoa; phylum Chordata; class Mammalia; order Afrosoricida; family Tenrecidae; genus Echinops; species Echinops telfairi. The sequence goes on along the minus strand of NW_022111369.1, from coordinate 79,553,920 downwards.
GGTGAGTGCACCAGAACACATCTTGATTAAGCAGTTTGACCCACGTGCTTTCTTGCTGGCTACAGACCAAATCCTGAGTGGAGCTGAATGAACCTGAATTATAGGCTTGGCGTGAATCAGAGAGGGCTGATCCTGGAGGGGATAGGGGCCATTCATTTCATGCTACCAATCCACTCATTTGGTATTTCTGACTCAGTTATTAAAATTTGTTTTACACTACAGCTTTTATGAGTCTTTAAGCTTTATATATCTGAGATAAATTAGGTATATTCTTAAAATGTTATATTATCAATCAATCAATACCTATCGTACCTAGGGATACAATATAGATTCATAATTTGTCTTCATAGAGTAGAACTATGTTCTGTTTCCAAATTGCTTTCCAAATGCAAACCTCCTTATCCACAGGGATTCTGGGTTCAGATTTTTTCCTGGGTAGAGACTAACATTCATTAATTCTGTACTGACTTAGTCTAGCTGTTAGCTCTATTTAAACCCTATAACCAAAGTTGAGCATCTTATCTTCTTGAAAATAAATTGCAATGAGATTGAATAATGCCTCCAAGGATTGAACAATATGTTTTGTCCAAAGGCTGCAGTTTAGAGGTATGTGCTGTTTGACATTCATCTGTCTGCATTGCTTATTGCTTGCTGTTGAGAATTTTCTCAGATGCCCTCATTTTTTCCTATTAAAGTAAATGTAAATATATACACAACAAACTTTTTCCCTCTTTTTCTTTGTCTGTTGATGGGCACCCAGGTTGATTTCCTTATTTGATGATATTCATTTATTTTCTTTATTTCTTTAGTAATTCCTCTATGCCTCCATCCAGGTATCCAGGCATTTGAGCTTAGCATGTGCCAACAATGTTATCTTTGGTCCCAGAGGAATTCTTGTGCTATGAATCGAAGCGGATGTGTCACTGAATAACTGGAACAGGTCTTTATATCAGCTGGAATCTTTCCATTGCACTTCAGAGTCCAGGCAAGGAGTCAAGGTGACACCATGAGGGCAGTCGCTTTTGATCTGCAGGAGACTCTGCTGCTGAAGAAAACGTATGATGGCCGCAGGAAGCTAATCTTCATCTCCCTGGGTCTGTGCCGGCCCTTTCTAATATTGTGCTGCCTGCCTGGGGTTCCTTTATGTTCCCTTGAGTGATTTTCTCTTCCCGTGAGTCCCAGTTAGGACTCTAGGAGCACTTATGAAACACTTGCTGAGAATTGTAAAAAGACAGAGAGGTGCCCACACGAACGAGTACATTTCATTTTACGAGGAATTATTCGAGTGATATTTCGATTTGGATACAGGTGGTATTTATGGAAAAGTGATTTTTGTGAGGAAAAGCAGCATTTGTAATTAGGCTGTGTTTGTTGCTGTGTATTTAGAGAGTTAGCACTTTTACAGCAAAGATTTATTAAAACCTGAATATCCATATGCAACAAATTGCCATTTTATTTTCTAACACAGCCTATAAAATGCATCTAGCTATTTTAAAGAAAGGGGATCTGTTGGTTCATGTCACTAGTACTATGTGTTTATGAACAAGCTCGACTGGCTTGGGGGTGAAAGAGAAAGAAATGTGGCATTTTGGAAGAAGCCAGAAACAGTGTGAATGTCTTCATGCTGCTTTGAGCTTCTACATATTCATTTTTCTGAATCCTGTAAAAAAAAAACTACCCAAAGAAATCTTTTCTGAGTCGGCAATTAGCCAGATTCTTCTTTGTCTGCTGTCAGGAGCATTTTATCTTCTCTGTCTGTGCTTTATGAAAGCTCAGTCTAATTTCTGTTCTAGCAGAGCATCCCTTTCTAATAGTATTGCTCTTTGCCTGTGCGTGCTTGCGTGCGTGCATGCCTGCGTGCTTGCGTGCATGCGTGCGTGCGTGCGTGTGTCTGAGAGAGAGAGAGATGAGGTGGGGCGGGGAGAGATAAGGAGAAGAGAGGAGAGGATGGGGAACTGTAGGACTACAGCAAAAGAGAATGAGAGAGAACATTTGCTTTGGATTAAAAATGTCACCCCTGTGATTCATTTGGAAATTCAGAGAAATAATGAAACTAAAGGTAGAAAAGAAAGGTGTATTTATGGAATTTACAAACAGAAGAAATGTTTATCTTATACCCTTTTAAAATTCGAAACCATGCTAACAAGTTGAAAGAAAGTAGCGGAGCTTTAAGCAACGCTGCTGGCTTCTTGGCTCCACGTTGGGCTGCCATCTGGAAGATCCTCACTTCAGCATCAGCAGCCTTGCTTGAAGGCGCAAGGTGGGGCTGTGTACTCGTGGGCAGAGTGACAGTATAACAGACATGCAGCGGAGCGGTAAAGCCCTGTGCCACAGGGTCACCATGGTCGCCATTGACTTGATGGCAGTGAGTTTGGTTTTGGAAGAGAGCTTTAGTCCTCAAAATGCGGACGCCTATCACGTGAGCTTGCGTGATGTTTTGGCTATGGTTCTTTTACACATTAGTGGCGTGCTGCTGCTGCTGTTTGCTGTTGGCAAGTTGGTTCCAAGTCCTAGCAACCTCGTGGACAACAGCACGAAACAGGCCGGTCCTGCGCCCTCCTCCCAAGAGTCCTGGTGTTTGAGTGCATTTTTGCCACCGCGTGCCAATCCATTTGTTGAGTCTTCCTCTTTTTTGCTGCCCCTCTACTTCAGCCAGCATGATGTCTTTCTCCAAGGACTGGTCTCTCCTGATAAAATGTCCACAGGTGTGTTACATATATAACATGTCTAGAGAACATAGTAGTAGGCTATAAGTGGAATCCGTCTTTAGGTTTGATCATATGTAAACATCGTTGATGAACATTCCTGCTCCCTGAATGCATTTCTAATTTTTATTATTTTTTAGAAAAGGTCATACATCAGCTAGCATATTATCCATACAAACTTGATGTTGGAAAGCATGCACTTTATTTTATTAAGCAGATACCCAATCCATTGTACCATTTCTGTACTGTTAAACCCTCCACTAAGCTTTTGGACTCAAATCTCTATCTTGTCATGATTTTTGCATCTGTGTCCTCATCTGGTATTGTATAATCACAGAATAGTTCCGACTTTCATCTGAGGCTCAGATTTTTCAGATAAATTATCATACTTCTACATGAACTTCCTCCAGTCACTCATGACCCATATGGAAATAAAGACCTTTAAAATGTTCTCAACAATGCCCCTGCCTTGTGCATAAACTGACATTTGTAATTTTTTGCCTTTAAATAGTTGTCTTGAGAATGGAAACAAAACCTCATTCATTTAATTAACATCTTAGGAGACTAAAGAGGAAATGTATTTCTTGTTCACTTTCAGACTTGTGTAGACATAAGTTGGAGTTTACATTTTATGCTTCCACCTTCCTTTCTTAATGTAACTTACAACTCAAAATGTATCATTGAAATACAGAAATGGACATTTGTATGTATATATTAAGGTATATATAAGTAAATGGTTATGGATAATAAAAATATTCTGTTCTTGCATAAGTGACTTGCTCATCTACTTGCTTCAGGATGCTTTGAATATTACCAATTATATGTTAACCTTGCATATAACCCTAGAACATTTTTAGGCCTAGTCTATTTCTTAACAGGAGCACAGTAGTGGCTTGTCAGCTTGATATAAATTCACATTATTCCAGTTAGCATTCCAACCTTGTTCATTCAGATCAGAAACCAGAATCAAATTTTCCTCCATTCATTCCCATAATATGATGAATGTGTGACAGTTAAGTTTGATATCAACCTCGATGGTCAAGAATTCTCACATGACAAGATCTAAAATACTATGGTGAGCTCCACGATTGGACTTTCTATGAAGCAGCCAAGCATTTGTGGGAAGAATAGGGTAGAGTGCCGCTCCCTTAATCTGGTCACAGTCTTGATACACTTGAGAGAGGGTCTTTTTGTCCAGGTATGGCTTAGCTTTAGCATTGATTGGCAGCATTTGGAAGCTGGCTCACTTCTACAGCTGGATGTGGATCCTGCATCTAACTCATCACCTTCCTGTTGTATCGCTTGCCTTTCCCAGGAGCCATCAGAAGACGGTCAACCTTAGATTTTGGGGGGCCTACCTTAGGTTCTTTCAGGTCTGTATCTACCTTTCTGTGGTCTTCTTGCTTGATCTTCCTGCATCTCCTTCATCAAGCTGTAACTACATAAGTCAGAAGAAGCCTGCAACTTACATCTGACCCACAGACTTGAACCAGATTAGACTTAACCACTTCTACAACTGTCTGCAACCTGTCTTGATCTAAATCTCTTTCTATATACATACATATACTAGAGCCACTGGTTTTGTTTCTCTAGAGAACCCAGCCTAACACAGAAGGCATATGCACACATTCAATTAGTAAATATCTATTTAGAATGTATTTTGTGTTGGGCACTGTCTAAGACATTGATAATACAGTAACGTAGGCATTCTCCTTGCCTACAACTCAGTGGGAAGTTCAATTATGTAAGAGGCAACGAGGATGGAGTATCCTAAAACGGAACTTGAGATGTATAAAGTAGGAATCTAGGAAAATTTGAAGTTGTCAAAAATAAATCAGAACACATCAAAATTGGCATTCTAGGCTTTAGTGAGCTGATATGGACTGGTATTGCCATTTTGAATAAAAAAATCACAGTGTTTAATAGGCCAGGAATAACAGATTCAAGAGGATTCATTGTGAAAATAATTTCAAAATCTATCTTGAAATACAATGCTATATGTTATAGGATACTATCTATGTGCATATAAGGAAATCTAGTCACTATACATATTATTCAAATTTGTTCCCCAACTTCTAGAACCAAATGATGCACCTGTTGAAGAATTCCACCAACATCCTCCCAAGTTCCTCAGTCTGAAATTGATCAAACATGAATGAATAGACCTTGCTGATTATTGGAAATTGGAATGCAAAGGTAGAAAACAACAGAAAGCATGATATGGTATTGGCGAAAGAAACAAAGCTGGAGAGCTCATGATAGAATTTTACAAGACCAATAACTTCATTGAAAAACACCTTTTTATAACAAACAGTGACTATACACATGGTTCTCCAAATGGAATATGCAGAAGTTTGATAGACTACACCAATGGGAAGAGACAATGGAGAAGCTCAATGGAAGCAGCTGAAACGAGGCCAGGGCCTGACTGGATCTGACCATCAATTGCTTATAAAGAAGTTCATGTTGAAGCTGAAGAAAATAAAAATTAAAGCAAGTCTGCAATAGCCAAATTAGTATTTTGAATATACCCCACCTGAATTTCTTTTCTTTATTTAAAAAAAAATCATTTTGTGAGGAGGTTCTTACAGCTCTTATCACAATCCCTCCATCCATCCATTGTGACAAGCACATCTGTACATTTGTTCCCATCCTCATTCTCAAGAACATTCCATGAACAGATTTGACCCATTGAGTATTGAGGGCTCGAGACCGGATGAGCTGTGGGATGACATCAAGAACATCAAAAAAGGAAAACGTGACTTAAAAGATCACAGTGAATGTCAGAAAAGACTGAAACTTGCTCTTCATAAAGTAGCTAAGGCTGATGGGAGAAAGGGGGAAGTAAAAGAGTTGAATTGAACATTTTAAAGGATAGCTTGAGAAGACAAATAGTATAACCAAACAGGTAAAGACCTAGACTTAGAATACCAAAAAGGAAGAACATGCTCAGCGTATCTTAAACTACAAGAGCTAAAGAAAAAATTTAGTCTCAAGTTGCAATATTGAAGGAGCCCATGGGCAAAATTTGAATGAAACAGAGAGTGTCCAAAGAAGATAGGAAGTATAATACACTAAAAGCACTAGTGGACAATCAACCATTGTAAGAAGTAGCATAAAACCAAGAGCCAGTGGTTGTGAAGAAGGAAGTCCTTCACTTTAGCTACGCTGAAAACATAGCCAAAAACAAGCTTCAGGAACTGATGGAATACCAGTGGAAATGTTTCACCAAGCCGATGAAGCACTGGAAGCACTCACTTATCTATGCCAAGACATTTGAAAGACAGCTACTTTGCTAACTGACTAGAAAGTTATCACAGGTCAGTTTATAGTAATTAAAGCACACATAAAAAAAGAGCAGAAAATAATTTTCAACAATTTAACACAACACCTCCAACAATTAGAACAGCCAACAGCATAAACCCTCCAACAACAGAAGACAAGAAATCATAAGAATTAGAGCAGAAATAAATGAGCTGGAAAACATAACAATCTACTACTCAGCCACAGTTGTCAACCAGCCTGGTACTGGTATAATCGTAGATACATAGACCAATGGAGGAGGACAGAAAACCCAGAAATAAAAGCATTTGCTTACAGACAAATTATTTTTGACAAAGACCCAATAAACATTATAGGGGAAGTGAATGGCCCCTTCAATAAATGCTGCTGGAAAAACTGGATATCCATTTGCAGAAGAAGGAAACGGGACCCACAACTTTCCACATTCAGAAAAAAGTGAACTCAAAGTGGATCAGAGACCTAAATGGAAAACCTAAAGCTCTCAGGATAATCAGTGAGAAAATTGGGACAAATCAAAGGGGTCTAGGGCAGGGTGGACCTGAGGTACCAGATATGACAAAGGAAGAATGCCGTGGAAAAGAGAATACATGAGTGAGGCCTTTTAAAATAAAAAACTCGTTTATACACAAAAACTTCACCAAAAGAGTAAAAGGAACACCCACAGACTGAAAATAGCAATACTATAACGGACAAACTATTAATTACTAAAATTGAGAGAATACGGAAAACTAACAACAAGAAAACAAACAAACAAGTAACTGTCTTCAAATAAACAAGTTACAAAGGATGACACCTGAATGGCTAACATGAAGAAATGCTCTCATTCACTAGCCATCTGGGAAATGCAAGTCACAATAATCATGAGATACCATCTAACACCTATAATCATAGTCCAATTTTAAAAATAAGAGAGGACAAAAAATGGTGGAGAGAGTTTGGAGAGACCGGAACTTTTT